>NC_059440.1:31809015-32130263 GCF_021028975.2 Sphaerodactylus townsendi
TTCGTTATCTTGGGCCAGTTACACCCTCTCAGCCTAACCTACCTTACTGGATTGTGTGAGGATAAAACAGCAGAGGGAAGAGCGATGAACCCTGCACTGAGCTGGCAGGAGGAAGGGGGGGCATCAAATGTGGGAAGTTAATCAACTGACTCCGACAAGATCAAGTCTTGCTGAAGTAGTATTTGGAGGTGCTCAAAGTGCTGATGCCCTTGTCACTGACCAGTAGTACCCACTCCCTGCCAACTCCAACAACTGGTCCCCTTGCTGCCTTTCAGCATTACACCCTGGGGAGTGGGATGGTTTAAGTGGTAATGTTGCAAGCACAATCCCTGTCTCCCAGTGGTTTACCCCTTAACCTCTTGGGGTACTTCCAGATCAAAGAACACTCCCTGGAATAAACCATTGCAGTGTGGGTTTTCCCTGGAACGTTGTGTGCTCCTGGGGAGTGCTGGCAGTCTGAATGGACAAGAATGACCTTGTGGGACCAAGGGTCTGATTCAGTATGAGCTTCAGATGTGACCTTGCTGGATGGTGTGCATCGGATATACCGTAACCACAATGCCATTGAAGACTGGATTGCAGCATACATCAAATGCACAGAAACGCCGGTTGGCATTCCCGCCCACACAAATGAAGTTCACAGCAGATTCCACCACTTGACCTACTCAGCCTTCCCTCTACTCACCAGCCTGCCCTGGCTTGGGACCACTCCCCAAGGTGCCTCAGTGACCGCCCCCATCCAGACCACCAGCAGGGCCACGAGAATGATGCCTGACAGATTCATAGTGAACGTTCTTCTAGCATGGCAGAAAGGAAGAGCCGCTCCAGAAGTCTGCTCTGCCTCAGACAGGGGTGGTAGATGTCTCTGGATCAGTGGATGCCTCTTTGTTTTATTTTTACTATATCTACAATGAAATACAATTATAATATTTTAACTGATCTCCAGGGCACTTTGAAAGCCGGCAAGTAGCTGGATTCCTGCCGAGACCATTGAGGGGGCATCTTGTTAGGAACAACTTGTGCCATAGATTTTGAAGCTCATTACATTTTGATGGGCACAAGGTTTTCTGTCATGGTAGGTGCCTCTTTCCGCATCACCCGTGCCAATATTCGTCAGGGCCTCCGTCTGCTCCAAGTCAGGCTCATCAGGAAATGCTTCTGCAATCTTAATGCTTCCTTGTGTCAGGTTCATGCATGTCCCATACTGCCACGACCACAAAGTCTCCTTGACTTTGCATGAGGGGTGCCAGCCACCCAATGGGGCCTGAGATTTCCAGGAATTACAGCTAATCTCCAGACTATAGAAATCAATTCCCCTGGAGAAAATGGATTCTTTGGAGCAACGCACTGTGGCCCTGAACCCCACTGAGATCCCTGCCCGCTTCAGACTCTATTCCCAAATCTGTAGGAGTTTCCCATCCCAGACCTAGCAAGCCTACCCCCCACCCCCCGCACTCGCTGCTGGTGACCAGGAGGGACCTGGCACCTCTAGAACCCTTATTCCAGCTCAGCACAAGGCTACTTCACCTACTCACGTCCTCCAAGCTCCCCTTGGCCAACCTGAGCAGCCAAGCCTATCCAGCAGATTGGCACCACCGGAGCTCTTTCAAGCATCGCCAACGACTGTTTTACAGGAAACAAAACGTTCCCCTTTGTTAGAGGCGGAAATACCACTGGTCCCCTGAAACTGCTTTCGGCTTCAGTCCAGAAACACACTGCATTTCCGGGGACCACTTTGAGAGGGCTTTATAAGGATGGTCGTCAGGGCCATCTGAAGCAGAGCAAACCAGAGGAGCAGATCCGCTGCCCTGCTTTTCTTCACCAGGCCCAAGGAGGACACTCACGTTCTGACCCATCATGAAGCTGAGAGCCATCTTCCTCATCACAATGCTGGTGGTTGCCACCCTGGCATATGATGATGAAGAAGAAGAGGAGGAGGAGGAGGAGGAAGAAGAAGAGGAAGGGGAAGGGGAAGGGGAAGGAAAAGGGGAAGAGGAAGAGGAAGAGGAAGAGGAAGAAATGCCAAGGCGAACGGTAAGTGACTCTTCATGCGTTATGCAGCCATTGGGCTGGCCTCAGATTTCCTGTAACAAACTGAAAAGGGGGGGGGGGATGTGTGTCTTTTATTTAGTATTCCAAGGTCTTGTGGGTTTTAAGAAGGGGACCATCCTCACCCCTGCCCCAATAACCAAGTTATTTCTTTCTGAAAAACAAGTCGATTTGTGAGGGCTTGTGAGAGGAAAGAACAGAAACATTTTTTGGGGGGGGTGGGGAATGACTGGCCAGCAGTCAGTCCTCAAGAAATTAAGGCTCATATAAGACGCCTAGAATCAGGGAAAGCGCCAGGCTCTGATGGTATCTCCCCAAAATTTGTAAAGGAAAACTTAGGATGGTGGGCCCAATTTTTAGCTGCTCTTTCTACAAATATTGATAAATCAGGACGAATTCCTAAAGATTGGAGTTTTCACCCAAATTTTCATTCCTCCCCCCCACCTCGAAAAATACACACACACAGTTTAAAAATTGCCAGAAAGTTTACATATCTAAAAACATTCATTTTAGCATGTTTTCTCCTGGTATTTAATCATGCTTATTCTTACTCTCTTCTACTTCCTATAACAGGACAACAGCGAAAACTCTGGGACAAGTATTCTTGACAAAGTGAAGGCCATAGGGAAAACAATGCTGGACAAAGCGAAAGAGGTGGTTGGCGGTTTTGTAGATTATATACACGAACAATTACAAAATCCCGCGCTTCAGAATGCGGCCGGACCACAATAATGAAACTCTGCGCAGTGCCCCCTGCCTCTGGATCAGGACCAAGGAACCCCATTCTCACCACTCATCTATGGCTTATCATCAAAAAATCAGCCCCATGAGTAGATCCCCTCTCAGTGTATCGACTGTGTAGTGTTGTCATTCACAAATAAATGGGGATTGAACTTCTGAAAGCATACAAGAGCTTACGAGGTGTGTTTCTTTACTGGCATTTGTTCACTCACTTTGAAATGGAATATATGTCTAGAACCAATAAAATTCAACACCAACATGAAGGAGACAGATAGACAGAAACGTTTCCGATTGAGCTACCCAGAAAAGCCACAAAACCTGAAGGGCCCAAACCCAAGGAAACAAGACGGCCTTAGTCGCATCCCCACAGGAAACAAGCGATTCCTCTTGACCCCCCCTTGTCCCATTGATAAAAGCCACGTTCCCTTGGCTAGAGTCCTTCCAGGTCTTCCCAATATTGGTCTGCGATACAGCGGTTGAATCCTAGTCTGACCTCCCTTACAGGCTGGTCTGGAGGTCTCGGGGGGAGGGGGGGCTCAAAGCCTTGTGGGATAGCAGAGGGTTAAAGGAGCAACACTATTTGGTCACCTTAGTGAAGTGGGCTTGGTGAAGATCTATCTGGTCTATTCTTCTGGAACAGGGGTTGGGTTTTAATTCATGGGGTACTTACACTCCCAGCATTCCAGAGAGAAATCTATTCCCCATCACCTCTGTGGATTTACCTAATGGAAGTCCATGCATGTTAGAAGGGTAATGCCTTTCCTTGGGCACATGACACTCACTGACCATACTTTCTTGCTCTCACAATACTCAGATGAAATTCTCCCTGAGTGTCCCCTTTAGGCCAAAAAAAAAAAATGCAAGTTCATGCTAACCATCTTGCTAGCAACATATAACCTGTCCACAGCACATAACCTGTCCCTATTCACAACGGTGCAAAGTCACAGCAATACACCCCTGGGCAAAAGAACAAATGGAAAACAAGAAAATTATTGCACTGAGATAATGCCTGCAAAGTTTGTGCTTTACTTATTTGGTTGGCACAGAGCACAGGAGACTCCGACTAAAAAGAGAATGCATCAAACTTTCTCCACCAAGGCCACCATCATGGGGTAAGGGTTAAGTATGGTGGACTCTAATCTGGAGAGCCAGGTTAGATTCCTCACTCTGCCACATGACACCTGCTGGGTGACCTTGAGCTAGTCACAGGTCTCTCAGGATTCTCTCAGCCTTACCTGTGTCACAAGGTGTTTGTTTGCTGTGGGGAGAAGACACTTATCCCAAAATAAAAAATACAAATCATCTGAGGTTGAACGTTCAGCAGAGAAGTAACAATAGATGCTCTATGACAGTGGTGGCGAACCTATGGCACACGTGCCAGAGGTGGCACTCAGAGCCCTCACTGTGGGCACGCGCGCACACAGTTCGTCATGTGGGGGGAGCAGAAAATTGCCCCCCCACACACACTTAGGCTGACCTTGCTTTTGAGTAAACCCTCCTAGGGTCATGATTCACCCATTCGAAGCGTTGCACAGTTGCTTCACCAAGCTTACTCCCAAGTAACGCGTGCCTTGGAGCAAACCATTTTTTCTAAATTAAAACCTCAGTATTCGGGTTAAATTGCCACGTTGGCACTTTGCGATAAATAAGTGGGTTTTGGGTTGCAATTTGGGCACTCGGTCTTGAAAAGGTTTGCCATCACTGCTCTATGATCCTCCAAGATCACACACTCAAAAAGGCTATGAAAAAAGGTGCCAATGCTAAGGGCAAGGGCTAAAAGTAAGCTGTTAGAATATGGAGCTTAGGGTAGCTATATTACTATATTATATTTACTCATAAGTAATCCCCATTTTATTCAACGAGTCATTCAGGTTAGGATTGAAACCAACAACTCTGCAACAGCAGCTGGGAGAGCCAGGATGGTTGGTGGTTAACAGCAAGTGGACTCTAATCTAGAGAAACAGGTTTGATTCCCCGCTCCTCCACATGAGCGGCGGAGTCTAATCTGGTGAACTGGATTTGTTTCCTCACTCCTCCACATGAAACCTCCTGAGTGACTCTAGGCTAGTCACAGTTCTTCAGAACTCTTTCAGCCCCACCTGCCTCTCTAGATATAGGTTGCAGTGAGGAGTTCGTAAACTGCCTTGAGTCTTCTGATGGTTGAGAAAAACAGGGTATGAATCCAGATTCCTCCTCCTCCTGCTCTTCCTCCTCCTTCCCAGATGGAAAGAAACCTAAGATGTGGAGCTCCGCAGGGCCACTGATGGGGAATCCTTTACAGTCCCTTGGCACAAAAGCACTCCAAAGAACCACATTTGCTAGAATTCCTGAGACACTGAAGCTGCCGTGTCCTGAGAAGACCACAGGATTGAAACTGAGAGAGAACTTCCTGCCCCGTCCGATTTGGATCCTGCCTTTCTGCCCTCACAGTGGCAGGTACTACGTTGAACATACGCGATAAAATTATACAGAGCAGAGTTACAAAGCATGAAAGCATTGCTTTGAAAGGAGTGGTCACTAGTTTCAGAATGCCACACAAAACAAAATCTTCACCCACTGGCAGAAGACGACAACAGTCGTGGGCAGATGAACCTCCCTGGGGAGAGAGTTCTCAAATGTTGGTGCCAAGACGAAGAAGCCCTGCTCCAGGTGGCCACCTGCCCAGTCTCTGACCATAGCGGTTGACTCGTAAGGGATTAGGTGTTTCTATCAGTCATGCTGGTCCCAAACCATCTGAGTCTATCTGAGATCCAGCTAAGTGGTGAGAACAGGGGTTGGACTCCATTCCAGGCATAGCTCAAAGTACACATCCTCAACTTTAAAACCCTAAATAGCTACAGGCCAGGGTACATGAGGGACTGCCCTGATTACCCAGACAGCACACTTGTTCTGTGCAGAGAAAGGAAAGAAGAAAACGTACCAGGGGGCACACCCAGTGGTGGGATTCAAAATTTTTAGTAACAGGTTCCGATGGTGGTGGGAGTCAAACAGTGGCGTAGCGCCAATGGGACTGGGGGGGGCACGACGGGGGTGTGGCTAGGCATTCCGGAGGTGGGGCATTCCTGGGCGGGACTGTGGCAAGGACACAGGGCGCGCGTGCCCCAGGTGCAGTTCCCCTTCGCCCCGCCTCTAGATTCAAATAATGACTGTTTAAAGTATTAAAAAAGCAATATAACGAAAGGTAGTGTATTATTTCTTTTTTATATAATTATATTGATTTATTTTAAATTATAACATAAGTAAGGGGAGAAACGAAAAACTGTTTACAATTGTTAACATATTACGAACATATCTAATTGTCTATCTCTCTCAACCCTCCCAACTAAAACATCCTATATTGCCTCCCTCCTTCCCATATTTCCCTCCCTCCCTACTTTCTACTTCCCCTTCAGATTCCTATAACTACTTTATCTATTCCACTTGAAAGAAAATTAACAGAGGGAGGGATCCAAAATCCTTAATCTAAAAGAGTAGTTTAAACTCCTCTCTTTCCAATATAAATTTCAAGGGGAAAAAAGAAAATGAAAAATCTTTACCTAGAATATTTCCCCAACCTTTATACCAATGAACAAAAAAAATAGAATTACTCTATATTGTATTATTTCATACAGTTCATACACACTGGGGGGAGGGTGCCATGGGGGGCAGGGGGCCGCAGGGGGCCCTGGGGGCGATTTTGCATCCCCCACTTGACGAGATTTGTTGTTCCTAGGGACAGAGATTACCCCCTTGTCCCTAGTGGAATTAATCATTAATAACCAGTTCTCCGAACTGAGAAAATTTTAGTAACCGGTTCTACCGAATAGGTGTGAATAGGCTGCATCCAACCTCTGGGCCATACATTGAAAATGCTGGGGGGAAGAATTAGGACTAATAAAAGGAAACATTTTTTCACGCAACGTGTGATTGGTGTTTGGAATATACTGCCACAGGAGGGGGTGATGGCCACTAACCTGGATAGCTTTAAAAAGGGCTTGGACAGATTTATGGAGGAGAAGTTGATCTATGGCTAACAATCTTGATCCTCCTTGATCTGAGATTGCAAATGCCTTAACAGACCAGGAGCTCAGGAAAAGCAGCAGCAGAAGGCCATTGCTTTCACCTCCTGCACGTGAGCTCCCAAAGGCACCTGGTGGGCCACTGCGAGGAGCAGAGAGCTGGACTAGATGGACTCTGGTCTGATCCAGCTGGCTTGTTCTTATGATGTAGCCAAGGATCAGAGAACCAGTGCTGATAAAACTGCATCCACGACAGTAATGGAGCATGTCCAGTTGCTAGTGGGAAGGGTACATCATGCACTGACTGCCTCATACTTTCATGGGTGTGGATTGTTACTAGGCAATGTCCCTTGTCGAACAGGCCGTGCCTGGGGTCAGTAACCCACAACGGGAACGGAGTGCTTGGCACCCCACTTAATGGGGCAGAAATGTTTTCATTTAGATGAGTATTGCAGGGATGAAATGGTTAGGATCGGTATTCCACTCAAGGTTTTAGTGCCTGCTCTTGGATTTGTACTGGATTATCTTGGGAAAGGTGTCGTTTCAGAGCATTTCTTGGGGCTGCTTTTTAGGCCTCCTGGTTCTTTACAGAATTTGATCCACAAAGGTCCAAACAGCCTGTTCCCCCTCCTGGGCAGCTAGTTGGTCTCAAAGAAGAACCAGGTCTCCTTGGTTAGAATTCCTGAAAGAACAATATGGCTCAGATTTACTCCCAGCTGGGTTTAAGAATGAAGTGCGGATATTGATTTTAGATGATATTTCATTAGTTTTTCATCTTTTTTGGTTTTTTATTCTAAACTAGCGGGGTCCGGCCACGCGTTGCTATGGCTTATTGTGGTGAAATGGGAATGGAACAGTAGCAGCAAATCAATTGCAGAGGCCAGCAGTACATGCTCATGGAAAAGAGCAGGCTGATACTGTGCGATGTCATTTATGTGTGTGACCGCATTCCTGGGGGGGGGGGGAATGGAAAAGCACCCCTCCCACAAATCTAGGCTGGCTGGTCACAATCCTTTACCTTGGAGTAAGTTGGGGTGGTGGCAATGGGTGTCACTTCTGAGTAAACCCTCTGACGGGTGTGACTCAGTCATTCAAAGTATGTCACGGTTGCTTTACCGAGCTTACTCCTGAGTAAAGCATGCCTCGGAGGCAACCTGGTTTTCAGAACTGTAACCTCAGTATTCAGAGAACCTCAGTATCCAGGGAATTCAGGCTGGCTGGGCCCTCCCTCCCCTCCCTTGCATGCCACCCCTCACTCTCTCCCCTCCTCCACTTCTCTTCCCTTGCATGGCACCCCTCCCCCTACCTCCCTCCCCTTTCCCTTTGCTAGAGTGGGTGGGTCATATCCAGATGCTGGGCCCCCTCCCTCCCCTCCCTTGCATGCCACCCCTCGCTCTCTGTCCCCCCTCACTTCTCTTCCCTTGCATGCCTCCCCCTCTGTCCCTTCCCTCTCCCACCCTCTCTTCCCTCGCATGCCCCCTCCCCCTCCCTCCCTTCCGTCTCCCTCTGCTAGGGTGGGCGGGTCATATCCAGATGCTGGGCCCCCTCCTTCCCCTCCCTTGCATGCCACCCCTCGCTCTCTGTGGAACACTCTCCCTCCAGCTGTCCGGGCCCTGAGGGATCTCGGTGAATTCCGCAGGGCCTGTAAGACCGAGTTGTTCTGTCGGGCCTTTGGAGCAACCAGCCGCTGAGTATGGCACCCCTGCTCGATTACATCAAGATTATCCTCCTATGGAGGAGTCCGGTTGCTCCCTAGGGGAGGGTTTTAAAGGAAAGGATTCACCGGGTGCCTTTTATTATGATATCACCGCTGTTTTAATGAAATTTAGTATGTTTTAATGTTGGAGTTTTTATGGGCTGTTGTTGTTTTAATTGTATGGTTTGCCCCCTAACTTGTTTGCATTAATTTTGTTGTACACCGCCCAGAGCCCCTCAGGGATAGGGCGGTATAAAAATCAAAATAATAAACCAACCAACCAACCAACCAACCAACCAACCAACCAACCAACCAACCAACCAACCAATCAATCAATCAATCAATCAATCAATCAATCAATCAATCAATCAATCAATCAATAACACAGTCAGGGGAATGAGTAAGTGTCTGGGAAATTTTCAGAGCGGTTGGGTCAGCAGGTGTGGGGTTATTCTCAAAGCAACAAACGCACTGTTCCCTTTTTATATAGAGAGAGATAGATATTCTCCATGATACAAATTAGATATGCCTGTAAGCGCAGAAAAGAAAAATATATTTTCCTTTCCTAGCAAGGCCCCGGATGGCAGTAGCCATAATCTGCTAGGTGAGAGACCAAGTAGGCTTTCTGCCCTGGTCCATTAGCAATCGGCCTAATGAAATTCATAGTGTCATCAAAAGACCCCTTTGTTCTAAATCATGCTCAAGAGTGCAATGATCCCAATGATAAAAGGAAAAACTCCCCTCTTCTGCCTAGAGACAATCCCTCCCTGGCACCAAGGTTCTGAGATACTCCAGAGAAGTGTCAATAGTTAGCCTCTTTTGTTTAGTTTAAGTCAGGGCCATAAAGGAACATTTAGATAAGAGAATAGGAACATCCGGAGCCCCTCGGGGATAGGGCGGTATAAAAATTGAAATAATAAATAAATAGAAATAAATAAATAGTGTGAAATATGCCAAATCAAGTCAAACCACGGATCTAAATCTCTGCATGTTTTGGGAACATTAAGAACATCTCCTGGCATATTGATGACTTAATTGTGACACTTATGTTGTAACTCTAGCTGCACCAATTGGTCATTTTTACTCTTTTCATGTACTCTGGGTTGTACCCTTTATAAACCCTTGGTTTTGACCACATGGGCGCGACTCTCCTGATTCTAGCGGAGCCCTTGTTGGGTTGAATAAATTATTTATTTAATTTTATTCCTTTGTTGGTTTGGCTCATTTGCCCCTGGGTCTGTACCCCCAACCTGCGGTAACATGCTTATGATATATATTAGAGAGATAGAGTGTAACAGTTATTTCTCAGATCAATGTGAAGATGGAGGTTGGAATATCTGCATGATATTGACTAAGTGCATTTCTCCTTTTTTTTCTTCTTTCTTCTTTGCATATATTCTTTTTGAAGCATTCAATAAAAACGATGTATAGATGAATGTATTGTGCTTTTGATACGCCTATTTCATATCGATGCCAAGTGAATGCCAACAATCATTTGGTGAAGAGGACCCCATGATAGCCCTCGTTATATAAGCTTCCAAGGAGTTAGCCAAAACGTGAAATGGGGGCTGGGATGCATGCCACCCCCATCTTCCAGCAACAGTGCATGGAATGGATCATTTGTTTAGTAGGCAGGACATAGTTTTGATTTCCAAGAAAGATAGGAGAGGCTTGGCTATAAAAGTCAGCAGGGGTTCAGGATGTGCCAATCAGAGGCCTTCCCTCACTGTAGAAGGAGTCTGGAGCACCAGTTGGGTAAGATTCTCCTTGTTGCTTTCAATGGACAACCGTACTGAAAGAAGCTTTGCAGTAAAATCTCTGCTTGCCAGGACATATTTTCTTTGTGTCCTACTGGGGCCCTGACTTGAATGGCCCCTGATCTCGTCAGGCCTCAAAAACTAAACAGGACCAGCTCTGGTGTATCCCTGGATGGCAGGCCGACAAGGAAGTGCAGGATTGGGGTGTTGTGTGGTTTCCAGGCTGTATGGCCGTGTTCTAGTAGCATTTTCTCCTGATGTTTCACCTGCATCTATGGCTGGAATCATAGGAGGATCTGAAGATGCAGGCAAAACGTCAGGAGAAAATGCTACTAGAATGCGGCAATACACCCCAGAAACCACACAACACCCCAGAGATTCTGGCCGCGAAAGCCTTCAATGATACACTGATCTCTGAATCAGTCTCTGGCTCTGCAAATCCTACGGGGTCACCATAAAGCAGCTGTGACGTGATGGAACTTCCACCGTCCACAGGTCCTCAATCCAAGCGCTTCTGCAAAACTGGTTATTTTGGCTGGGATGCGAACAGCTTTCAACTCCAGATGCACCGGCACTTTGCATGAAGCACTAACTGTCATCAGTTTTTTCTTGCTCTCATTTTCTCCTCCAGCCGACTCAAACTGGATGCCACTTCCAGCCACCATGAAGCTTCTGCTGACCTTCCTGCTCGTGGTCTCACTCGTCTGTGATTTAAGAGTTCAATCCAAGGACCCATACGTAGGTGCCAGACAAAATGACATCAGAAAGGGGGCATCAGCGCAGCAATGAGGGAGAAGGGATAGCCAGACACTTCCTGCCAACCACAGGCCAAAAATCCTCCCTATGTTCAAAATGCTGACCAAGAAAAGACAAGTCAGTGGGAATCTGTGGAGCTCCAGAGATGCAGAGGAGCTCAGACAAGCGGGGTGAGAATTTGAGAGAGAGTTCTGCAAAAAATCAAAGGCAGGTCAGTTTGGGACTGAAAAGAGGAAGCCCTTCATAACAGGTATTATTCTGGGACCAACCAATTGTCATCCAGACCCTGCTCCTCTGCCTTTGGTAGAAGATTGAGCTGAAGGCATAAACAGCTTGGCATCTTGTGCTTAGAAAAGCTCATTTTTGCAGACTAAGAGCAGACAAGGTGAGTTTTCATCTGATCTGCTGGCAACCCTACGGCATTAATTTATGGATTGCACTACCAAAAGGTATTGTAATAGACATTAAATTAGATATTCCTGAAGAAAAGAATGGGCACAATCATGATGGATTGGGGTGTTGTGTGGATTCCGGACTGTATGGCCGTGTTCTAGTAGCATTTTCTCCTGACCTTTAGCCTGCGTCTGTGGCTGGCATCTTCTACTTTCACTACTGTAATTACATCATCACAGTTCAGACGTTTTCCTCTTTACGTTGGCTTTTCGTGCTGCACACACAAGAGGCTGAAATTCAACCGGTGCAACTTCTACCAGCCTAGGAAGTGCCATAATGGGAGCAGTGGGACTCAATCTGGAGAACAGGTTTGATTCACCACTCCTCCATATGAGTGGTGGACTCTAATCTGGGGAACTGGATTTGTTTCCTTACTCCTCCCCATGAAGCCTGCTGGGTGACTCTGGGCTAGTCAAAGTTCTCTCAGAACTCTCTCGGCCCCACCTGCCTCTCAAGATGTCTGTTGCAGGGAGATGAATGGAAGGAGCTGGTAAGCTGACTTGAGTCTCCTTATGGTCGAGAAAAACAGGATATCAATCTAGGTTCCTCCTCCTCTCTCCTCAGGGACACCCTGTGGCTACCCCCCTTTCTGGCATGTAATATGATTTTTCAAAACAGAAAAAAATATTCCAAGACCAAATCCAATAAATCCAACAGAAAAAAAGTGGGAAGAAATAAATTATTTCTCTAATTAAGAAAACATTCTGCAGCTGAACGGGCCTCTTCAAAAGGAATATCAGTGTATAAAGAAGTGACCGCCACTGTAACTAGCAGTGCCCCAATTGGCACATGAAGTCCTTCCATCATTTTGATGAAGTGACTCGTGTCCTTAATATAAGTAGGTGTTTTCTTTTTAACAAATGGCTGTAGAAAAGTAACATTAACTAGGATTCCTGAAACACTGATGCTGCTGTGTCCTATGAGGCCCAAAGGACTGAAACTGAGAGGATTTCCTGCCCCTTCCGAGGCTATGACCCTGGGCCACTACCTGGCAGCTCAGAGATGAGCAAATGCGAGAATCTGGCTGCAAAGAGAATCCATTCACCTCTCAGTCGGACTCAGTATTTCTGCTCATTTCATTAGAAGGGGAAGCATACTGAACTGGGAGTGATTAATGTTCTCCATTGAAACACACTCATCTTCATCCTTTTAGTAGCGATTCACTTGGCATGATAGTCAGACCCACAGTATAGTCAATACGGACTCAGCTGCACCCCCTGGAATATGTCTTAGAATCCACTACATGAAATTCTCTTTCCTGTTCTGTTGGAGGCCATCCCATCTGGGGTGGGGGGTGGGGGGTGCTGGTTCCCAGCAGACCTGTCAATGCGGAATGTGCTCCTTCAGGCAGTAATTTTGTAGCTAGAAAAGCCTAGTATCTCTTCTTATTCTTACCAATAGAGAAAACGTGGTGTGATAAAAGAAGTCATTGAAGTGATCCAAGCAACAGGAAACACAGTATTAGATAAAGTACAAGACAAATTCAACGAAGTGGCAGAGGATCTGAAAGAGAAATATGGGGATCCCGCGAATCAGCAGGCAGCAGGACCACAAGAATGAAAACCCGATCTTCACGTTTTGCGGATATTCAGCACTGCCCTCTGCCTCTCACTTGGGACCAAGGAACTCCACAACTCACCCCAATTGTATTACCCACCATAAAAAGACCTACGTAACTAGATCCCTCTATCAATTGTGTAGAGGCTGTCTGTGTTCATCTGAGGTTTTAAATAGCATATGGGGTAAATTTATTTACTTTCAAATATTTAATCCGACTTTCTTGCTGACTTTGACGAGAAATGTATGTTGTTTTAGAGTAAATAAAATACAAGTAAAATACAAAACGAACGGAAAAGACACTTGATTGTAATCTTAGGAACGGCAGTCAGGAGGTTTCACTAGTATCTTATTAAACCAATTTTGGCGGAGGTACTCAGAATTAAAAATCAGATTACCCCAGAAGCTGATTTCTTGTATTAATTGCTTATTCATTTTATTAATTTACAAAATATATTCTATTATTTAGCTAATTGACTTTGTAATGAATTTGATAACCTGTATGAGGTTGCATGTAAGGGTCAGTTGGCCACAATAAAGGAATGCATGAATTATTAAACTATTGGATAATTCAGATGATTCCTTGAAGAAAAGTTATGTTTGCCCAAGCAACCATGCCTTCACATTCCATCATAAGTAAGAAGATGTCTGCTGGGTGTCCAGCTCAGCCTACATATCAAGAGTTCTGGGTTAACATTAACCAAGAGTCATGTGTTAGTCATTGGAAAAGCTTCCTGATCTGTAAATGAGAGTCCTGATATGAAGGGATGAGCCCCGCGAACCCAGCAGAACCTCAGAAAGAGCGCATCGAATGCCTGTGCCATCTGTGTCCTTCTGGGCGCACACGCTCACCCATCCCCCAGACCCCCCCCCCGTGAGTCACAGGTCACGAACTACCTGACTCACGGTCACCAGGTGTCCCAGACAAAGGGACAAAGGGGCTCCTGCCCCCAGGTATGGATTAGACCCAGACGCGAACGTTTCCTCCCGCACGTAGGCAACCCCATGATGTCATGTGTCATATGATATTCTCCCGCCTCCCTTGCACGCCCCTATTGTAAACCCTAATAAAAGGTGCCAGGGACGAGCACACAGCAGAGTTGCCAGATCCACGGATCTCACGCTTCCTGCTGCTGGCTCTCTCCACCGGATGATATCACCGCGTCTCGCCTCTTCCTTGCGACCCCTGCGGGCCGACTTCACTGATATCTCACAGCTATTAAAAAGTTTTATGGCAAAGAATTAAAGGGACTCTTTGTAAGCAGTGAGTGTATATATAAAATTTGGATCCTGCCTTCCTGCCTTTACAGTGGCAGGTACCACGTTAGAACATACATGATAAAAAATATACAGAGCAGAGTTACAAAGCATGAAAGCATTGCTTTGTAAGGAGTGGTCACTAGTTTCAGAATGCCACACAAAACAAAATTTTCACCCACTGGCAGAAGACGACAACAGTCGTGGGCAGATGAATCTCCCTGGGGAGAGAGTTCTCAAATTTTGGTGCCAAGACGAAGAAGCCCTGCTCCAGGTGGCCACCTGCCCAGTCTCTGACCATAGCGGTTGACTCATAAGGGATTAGGTATTTCTTTCAGTCATGCTGGTCCCAAACCATCGAAGGCTTTGAATACGTGCCATGGCCTTATGCAGAGTCAGCCAACTGGTCTCTCTTGATCAGTATTGCCTGCATTGACTCACAAGTTCCTCTCAGGGAAAGTCTTCCGTGAGTCTATCTGAGATCCAGTTAAGTGGTGAGAACAGGGGTTGAACTCCATTCCAGGCATAGTTTCAAAGTACACATCCTCAACTTTATAACCCTAAATGACTACAAACCAGGGTACATGAGGGACTTGTTGAGCTATACAGGACAGTGGATAACATATCCTGATCACAGAGATCAGGAACTATCAAAGTCAAATATGCTAGCATATTTATCCACAAGCTGATTGGGTGGTGGCTAGTGTAAAGCTGGCTAGCAACACTATGTGTGGTGTGATGTGATGGTGTGTCGTGGGGGTTTGTTTGCTGATAGTTAGTGAGTGGAGAGGGGAAGGGAAACTGTACAGCACCGTAAATATTTTTCTGCACCACAGATAAAGCCTTTCTTAGTGGAAGAAACCTGTGCTGTGTGTTTCCTTCTCCTGGGCAAACTGGTGGGCAGCTTCCAGTGCGTTTATTTCACTGCACAGATAGGTTATGGGCCCAGATGCCTGCCAGTACTTGCTCATGCGTATCCTGTCTACTGTGTATGTGAAGACAAGTGTCCAGGATGGCTCATCAGTTGCCTAATTTGCCGTTTGAGAGGCTCACTTCCCTATTACCCAGACCACACAATTGTTCTGTGCAGAGAAAGGAAAGAAGAAGACATAGCCAAGGACCAGCAAACAAGTGCTGATAAAACTGCATCCACAACAGTAATGGAGCATGTCCAGTTGCTAGTGGGAAGGGTACATCATGCACTGAATGCCTCATACTTTCATGGGTGCGGATTGTTACTAGGCAATGTCCCTTGTCAAACAGGCCATGCCTGGGGTCAGTAACCCTCAATGGGAACGGAGTGCTTGGCACCCCACTTAATGGGGCAGAAATGTTTTCATTTAGATGAGTATTGCAGGGATGAAATGGTTAGGATCGGTATTCCACTCAAGGTTTTAGTGCCTGCTCTTGGATTTGTACTGGATTATCTTGGGAAAGGTGTCATTTCAGAGCATTTCTTGGGGCTGCTTTTTAGGCCTCTTAATTCTTTACAGAATTTGATCCACAAAGGTCCAAACAGCCTGTTCCCCCTCCTGGGCAGTTAGTTGGTCTCAAAGAAGAACCAGGTCTCTTTGGTTAGAATTCCTGAAAGAACAATATGGCTCAGATTTACTCCCAGCTGGGTTTAAGTTTTACAATGAAGTGCGGATATTGATTTTAGATGATGTTTCATTAGTTTTTCTTCTTTTTGGTTTTTTATTCTAAATATTCTCCATGATACAAATTAGATATGCTTAAGATATATATTACAGAGACAGAGTGTTACAGTTATTTCTCAGATCAATGCGAAGATGGAGGTTGGAATATCTGCATGATATTGATTAAGTGCATTTCTCCTTTTTTTTCTTTCTTCTTTACATGTATTGTTTTTGAAGCATTCAATAAAGAGGATGTATAGATGAATGTATTGTGCTTTTGATATGCCTATTTCATATCGATACCAAGTGAATGCCAACGATCATTTGGTGAAGAGGACCCCATGATAGCCATTGTTATATAAGCTCCCAGGGAGTTAGCCAAAATGTGAAAGGGGGGTTGGGATGCATGCCACCGCCATCTTCCAGCAACAGTGCATGGAATGGATCATTTGTTTAGTAGGCAGGACATAGTTTTGATTTCCAAGAAAGATAGGAGAGGCTTGGCTATAAAAGTCAGCAGGGGTTCAGGATGTGCCAATCAGAGGCCTTCCCTCACTGTAGAAGGAGTCTGGAGCACCAGTTGGGTAAGCTTCTCCTTGTTGCTTTCAATGGACAACCGTACTGAAAGAAGCTTTGCAGTAAAATCTCTGCTTGCCAGGACATATTTTTCTTTGTAGTCCCATACTGGGGTTCCCCTGACTTGAATGTGGTTCCCTGATCTGCGCCAGGGCCTCAAAAACTAAACAGGACCAGCTCTGGTGTATCCTTGGATGCGAGTCCAACAAGGAAGTGCAGGATTGGGGTGTTGTGTGGTTTCCAGGCTGTATGGCCGTGTTCTAGTAGCATTTTCTCCTGATGTTTCACCTGCATCTGTGGCTGGCATCATAGGAGGATCTGAAGATGCAGGCAAAACGTCAGGAGAAAATGCTATACACCCCAGAAACCACACAACACCCCAGAGATTCTGGCCGCGAAAGCCTTCAATGATACACTGATCTCTGAATCAGTCTCTGGCTCTGCAAATCCTACGGGGTCACCATAAAGTGACTTGATGGAACTTCCACTGTCCGCAGGTCCTCAATCCAAACGCTTCTGCAAAACTGGTTATTTTGGCTGGGATGCGAACAGCTTTCAACTCCAGATGCACCGGCACTTTGCATGAAGCACTAACTGTCATCAGTTTTTTCTTGCTCTCATTTTCTCCTCCAGCCGGACTTTCCAAACTGGATGCCACTTCCAGCCACCATGAAGCTTCTGCTGACCTTCCTGCTCGTGGTCTCACTCGTCTGTGATTTAAGAGTTCAATCCAAGGACCCATACGTAGGTGCCAGACAAAATGACATCAGAAAGGGGGCATCAGCGCAGCAATGAGGGAGAAGGGATAGCCAGACACTTCCTGCCAACCACAGGCCAAAAATCCTCCCTATGTACAAAATGCTGACCAAGAAAAGAATCTTGTGGGATTCTGTGGAGCTCCAGAGATGCAGAGGAGCTCAGACAAGTGGGGTGGGAATTTGAGAGGGAGTTCTGCAAAAAATCAAAGGCAGGTCAGTTTGGGACTGAAAAGAGAAAGCCCTTCATAACAGGTATTACATAATACCTGTTATTAACAGTGTACCTTAAATTACTAACAATTTGGGAGAAGGAGAACAGGAGACTCTCCTGCTTTTCCTGCAGCTTCCTAATGGTATCTCTATTGCCACCATCGGCAGCAGAATACAGGACTAGATTCCGAGTCCCCAATTTAAGAGGGTGGGTTGTTTGATATGGGGAATGGTCCGTGAACTACACAGATGTCCCACCGGGCTACAGTCAAAGCCCTTTTCTGTTTTCATTAGAAAGATCTCTGGGTGTTTTTTCCCTCACACTCCTGCACAGAGAGCTGGGCAGCCTGTAATCTTGGCTCAGGAGGAAATATACAAAACCAAAGGAGCACTTGGCACTTATGTAGAAGTTATTTTATTATTTGCTGACTTGCCCAGTAGCCTACGCTATAAGTGTAGTTTTATCCATGAGTTTTATCCACCTTGGAAGAACGGATCCAATGGGTGGGAGCAGCAACCCGTGCAATTCTGTGTCCTTGCTATCAATGGACACAGAAAATGTGCCTCCAATAAACTGGTCTCCTGTTTGCAACTAAGGGGCGTAAAAGTAAAAAACCGATTAAGAGAAGATCAGTTCATAACTAAGTAGCGTGGACCGGAACCCAGCTCTTTGTCTGAACTCATCCAATGCATGTCCTCCGAAGTTCCAATGGCCTTATCCAAGTTTTCCCATGGCTTTTCCCCTAAAGCTCCCTGGGAACTGTAGTTTGGAAAGTCTGATGAGAATCTGCAGACATTGGACTACTAGCACCAGTGGAACTACAATTCTCAAGCTTCGCGGGTGTGTGTGTGTGTGTGTGTGTGTTTGCGTGTGTGTTTGCGTGCAAATTTCTGTTCAACCAATTGAAAAATGGAATGCAAATCTGCCTCTCCAGGTTAGCCTAACACATTCATTTCTGTTTTGCAAAGTGTAAAGATTTGGGGTATGGGACAATTTGCACCAGATCTCTTGCTGAGGCAGAAGACCAGACGCTGAACTCTGGGGCTGAGAGTGGCATGAAAATCCCGTTCCGGAGGGAAAGTGGAGCAGGTTGGTCCGGACTTCCTGGCGCCATGAGAGGTCTGAGGTGCAAAAAACGGGGGCTGCATCTTCCAGCCATATTCCCCTATCCTTTACCTGCTTTCACTTCTGCCATTACTACATACACCATCACAGTTCAGATGCTTTCCTCTTTGCATGGGCTTTTCATGCTGCACACACAACAGGCTGAAATTCAACTGGTGCAGCTTCCACCAAGTGCTGTAATGGGGGCCACCTGATCTCCCACAATGTGGCTCAAAGATGCAGGAGCCCTTCTAAAACCTCAGGTTCCCCGTATGTATTATTTATGTTATTAAAAGTAATATCCTGCGCCCCCCAACCCAACGACTGGGTTAAGGACATAAGAACTAGCCAGCTGGATCAGACCAGAGTCCATCTAGTCCAGCACTCTGCTACTCGCAGTGGCCCACCAGGTGCCTTTGGGAGCTCATATGCAGGAGGTGAAAGCAATGGCCTTCTGCTGCTGCTGCTGCTGCTGCTGCTGCTGCTGCTGCTGCTCCTGAGCACCTGGTCTGCTAGGGCATTTGCTGATGTTCTAACTTTAATATCCAACTTATCCCTGAAATCTGCCTCCATCCCTGAATACTGGAAGATGGCCAATGTCACATCAATCTTTAAGAAAGAGTCTAGGGGGGACCCAGAGAATTACAGGCCAGTCAGTTTGACATCTGTTCCTGGTAAATTAGTAGAATCTATCATTAAAGATAAAATTATTAAACATGTAGAAAAGCAAGACCTGCTGAGGAAGAGTCAGCATGGTTTTTGCAGAGGCAAGTCCTGTCTTATAAACTTACTAGAGTTCTTTGAGGGTGTAAACAGGATCACCCTGTGTGGACTGGGACTGAAGTGAGGCCCCGGTGGAATCCACGGTCTTGGACAAAAAAAGGGCCCTTAATGGGCATAGAGATGTCACCTCCCCCCCCCCCACACACACACACACCTGTTGGTCTGTTCACGTCCTTAAGGTAGGTTGCTTTTTTGCACTCCAATCTCCATAGAAACCCAAGGCTGGAATTTCACCCTTGAATCAGCCTTCCTCCAGTAGTAAACATTTTGGCCCCATCTCTGCTCTCCAAGGAGAGAGCACTCTTGCCCTTTGAATGCATGAAGCTGCGGTCTACTGACTCAGACCTTTCTTCTGCCAAGGTCAGTCTCCTGTACTCTGACTGGCAGACATAACGAAGTGGCCTTCACCAATCCCTGAGATGGTTTAGTAGGAGACTGGGCCCGGGACGTTCTGCGTGCCAAGCAGGTGGTCTACCCCTGAGCTGCCCCTAAGTGAAGCTGCCGTCTACTCAATCACAGCCCAGGCCTGCCAAAGTCAGGCCCCGGTGGTCTCAGGTTTTCCCACATCACCTGCCAAGCTTGGCCCTTTTCGCCGAAGCTGCTGCTGGGGATTGAACCCGAGTCCTTCGACACCCAAAGCTGAAGTTTTGCCACTGAGCCACAGATCCGCCCTTACACACTAGTACTACCCCTGCTTTTCTGAGGAAGATTCTGCTGGTCACCTTTGCAAAAGCCTCATGTCTCTTCCGTGTTTTATTGACAGGTGAGGAGGCGTAGACGAAACACATCCCAGAATGGTGATTTGCCGCTGAGATCCAACTAGGGTCCTGGCAGAGCTGCAGGAATATTTGAAGAATATTTCACTGTCTACAATTATATGCAATTCACTGTCTACAATCACCAATAAACTGTGATCTAGAAACCTTTCTGTTCTGGATGTCTTGATTTGAGCCCAGCAATTGGAATACCCTTGGAGCAATAGGAAACGATGCTCCTGAGCAAGTGCAAAGTTTATTTTCCTCCCAACTGGATCATCAACAAGAGTTGGCCCTTCTGCCTTGTTACATGGCAGATTTAATAAGCAAGAAAAGGCTAAAAGATTGTGCCCATGTAACGATGGCTCAGTTGAATCTCTGGCCCACCAATTACTACACTGTCTCAGATTCAAGGAAATCAGATCCAAGTCTGTGAATCTTACTCCTTTACATTTACCCCATCTCCCCGATTTAATTAGGTTACACTACTTGGTGGACAATCCTGATCCTTCTCTCTGTATGATAGTGGCAGACTTTCTCCTGGAAATTACTAAACGCCAGTAGATTTCCTTCTACCTAACATTTATTTCCTGTATTGTATATGCTTTTTAATCAGTTTTTTATTATTGTTGTACTGTTGTCTATGCCAATAAAGGCTTGCTATGCAACAAGAGTAGGCATTCCCATACATAGGGTTTGGGGCTATTCTGGACTGCTTCACTTTGAGGACTCTATCTATGCTTCCTGAAGCATCTCTGCTTCTCTCTGGGCATATGTACTGCTGGCAGGCAGGGTGTGGTCAGGTATGGTCTTGCAGGGCCAAACAGGCAGCAGGCAAAGCACAGTCCAATGGGTCAAGGCAGGCAGTAGGCGAAACGTAGTCAGATAACAATCCAGTGGGTTTAGGCAAGTGGCAGGCAAGGCGTAGTCAGTTAACAGTCTGCAGGTCATGGTACACGAGAACCAATAAACAGGCTGAGGATCAGCAATGAACCAGCCACACGGCAGTGACAGGTAACACACTTGTTACACCCAGGCAGAAGCAAGCTAACAGCAAGGCTTATATAGAAAGCCTTGTTCACGGGGTTGGGATTCTGCACGGAATTCATCCTCAACAGACATATCTTGCTGCAATATGAGCACTCCTCCTTTGCTTCTGCAGCAGCTACCTCTGCTTCTGCCTCCTGTGCACAGCTGACTCATTACTGTGTTCCCTAGGAGGAGCTGCAGGCTCCTCCACCTGCACCAGGGAACGGCTAGGAGTTGGTTCTGCTGCCTGGTCTTCCTCCGGAACTCTGCTGCCTTGTCTTCCTCTGGCTGCACTGTGTTGTCAGGTCCTGCATCAGAGTCCCCTGTATCCTGATAAGTACCCAGGGGCTGGCTCAAGACAGCATGTCTGGGCACCTGCTCAGCTCACATGACTTCTACTGACCACCATGTTGGAGTTCATCATCAGCCCACATGACCTGAAAGCTCACACTCAGTGGTCCTTCCAGCTTCACACTGGGGATGGAAATTGCCAAACAGCATTTGGAAGAAGTGTAACCACTAGTTCTTAGCAGGAACTCCCCAGTAAGAAGGCCAATCTTTCCTGGTGGTTCTCTGGTATGGCTTGAAACTTAGTCTTCCAGATAACCCTGATTTTTTAAAAAATAATGTTTGTCTGCAAATGGAAATACACCAAGAGAAGGCTTAATTTCTCTTCTCTCCCCTCCACGCCATAGCAGCATCAAAACCATTGACATGAGAATGCCCTCTTTAGCCATGCACTTGGTTTTACGTGGGAAGGTATAAAATATGACAGGTAGTTACCTCCTATTGCACTATCCAGGAGTATCAGTTGGCTCTGGAATGCAGCTTAGACCAACGCCCAACCAACTATTTTGTTGGCCTAGTGCACAGCGAAAGGACTAGGTGCCAACTCACCCTTGCTAGAAAGTTCAGGAGGTAACTGCTTGCAGTATAAGAAAATAAAAACACTCAGACAGTAGATTTCGTTCCAACAGGAATACTTTATCTTTTCTTTTTCAAAGGAACAAAATAACAATGTTTTTACTCATTTAACTATCCACTCTCTACTCTAACAACAATCTGAGCCCGAACCTGAAGGTGAAGGAGATACTGAATTGGGTATGCAGTCTTCCTATATAGTTTTGTCCAGCCAATCATTAGCTAGATGATCTCATCCTCCTGGCCTGTGACCTTTTCATTTCTGCTGACTGTTACATGCCAATCACTGCAGACCCAGACAGAGAGGCTCTGACCTTTACAATTCTGCTGACTGTTACATGCCAATCACTGCAGACCCAGACAGAGAGGCTCCGACCTTTACAATTCTGCTGACTGTTACATTCCAGTCATTCTAGACCAGCATATGACCACCTTGCAGTTTTGAATATCCTGACACCCCTTCTCATATCTGGTTGGAATGTTGCCTCATTACATAATATTTACAAACAAAATAATTACAAACAAAAGTCATTCACATTATTTACACTCATTACATAGTTAGTACATAGTCAGTACACAGAGTTACTTATTTCACTCACTTTGTACAGAGTCCTTGCCAAATTGTACATCTGCTAAACCCAAACCAAACACTAAGTCATTATGTTTTTGTATTGGTAATGGCTTTGTTAAGATGTCGGCTATGTTTGCAGATGATTCACAGTACTGTAACTT
This sequence comes from Sphaerodactylus townsendi, assembly GCF_021028975.2. Taxonomy (NCBI): domain Eukaryota; kingdom Metazoa; phylum Chordata; class Lepidosauria; order Squamata; family Sphaerodactylidae; genus Sphaerodactylus; species Sphaerodactylus townsendi. Next base: position 31,831,786 of record NC_059440.1, read on the forward strand.
AATCATATTTGACTGTATCAGTTGTCTTACATTTTGGAATTTCACAGCTACATGTTTAGTACGACTTTTTAGGTTGTCATTCTCTGCCATGGCTATACATGTCTGTGAGTCTTCAAAAACTGTTATAGGTTGTTCACATTTCTCACCCAGGTCTGTTAGCAACTGCATAACCCACTGTAGCTCATTGCATGCCTCATTAAGAGCCGCATACTCTGCCTCAGCAGTTGAAGTGGCAACTGTGGTTTGTTTCCGAGATCTCCAACAAATCGGATGGCTGCCATATTGCATATAATAACCACTCACTGATTTACAACCTGAGTCCTCTGCAAATGAGCTGTCCGCATAGACCACTAAGTCCTTGTTGTTTTGGTTGGAAAAGTGTAAACCATAGCTAGCAGTTCCCTTCAAGTAACTAATGACTCTTTTTAGCCCCTGCCAGTCTTTCTCAGTAGGTTTTGCAACTGTTCTGCTTAAACAACCTACAGCAAAAGCTATGTCTGGTCTTGTCCAGTTAGCAATGTGCAGCAGGCTACCAATTAAGGAACGATATAGGTCTTGCCTTTCAAATGCTTTGCTGTTATCTTGCTTACAAAAATCAGCCGCCATTGGGGTTTGTGCCACTTTGGCATCTTGCAGACCAGCTTTTTCTATGACACCCTCTATCTTTGTTTTTGTGTCAGAAACACATCCCCTTCTTCAGATTTACTGACTTGAATACCCAGGTATTGCTTTAGATACTCCCAAGTCTTTCAGCTTAAAAGTGTTTTCCCAACTCAGTGTAAAGTTGTTTGATTTGGTTGTCTGTTTTGCAACCACACAGAGATCATCAACATAAATCATCAAAATGATACATTCATCACCAGTACCTCTGGTATATATACAGGCATCAGCCACACTTTGGTCAAATTTCATTTCACATAATGCTTTGTGTATGCACCTGTTCCAACATCTGGCTGACTGTTTCAGCCCGCATAAAGCTTTATTGAGCTTATAAACTTTACCACCTTTGTTCATGCCTCATAACCTGGTGCATGTATATGGTCTCTTGCAAATCTGCATTTAAATAAGCTGTTTCAAAATCAAAGTGCCTCATTTTAAAGTCTCTTTGCTCAGCCAGAGCAATCACTAATCTCATGGATTCTGCCTTTGCAGTGGGTGCATAAGTCTGATCATAACTGTCAAACTTTGTTTGAGAGAAGCTCCAGGCGACTAATCTTGCTTTATATTTGCAAGTCCCATCGGGCATAGGTTTACGCCTGTATACCCATCTTGCACCTATGATCGGCCTATCAGTAGGTTTATCAACAATGTTAAACACTTTTAAGTTCCACAAGGATTAAAACTCATTGTCCATAGCCTGATTCCATTTTTCCTGTTCCTCAGGTGGACATTTCAACATATCATGGAAACCTTGTGGTTCTGTCCTTAATTGGCATACTCTCACTTCTTGTACCATAAACCTTTTTGGTGGTATGCCTTTATTTGCTCTCTCTGATCTGCGTGGTATAGCTATTTCTCCAGTTTGCTCAGCCCCCTCCTCTCCCTGGCTTCCTTCCTGATCACTATCACTGTTCTGTTTTTGCTTGAGGCTCGGAGCAGATGTGTGACCTTGAACAGGGAGTGGGGGTTGTGTGCTGTCACTAGGTACTGTGTCATGGCTTACTGGTGGTAAGAACACTTCAGAGTTTTGATGCACATGTTCCCAACCTGTATGCTTTTCAAAGTTTGCACTGCGTGAAATAGCAATTCTTCCATGACCCAATGAAAATCTATAGCCTTTTGTATTCTCATGCATATCCTACAAAACGCAGTCTCTGCCATTTCTTTTGTCCTTTTTCCTCGCTGTCTGGGAATGAGGACGCTAGCAAAACCCTCCCAAATATTCTAAGGTGTTTCAGGGAAGGCCTTTGCCAAACATTCTAAAAAATGGTGTTTCATTGATACTTGAACTCCACAACCTGTTTATTACATGTCTGGCAGCTAAGACAGCCTCCCCAGAAATGGAATGGAACCTTGGCAAAATTTATCATGCAATCTCGCATTGTTTGAAGAATGCCTAGTCTCCTCTCAGGCCACTTGCATTTTCAGCCGGCTGAATGGATTTGTTCTCCTGTGGCTAATACCTTTCTGTGTCAGCCATGTTTGGAATTTGTTCCCCATGAACTCACCCTCTGTCAGATTGCAGGCAAGCCACTTCTGTGAGGGAACCTCCGCTCGATCATTGAGACCCATTCCTTAAACCTTGTAAAGGCTTCATCCTTAGATTTCAACAGCAAGCAGTAAGAATATTCATATAATCATCAACCAGCAGAAATATATATCGCACCCCTTCTGCTGATTGGAAAGGACCAGCTAAGTCTGTATGGACTAGCTCAAATGGTTCTTTCCATTTGTCTGTAGCTCTTTTGGGGATTGGATAGGATTTCACCTAACCCCGCCATACAGACTGAACAGTCTAGGAAATGTTTTGCAAGGCTTTACACTCAAATCACATACTTTTGCCAACTGCTTGATGGTGGCAAAACTTGCATGTCCTATAGGACTCTGTGGAGATAGTGCACACAATCATCATGCATAGGCTTATTAGCTAGACTTTGAAACATCTATTACGCTTTCATTTTGCCCTTTATCAGTCATAACATACATTTTATGCAGAGTGTACCTTTTGCACACTCTATGTCATTCTGCCATACTGTACAACCCTGTCTATCAAATATAGTTTTATACCCTTGTTCAGCTAAACTTGGGACGCTTAGCAAACAAAAATCCAGTCCAGGAACACACAACACATTTTGCAACTTTTTACCTAGGCATGGTATGTAGGCAGTTCCTTGCAGCTGCACAGCAGCTGGTGATCCATTGGCCAAGCTGACATGCTTCACACTTGCCTTGGACTCCTCAGTCAATAGGTGATGAGCATTTACGATGTGTTCTGAGCAGGCAGAGTCCAAGAGCCAGATGGGTTGGTTTCTCTGGACATCGGTTCTCAGCAATGCCGTCAAGTAATGCTCCTTCTTTCCTCTTCCCCGTTGTCCTTTAGCTGGCCCTCTTCCCCTTCTGTGGGCATTCTCGAGAAGATGATTAGTAGAGCCACAACGGAAACAACAACTGCATATGACCTTGGACAGTTCAGGGAAAGTTGGTTTCACTTTTGCCTCTGGAAACAGCAGCCTTCTCTCTGGCTGTGGCTTCAAGGCAAAACTCTTTGTTTCTGGAGCTCCAGAAGCCGTGCAGTCACATAGTCTAGGGTCAAATCATCTTCCTTTATGCTCTGCATACTATAGACAAAATTGTCCCAGCTGTCATCTAGGGAAGATAGTACAATATAGGCCCTATGCTGTTCAGTGAAAGTCATGCCTCTGTCTTCCAGCTCTCTATCGAATAGTGTACGCGAGCTGCTGGACATGGCTACAAGACATTTTCACCTCCTTTCAGCTTCAAATTATATAAACGCCTGGTCAAGATTACCTTTGGAAACCAGCAGTCTATGCCTGGTACACAGGTCCTTCAACACCTTCCAGCAGTCAGAAGCCTTCTCAGCAGCCCGTAGATAGATTAGCTGGGAGTTTTCCACAGCCAACATTATGGATGCCTTGGCTTTGGCATCTGCCCTCTGCTCTGCTGCTGTGTCTGGGTCTCGTGGGTCTCGACTACAAGCCCATAAATCCTCAATGATGAGAAAGCTCTGCATTTTCACACTCCATGCTGAGTAGTTCCCTGCAGTCAGTCAGCCAAAAGGCAAACTGCACATGGTGGATGTCATCGTCACACTGCCTCACACTCTCTAGCTTCTACAGTGGTTAGGATACTGGCCCATAACCAAATTGTTGGCCTAGTGCACAGCTTAAAGGACTAGGGTGCCAACTCACCCTTGCTAGAAAGTTCAGGAGGTAACTGCTTGCAGTATAAGAAAATAAAAACACTCAGACAGTAGATTTCGTTCCAACAGGAATACTTTATCTTTTCTTTTTCAAAGGAACAAAATAACAATGTTTTTACTCATTTAACTATCCACTCTCTACTCTAACAACAATCTGAGCCCGAACCTGAAGGTGAAGGAGATACTGAATTGGGTATGCAGTCTTCCTATATAGTTTTGTCCAGCCAATCATTAGCTAGATGATCTCATCCTCCTGGCCTGTGACCTTTTCATTTCTGCTGACTGTTACATGCCAATCACTGCAGACCCAGACAGAGAGGCTCTGACTGTAGTAATGCACTGCTGATCCAGCAGCACCGTGGTAGAACGTTGGGATGCCAACGGACCTACGGCCTTGCTGGTCGCACCGCACCCCCACTCCTCATCCCCCCATGAGTCACGGGTCATGAACTGCCTGGCTCAATCACCGGGCGCAGGGACAATGGTCTTGCCCCCAGGTGAGGATTAGGCTCAGACGCTTACGCTCCTCTCCGCACGTAGCCAGATGAGATCATGCATCACATGATGATCTCCCGACCTCCCGCTCTCCGAACTCCCCGTCCTCCCTCTCCTACACTCAATAGGGATAACAATAAAGGTGCCAGGAACCGCAGACGGAGACTCGCTTAGGAACACGGACCTCCGGGTCTCCGCTGTTGGCGATCTCCACCAGATGTTATTCCGGCTGCCTCTGCTCTTTACGCTGACCGCGTGGAGTCGACTACAAGCTGGTGTCAAACCCGGAATCCTCGAACCTCCACCCTGCTCACCGTCGCCTGGGAAGGGCTTCGATACCGGTCCGCTGGATCGGCGATCCAGGGACCACCGCCGTATCGCCTGTCCTCTGATCGGCGCATCCAGAGACATCGGCCTCTAGGACACTCTCTCGTCCGGACGGAACACCGGGTGAGTATGGGAGCTTGCAAAAGCAGGGCTTATGACAAGCACGCTGGACGAACTGAAAGCTTAACGGTCGCAGGGTCCCCGTGAAAGAGAAGGGAGCTGCGCAAATTGGTTGAGGAGATTGAAGCTCAGTGTCCATGGTACCCAGAGGGGGGACATTGAATCTTAAGGACTGGGAAAACATCGAGCGACTCTTCGCACAGAGCCTCGCTACGATGTCGCTGCTACTGACGGAGAGACAATGTTTTTGTCGCCATCAGCCTGCAGACCTATGGCTCCCTTGCTGTAGGCAGCTCCTCCTTTCGATCTTTCACCTTCAATTTCAACCCGAAATTTCTATCCACTAAATTGACGCCTGTCCTCCTTCTGCCCCATCAGCTTCCCTCACCCAATTCAAATCCTCCTGCATGCCCAGCCACTTCCCCTTGCTCCGCTTTCTCATTTTCTCAAGCCGCTGCACTGGCCAGCGCCATTATAATGGCTGGTTTCAAAACTCTCGCGAGAACGTGATAGCCACGCATCTGCAGAAGAAAGAAACTCCTGACGGAAGACGATGTCGATATCCTTGCATTGTGCCCCTGGCCCACTTCTTACAGATACCGTGGGGAGGGATGGCATAGTTCGGCTGGTTGTCGAAAATCGCCTTGAGCTATAATATCCTCACCGAAGTTCCTCAGAAAGCAGCAAGGGACGCGGGAGCCACCAGCCCCTATGTGAGAAGCATCCTCGAGGCAGTCGCGAGGAGTCACCTAATGGTTCCTGACGACTGGAAGACCACCTTCCATGCTCCTGAGTCCTGCACAATTTGTGATCTGGGAAAGCGAAGTTCGCCAGCAATGCCTTTAGCAGGGCAGCCGCCTCGCGGCGCCTTCTGCCACAGCCGCCAGCTTTACGGTTTCATGCTTTTCGCCAACCCCAACGACAGATTGTCCTGCCTGAGGCCACCTCTACGGTCGCCTCTGAGTGCTCTATAAGGCATTTATCAAAGTCCCCAATGCCGGCCAGCCAACCCAGAGTTTCTCCACCATCCGCAAAACCCCAAGAGCCCTATGCCGAAGTTTGTGAACAGGCTCCAGGAGGCTCCCTCAAGAGGCAGGTTGACAACGAGGAGGCTCCAGGGCGAACTCCTTGCTGCCTTGCCAAGGAGAACGGCCTGAGTGCCGCAGTTTATCACAGGCCTAGGAAGGAACCCTGAGCTAGCCGACATGCTCAAAGCTTGCCAGGATATCGAAGCCCGCCTATCAAGCCAGCCTTCTAGTCGCCGGGCTTCTCCGCTGCCATGAGGCAGCCCCCCGACAGTGTTTCAATTGCAAGCCAGGACATTTCCCGAGGAATTGTAGGCTGCCCCGCCGGGGGGCCTACAACCCTGACGGAGGAGGGTCTCTCCCCAGAGGGCGGGCAGACCCCCAGGAAAGCCCAGGGCTGGCGCCTCTAATGCCTGGGGAGGCTCAAGGCCTGGCATCTCCCCAGCCCGGAACCAAGATCCGACTCTCAAACCTCTTCCCCCCCGAGCTCCCCCCCCCATGAGATCTTCGCTGCTCCAGCTCAGTATAGTGATCCCATCCCCAATGGAGACTATTAGGCTGGTCTTGCCAAAGCCTGGGCTGAACAGGTTGTTCATCATCCCAGGGTCATCGCACCCAATGCACCAGGGAGCCATCCACATCCAAGTATGGACAAACATCCCGCAGAAACTGCCAAGTTCACCTGAACACCCTGCCTCTATGCTCCCACTTGAGTCTAATCTAAGTTCAGCTAATCTAAATCTCGTTGCTCTCTACCCCTCTACGTCTATACTTCCTGCTCTGCTAGCCCCTTCTACTTCCAAAGTCACCATGCCTCCGCCAGTGCCCCAGAATGGCACGATTTCAAAATCTCTGCAGAGTCCACAGTCACTGAATTGCAACAGAAAGAAATGCTGACGGAAGAGGGACTGCTGCTTTGAACTCCTTCCCTCAGAATGCCCCATAGCCAATCCACAGGACAATGAGGCATGGAAAAGGGAAGATGCTCACACAATGGCCTTAAGCCAAAAAGTCCTTCAGAAGAAGAAGCCCCTTGGCCTCTCCAGCTGTAAGGTTCAAACCAAATCTCATAGCCTCTGGCGCCCTGTGCAAAGCCCTAAGCTCAAAGCTCCCAGTGGCAGCAAAATCACAGTACCTCAGAGAGAGCAAGATCTCAAATCAGAGTTGTAATCCTCCTTGTTACTTTATATGTGCTCTGTATGCCTATGTATGTTCTGGTATGTCTTGGCCCTTCAAGAGACCCCAAAGTTTCCCCTCATAGGGATTTTCCATTGCTTCCAAGCTATGCTCTTGTGCTTCAATTAAAGTTTTTTCTCCTTCTGATTATGTGTGTGCTAATGTGCCTTGAAAGGCTTCGGGCCCATTACAGCATCCGCTTTAAACGGGACACAGCTCGTATGTATGTGTTCCCCAGGATACCGATGGGACCTGCTTCAAGTCACTTCCATCTTAGTTTAAACTCTTCAAAACTTTCTTCAAACCTCTCCTTGAGAACCTTTTTTTCCTTCGGCCCATCTGAGCCTACACTGCCACATTGGCGTATAAGTTTACATATGAAGCCAAAATCATTTTCATGCTCCCACATTCTCTGCTGAGGGTCTCCTTGGCTAAGTCACAGTGCCAAGGGGGTCTCAGCCACACCTATCTTACACAGCCTCCGCTGTGAAGTTAGGAAACGAGCTCAAACCGCCAAAGTCCTCCTTACGGGAGGGGAAGGTAGAGCTGACTTCCAAACCCTTCCCCCGCCTTCCTTTCTGCACACCCTCCTCTTTCTAATGGGCTGACGACCCCACCTCTAGATCTAGGATCTGATAAAGGGTTTTGCAAACCCCTCTCAATTTGCTCCTGTGATCAAACCTCAAGCCCAGGAACTGTTTTCTTTGCATCTTCTCTGTATCTTCCTATAGATGCTATATATTACGATATGGACTATAATTGTGAATTGTTCAGTTACTTTGCAAAAAAACCCACACCTTAGACGGTGATTGGGATGCGCTTTTGCCAAACAAAACATCCCACCTGGATTATGATTCCTCTCTCCCTTCTCCTAAGCCTCATGAGGGCAATTCCCTGCCTTGGTATCTCTTAACGCTTGTGAATGTTGCAGAGTGATCGTTGTCGGAATGGGCCACCATAGCCTAATCTGAAAAGCTTGGCTAAAATGAAACTGCGAAAGAGAGGGGAGTAGTTCCCTCCTATTGGACTCCAATCAAGGTCTCATCCTCTTCTCTAGCAGACCATATCCAAAGTACTCTTCTCTATTATTCTCTCTATCCTGTAAAAAATTGCCGCCTCTTCCACTCAGGGCTCTCGAAGCCTTCCATTGTCATCTATAAGGACTAACTCAGCCAGCCAATCTAAAAGTCCCCTAGGGGAAAAAGCAAGTTGTTTGTCTTTTCTCTTCTTCATACAGGAGTCCAGCTTCGCCATGCCAGACCAGCTCCCATCCTGAGAGGAATGGAGCCGGGCCTCCTGGAGGATCCCCACCTCAGCCGCAACCTCTGTCGAGAGGGACCCGATTGCTCCCCAGCCTGGGCCGAGATGGGAGGGATCTCTCTGGAGCCAGCACACCCATTCCTTCCACAAGGATCACAGCCCACTCGGCTGGGGCCACCCCCCTGGGGAACGGCAGCCTGGGCCAAGCCAGCTGTGGCTCTAGGAGGTTGATGCCGCCAAGGTTGCTGCTCCTCATCTACAATCAGCTATTCTCTCCTCTCTGCCGGGCCTCAGGCTGAAGCTTCTGGAGTTGCAAGCCAGGAGACATACCCTGGATAGATTAACCCTTTGGGAACTCTCTGCTGTTCTCAGCGGCTTTGAATATTGTTTTGGAACACGCCTTCTCTCACAACCTTGCTTTCAGGGAGGAATCACTGAACCTGCAAATGCTAAAGACTATCCAGTAGCTCTCCCTACAGCCTCTTGAGAGAAATCCACCATGGACTCCTAACGCCATCAGCTCTGTAGCTTTGGTAGTCAAACAGCTTAAAGAGCCATGACATTGGACACCATTATGCAAACCACGGGTTGCCCTTCCTTCCGCACATCATCCAGCCTATGTATCGCTTAGAAGCCATGTTTCTTTATTGTTTTAAATTTATTGCATGCTCCTAATTTTTGAGCAGTTATGTTATTTTGTTATTGCTGCACTTTCCGCCTGTCTGTCTGCTCGGGACTCTCATACAACCCAGGCTCCACCCCAGGAGCTCCGGACGCCCGGCCACACAGCTGGCCATCGCTTCTGCCTTCGATCCCTCCTGTCGAAACGACCCAGCTGTTAAGCCTCCTCTCCAAGGCGAGGAGCTCTGTCTCCCCGCAGAAACTTCTCCTGTGGGAGCCCCCGGACTTGTTTCCTGTAACACCAAGACATATTGGCCGGGCTGGCCTGTGCCCCCTTTGAAGGCCCATCAATTCTACCTCCATTGCTCTGGGACGCTCTGGCCTCCGAGCCTTAGCAGCAGTGAATCACAGCTGCGACCCTCTGGGACAACTGTCAAGTGTCATTTTGCCATGTGATTACTTGTTGTTGTTACACCACCAAGTTGGTGTGAGAATGTACATAATATGTGTTGTTTTAATCTTTCTGATAATTCCTGCAGTTGGATTCACATGAAAGTGCGCATTGAGCTGCAAGAAGTTGTAATCTAATCTGAAGTATGATGTTTTGCCCCATTGGTGGTCAGCCCCTCTGAGCTGGCTGTCGGGAGTGGATGGTTGGAGTGCTATTGTAACAGCTCTGCATTGGTTTAATTGTTGTGCCCTGCTATCATAGGATCTTGTTTCATTCATTCAATGCGTGGTTCTATGTGCACACTGTAACATGTGTAAGAAGCCCCTCGAATTTCCTTTACGCAGCCCAGCCAAGTTCTCCTCCCAATGTTACACAAGCAGCTTGGTCAGCTTGACCTCAGACGGGCGGAGGGAGACACAGCCCCTTTAAATCAGCAGCCCTCTTAGTTGCGTTCGCATTTACCCCCTTTTCTGCAAAATGTAAAAGGGGAGGAGATGTGAAAGTAATGCAGACTGTGCTGATCCAGCAGCACCGGGTGGTAGAACGTTGGGACGCTTAACGGACTCTCACGGCTCCTTTGCTGGTTTGCCGTAACTGCACCCTACCACTCATCCCCCATGAGTCACGGGGTCATGAACTGCCTGGCTTCAATTCACCGGGCGCAGGGACAAATGGTCTTGCTCCCTCAGGTGAGGATTAGGCTCTAGACGCTTTTACGCTTCCTCTCCTCAGATGTAGCCAGATGAGATCATGCATCACATGATGATCTCCCGACCTCCTCGCCTCTCGAACTCCCCGGTCCTCCTCCTCCTACACTCTGGCAGGATGGGATAACAAGTAAAAGGTGCCAGGGAATCTGCAGACGTGGGGAGACTTCGCTTAGGAACCACGGACCTCCGAGCCTCAAGCTGGCTACGATCTCCCACCAGATGTTATCTCCTGGCTGCCTTCGTTCTTCCTGGCTCTTGACGGCCTGACCTCTGGTCGATTACTTACATCTGACCTTTACAATTCTGCTGACTGTTACATGCCAATCACTGCAGACCCAGACAGAGAGGCTCCGACCTTTACAATTCTGCTGACTGTTACATTCCAGTCATTCTAGACCAGCATATGACCACCTTGCAATTTTCAATATCCTGACATATTTGATAAGGACAAAGACCCTCTTTGGACTTGCTAATCGAATCTGTTGTCAGCACCCAAGGGTCACCCAGCCGTTGGATGACGTGCAGGGACCACAATTGGACAGTTTGAACTTCTCTTTGTTACAGCAAGGTGAAGCGGGAGCTTGAGGGCATTGCGATAGCGAGTCACCTGGATTTTATGAATAAAAACCTTATCTGCTCTCCGTTCAGCACCATTGCAAGATCTCGCGGGAAGACGCCTGACAGCTGGATTTGGGAATCCCATTCAGAAAAGTGTAACTGTATCTTACTCTAGAACTCTCTTGTTTTACGATTGGTGTTTTGGGTGAGGGACTCGCCCCCTCACCTCCCCTTTGCCCTCTTTGAAGTTTGGGAATAACAGTTCTTGCACTGCGTTGCAAGGGGCGATTCTCTCCTAACCGAGCTGTGACCACCACTTGCAATAAAATCCTTTTGCTATGAAGAACGCCTGCTTCCTGCGCCTCATTAAGTTGCTGAGCTGAAATCACTTATTGTTACCTGGCAAACAGTGGTAACACTACTGCACTATCCTGGAGTATCAGTATGACAGTGGTGCTGAGTTTTCACCATGGAATGCTATTTTACAAGAGGCCCCCATACAGGGCAAGACCTTCCCAATGCTGGGATTGAGAGAGAATGATGCAGCGGGTATATGCCTAACAGAGACGTCGTCCAACCGAAAGAGTTTGCTGATGTTCCCCCAAACAAGATGATCCTGATGGGAGGTTCTGTGTGCAGTATTTTCATTTTCTACCAACCATCACAACACCTGAGAAGTTTAGAGAAAGCTTTCTGATTTCATATAGCCACGAAATCTGGGGGTGTCTGGCAACTGGCAAATACTTCTTCCTAAAAAGAATCCCGTCTTGGAAGTCATTGTTGGCTAAGTGAGAAAATCTTTTGAAAATCGCACAAAATTGGTTGTTACATTTTGCTTGATGAGAGCATCACTGAGAGCCTTGTATTTTTTTTTTTTACCTTTAAATCTGAATGCCACCTCGAAGTTGAGGAGGCAGATTTTTTTTTAATCCTGTGAATAAGTACATTCCCTTTAGCTCCTGTAAGGCCGAGGCCCCTTCCGCACATGCAGAGTAATGCACATTCAATCCACTTTCACAATTGTTTGAAAGTGGATTTTGCAATTCTGCATAGTAAAATCCAACTTCAAAGTGCATTGAAAGTAGATTGAAAGTGCATTATTCAACATGTGCGGAAGGGGGCTGATCAGAGACAGGCACAGGCAGACACTGGGTACTCATTTATTTGAGAATAGAGGAAACACCACCAAAATCCTTCAGTGTGGTTTTGCTAAAGTTGGTTGCTTTAGATTGCCATTAATTTTACGTGGTGGAATGAAAAAGAAATGCATGACCTGGCTGGCTTTTGTTTAGTGTGGTCCATAATAATAAGGTTGGTTCTTCACCCAAAGTGCATTCTCACATAAGAGACTCCATCAGAGATCTTCTTTGCTGCTTTCCTTGCAAGCGCTTTCCCTTTGGCTACCATGTTCCAAAACAGACTTCGGTTTGCCCCATTTTCTTCCTGTTCGTAGAAAGCAGAAGAGAGGTTAGGTTAGGTTTTTCAATTGCAGCAAAGGCTCACAGCATGTCTGGCTGGAGAGAGAGCCCGTTCTATGAAAGACTTAACTTTGGGATACTGGGGGATTTGGGGGAGGGGTCCCCTTGCTCTGCAGCCTCTCCCTTTGCGAGCTTTTCTCTCAAACCTGCCAGTTAGTGGCTCAAAAAAATAGAGTCAGGAGGACAGTAGACAGGTCATTTTTTGATTCAACCCACTGGGATTCCGAGCAGAGCTTTTAATTTTTTAAAAAAGAAGATACCAGTTCTCAAATAGAAGTTTGCTGTAATTTCCACCAGTTCCTCCTCTGGGACATGGAAAAGCTCCCACTACCCACAAAAGGTGCTGGTGTTTAATTTTAGTGAGTAGCGCACACACGCACGCACGCACGCACAGAGAGAGAGAGAGAGAGAGAGAGACCTGGTTCCTACAACTCGGGCCCTTTCCCCACTTCAAAAGTGAAAGTGGAGGGGACCCCTGCTCCGTGTTCGGCGCGCGGTTTCAAAAAGGTGTACTTCCAACCAGGATCCGAAATGAAGTGCGCTGAGGGGTGGGAGGAGCGGCAGAATCGGGGTGACTGCGTTGTCACTGCGTTGTCACTGCTGATGTAGTGGGGAGTGCTGCAGGACCCCGGGGTATTTGCCGTGAGGAGCGCGCATCTAATGGTGGGTGGGGAATTGACCACTGTGATAGCAGACTTCAGGAACTCTGGGAAATGTAGTTTTCCAGAGTGCTTGTGCCCAAAATAAGTTCTCATTTAGAAGCCCTGGAGAGCTCTGGCTGCTGCGACTCCTCACATCTGGAGTGCAGCTTTTCTAAGCACCTTGGCATCAGAAGAGAGCAAGACGTTTCATCCTTCTCCACTCCTTCCAGCAGTGGCGTAGTGGTTAAGAGCAGGTGCATTCTAATCTGGAGGAACCGGGTTTGATTCCCCGCTCCGCCACTTGAGCTGTGGAGGCTTATCGGGGGAATTCAGATTAGCCTGCGCACCCCCGCACATGCCAGTTGGGTGACCTTGGGATAGTTACAGTTCTTCTGAGCTCTCTCAGCCCCACGCACCTCACAGGGTGTTTGTTGTAAGGGACGAAAGGAAAGGAGATTGTAAGCCCCTTTGAGTTTCCCAACAGGAGAGAAAGGGGGGATATAAATCCAGACTCTTCTTCTTCCCCACACCAACCAGTGAAGGAGGTGGTTGGATTCATAACTGAGTCTTTTATATCTTAGTAAACCCGAGTTGGTTTGTTTAATGTTGCAATTAAAGGTTGGAATATCAGTGTTTTAATGAGAAATGTGTCTCTTGATCAATTTTGATTTGAAGGAGGTGAGGAACTGCCATAGGGATGTTATCCTGTTCCAAACATAGGGTGGCATGCATTTAAAATTGTATTCATCTCCTTTTCAGTTGCTTGCTTTATTACATGAATTCATAGACAGCTGAAGATGTATCAAGGAAAATGAGTCCAAGAAGCAACAGTACAGAATTGACTGTCATAGTTCCTATTTTCCTTTCCTTGTTGATTAAAATACATTAAAGCTGCAATTCCATCACAACGCTGAAGGAATTTTTAAAAATCCCTTCATTAAGGCCAATTTAAAAGATCTCCTGTCGTGAGTGAGCTTTCAAGCAGACTAAATACTAAGTACGAGATCGGGCCCTGTGTCTGCCTGGCATTGAGGAAGGAGGGTGCCTTTGGTGAGAGGTGTAACCCCTGAAAATGTCACCCCAATGACGCTACAGTGTAGTTATTGCTCCTTACCCAGTGCAACATGCTTTGGATTCCACCCCATAACTATAAAAATGAACATAAATGGTGTAAGGAAAGGAAAGCTGAAATAGATGCCTTATTTTTGAAAATGAAATGCCACGGTGTTAGGGAAAAGATGGCACCCCGATTAAAAACTAGAATCCCGTGAAAACCTAGAGAGAAGATACACACATTCCCCTGTGGAATCTACGACCGCCAGCCGGGTGTAGTGCTTAAGAGCCAATGGACTCTGATCTAGAGAAGAGGGTTTGAGCAACAGACTCTTATCGGGTGAACCAGACGTGTTTCTGCACTCTTACATTCCTGCTGGCTGACCTTGGGCTAGTCATAGTTCTGTGGAAGTCTCTCAGCCCAACCTACTTCACAAGGTGTCTGTGGAGGTGGGGATGGAAGGGGGAGGAGTCTCCTTACAGGACAGAAAGGCAGGGCGCCAATCCAAACTCTTCCTTTTCTCTATGTGCTTCTCGTAGGAAACCCATAGCCAGCATACTGACTTCATAATGCATGGAGACATGTGAAGAGACAGTTACTTGACTCTGGCCTCTCCCTAAAAGAAATCCCCTTGTCATTCTGAGACAGGAGATTTGCTTCGGTCCAACTCCATTTTCAGAAGTATCCTCAGAAAAGCGGGTGTTGGAGGAAGGGTCTGGTGTTGAAGGGAACCGCTGTAGCTCAGTGGCAAAGCTTCAGCCCAGAGGCGGAGCGCTCACGGGGACATGTGGGTTCATACGTGCCTGGGTGCGTGCCAGCTGGTCACGTGGTGGGTGGAGAATCACCCCACACACCCCTCCCCTCAGCCCCACCCCACCAGGCTGCTCCCTCAGCTGGCGGAGGCTCCGTCGGCTGTGGGAACAGCCTGGTGGGGCAGAGCCGAGGGGCGGCCACAGCAGGCTCCCGTCAGCTAAGGTAAGAGGGGTGCAGGGGGGGATAGTGGACCACGGGGGTGGGTGGGAAAGGCAGCCGAAGTAGGTGTTATTCCGGGCGCCATTCCCCCCGCACACCCCCCCCCCTGTTTCAACCTCAAGTGCGGAAGGACACGATAGCTGCCTACTTTAAGGAAACAGATCGCAAGGCTGAACTGACTGCAAAAACAGTAGCGCAAAGGACATGGTGAAACAGAGAATTTTGGATGTAAAGAGACAGCACGATCTGAACAAAGTTTTTACGACCAAAATCCTCTAAATAATTCTACACACACCCCCTCCCGCCGCCGCTTTGCAACATCTACGTAAAGCCTCTAGGACAAACCTCCTGTAGTTTAGGGGTTGGCAGAGGTCAATAGGCTCCAGACCTGACAGTGATTGGAGGGAGCGAGATATACATTTAATAACATTTTTAAAATTACAAACAGGCTGAGAACGCCCAGCTGTGTCTCTTGTTAGCGAAATCTCATTGTAATGGGATGGAGGTCTTGAATCGCTGCCTGTTTGCAGTGGTTAAAGAGCTAAAAGTGAAATTGAAACTAAAATCCTGACATGACAGAAACAGTGCTGGCCAGGAAGGTGGATATCTTGAACGACATTGTACCCCCCAGCCCCGCACACACACAGAGTTCGTCAGCCCCAGGGTGGTTTTGAAAAGTCAGACCCAGAAAAACAGCTTTATTTGTGAAAGGAGCTAGTCAAAATCATTCAGTAGGGATGCAAAAAGTACCTTGAAAGCACCCTGGAAACTGTTCTTTGCTGAGAATCCACAGGACACCACATCCCCAGAACTACGACAGGATTCTCTCGAGGGTACACAAATGTAGAAGCAGCAATGGTTGTCCAACTAGCTGGCTTCCCAAATTCACCCCTCCCCTCCCTTCACTTTGGTATCACTTAAATGAATGTTGGGATGTGAGGGAGGAATTGTGAGATTATAACTGAAATGTATACTTTTAAGTGGCAGAGGAAAATAAATTATGTATTTATTGCAACCACAGATATCCCAAAGAACTCCTGTTGATTATTATAGAATTTTTATTGTTATTGGATTCACACAGGCCACACAAACCTGCTTCACTTTCCAAATTTCCTGCGGAGCTTTTCTCCCGGGCCCAAGTCAATCTCTCGCTTGCCCCGGCGGGGCGCTCCAAACTCTTCCGATTCAATCTCTCGCTTCTTGCCAGCACAACCTGGCGGCTGACAGTCGGCATGCTTTGCAAAACAGAAAGAAATGCATCACATAAAACTGAGCACTGAACGACTTGCTAAAATTGGTTCAACAGTTGTGTACCCTCCCAAGAGAACCCTGGCATTGCAGTTCTGAGGTCTGGGGTCCTGTGGATTCTCAGCAAAGACCAGCTACCAGGGTGCTTTCGAGGGCGCCATGGCTGTTAAATTGGGATGGCCGCCCTCCATGTCTGGATCCTGCCTCCCAGATCTCAGGTGGGAAGGACAAGTGAGAAGGCCCACAACTGGAACACTGGGCAGCCCAGAGAAGACCTGGCTGCTCACCGGTCCTTCCAGTGACTTTGCACACACTTCCCACTTTTATTTTGGGACAATTCTTACTGAGCCACCAGATGGAAGATTAGAGACCCCCAATTTCTCCCGGCACCTGCATGAAGAGAAACCACCCAGACACCTTAATTCTAATTAACATTAAAGTGTGCGGGGGGTGGGGGTCTTTTACCACAGCTACAGCCCTGCAGGACAGGTGCCTTCAAGAGATTTGCCAATTTCCCTTCTGGCATCGAAAGCAAACTCTTGATTCTGGGATTTCAATCCAGCCCCCTGTTGTGCTTCTCAGAGTAACAGCTGGGAAAAGCATTGGAAGCCAGGAGGAGTGCCCAAGGATACTTCATTTGTGCCCAGCGCCTGGGACTTTGGGGTCTACTGCCTCGACCCATGGAAGAACCATTGTCTGTGATGTCTAATAAGCGTTGGTGGAGAGAGTCATCCACTAGGACTCATTTTTCCTTTCTTCAAGAAAATCTAAACTACCGTCCATTCCAATGGTTTGTGGTGGTGCCTTCTTCCAGAAGTGATGCCAAATGATCATATGACAGCTTTCCTACTTAGCCCAATATGGAAAAGGGAAAGGGGAAATTCTGAACCAGACTCAGTTGTCCACTAGTCATCTGATGTCTTTGCATACTAGCACCGTACAGTTGCCAACTGATGAGACAAGAATTGACCAAGTCTGCTCTTAGTTTGCAGAAAGGAGAGTTTCTAAATGTCTACCATCACAGCACAAGATGTTCATGTGTTACCAAAGGAACAGGAGCAAGGCCTGGATGAGAAATTATTCCCAGGATTATACATCAAGAAGAAGAAGAAGGGCTTCCCTCTTTTCAAACACACGGTGCTATGATTTCGCTGGGGAACCTGCTTCCCACCCAAAAATCTAGCTCTGAGAAAAGAAGAGAGGGATACACTACTTGGAAGGTCCCTGAGGGTCTCCAGGACTGTCGTCCTGAGGGTCACCTTAACTGCCTTTGCTTAGTCCGCATTTTAATCAGATTCCATCTCTGTGTCCCTCAATGGACAGAAGGGATCTGGGGCTCACTCCCCCTCCCCACTGCTGCATTGGCTACACATGTAGGAAGGCATTTCTTTTGACCCTCACCTCAGCATCCATTGGAGCTACTATGTCACAGAAAAGAGGGAGCACCACGAGAACAATCAGCAGCAGCTTCATGGTGGCTGGATCTGGCTTCCAATTGAGGTCGCCTGTGGGAGAAAAAAAGGCGGAGAAAGGGACTCATGATACAATGCGCTCTGTGTCCAGGGAGGGCTTCATTGTAGGGCAACTGGGGTAGCAGCCTGTGGATCCTCTGGGTGCTCTTGACCAGGACAGTGCTGGCTGTCCTCTCGTGCTCCACTGATTCTACAAACCACTCAACATTTCCGTTGGGCTTTTCTCAGTTTGAAGGAGAAAAATCCACCCAGAGAACCCACAGGAAGACCCCACACAACCACCGTCCAATCCCTCTAAGCGGAATCCAGCCCTTTGACTCTTTAGTCTTGAGAATGTCTCAGAAACATCCCCCACAGTCAAACCCCTGCTCAGAAGGGAGAACTGATCATTCTTGTGCTGAGATCAGCTAGGACCACACCAGCCCCATCACCACCTCCTAGAGACTGAGACAACTCCTTCAAAACGGGGACTGCCACACAACTGCACCCTAGCCGTATGGGAGCATGAACTGGATCTCTCTCGGTGTGTGGAAAAGACACTTTCCAAAAATCCCAAACTCTTTCCCATGGAAGTGAATCCCACTGAGATTCGTGGCATCCAAGTAGAGTGGTTTGGCCTCACCCGGTCTCAAAGAGAATATTTTTCAATGAATGGAGATTTTCATTTCAAGCTTCCTTCCAACCCAACTGCCCAACTCAAACGAACAAGGAAACTCTTACCCCGGCTGGAGCTCCCGAGTCCTTCTGCAGCAAGGAAAAGGCGTCCAATGAGGGTCTCCCGGATGCCTGGTGACTTTTATAGCCCAACCTCTCCTATCTTTCTTGGACATCAATGGGGTGTTCTTGCTAATGGTTACAGAAGGCACGCACGCACCCACTTGGTTGGGCACCCTGTTCCAGGAAGGAGGGGAGAGGAGGGGGCACGCACCACAATCTCCACTTCCCATCTTGGAGGCTGAGATCATTGTGGCTGTCATGTGAGTCCTCTGCAGTGAGTAACTATTGGAATCGCCTGGAAGCACCACAAGGACAAGTGGCCAAGGAGGCTGGCCCCTGTCTGATGGTCATAGTCATGCTTTGATGTATTAAGGACATTAGTTACATTTATAGGTTTTTTGCGTTTATTGTTTATATAATGTATATTTCTTATCTTTCTTATCTTTCTGCTAATAAAAAGTACTTTTAAAATGATCATAGATCGTTTAGGAAGGAGACTGACAGGAACTCCTACCTTCATTTCACTTCCTTCCAGCCGTGGCATTTAAAGAATACACCGTTTCCCCGAAAGTAAGACCTACCCCCACAATAAGCCCTAGCATGATTTTTCAGGATTTTTGGAGGATGCTTGAAATGTAAGCCCTCCTCCAAATATAAGCCCTAGTTACAGATTTCCCGGCGCAGCTGACCTGGTCACGTGGAGGGGGGGGGGGGGCATGCAAAATCATGGAAGAAAATAAGACATCCCCAGAAAATAAGCCCTAATTCATCTTTTGGAGAAAAAAATAATGTAAGACCCTGTCTTATTTGGGGGGGAAACACGGTATTCTTCCTTATGGTTTGTTTCTCAGGGCAAAACGCAACTCCTCTGGTAAAAAAGATTATAGAAGGGCAGGAAAAGCTATTGAGGTAAAACTACTAAACAGGCAATATCCTTGGTCCATCATCAAAAAGGTGATAATGAGATAATGTGTCTAGGGTGACAATGTTTACTCCTAATGCTCGCACTAATGCAGCTAGGATAGTTTCTTCCTTTGAGTTTACTGAACTAAGTGCAGGTATTAAAAACATTATTTTGAGGCATTGACCACTCCTCCAAGATCTTTCTGGTTGTTTTGCCCCCCCCCCCCCCCACCCTTGGTTAACTTTTAGAGGAACCCAGAATTTGGGTGATATCCTTATCCACTCTTGACTCTGGCAAGCAATTGCAGAAGCCCTTATCAGTACAAGGTCCCTTTAAATGGGACAATTGTGCTGCCTGCCCGTTAGTAATTGAAATGAGGAGTGTGTCTTTTCTGGAAGTAAATTACTTCAAAGTTTTAGATAGTTTTTCCAATTGTAATTCTATGAACTGAATATTTTTAATAGTTTGAACCCGTAATAAATATTGTAATGGAAAAACAACAAGAAAATTGAAATTATGAATTTTGGCACATGCTTCCAGGATCAGAAATATTTTTGTGGAGTATTTTGTGCATATGAATCACCCTTGGAAAGCTCTTATGTTTTGGAGTTTTGGCCATCGTTTCTGATAAGGAGGAAGATGTGGATCATAAACGACACTGCCTCGAGAGTTTCTTTCTTTTTCGTTTATAAACTCTTTACCCTACCAGTTTAAATCAACTAATTGACTTTCGACCATTTCTGTAATACGTTAATGATACGTTAATAAAACGTTAATAGCTTTGTGTTTGGTTCTCATTAAGGACTTTGCAAGAAGTGAGAATGTAGCAAGCAGAGCACTGCCCATATTATAACAGCTGTGTTTCTTAGAATTTTTCAGTTTGTAAGTATAAATATTTTGCCATTGGAATGGGGTTTGCCTTATGAACTTTTCCATTTATTTATTGATTCTTGTATTTATTTTTTTTACAGAATAAGCCTGGAAGTCCCATTACGAGGTCGGCATCTAGAGTACCGACAAGCTTATTCTTGAATGAATACCTGATTTGAGACATACTTGTATACTTTATGCTTTGTTATTTGAAATGTAATAGAAATGTGGAAGAATTATATTGTATACATAAGTTTTCTTTTTCCACTTGAGTAGGAGGTTGATTCTTATCAGCAATAAGCTGCAGCCTTTTGGAATAACTTTTGTTTTCTACCTTGGGTAGGCTGACCAGACGTCCCGCTTTTGGCGGGACAGTCCCACCTTGAAACAACTTGTCCCGCGTCCTTCGGGTTTTTTCCAATGTCCCGGGTTGTGGAAGGCTGCCGCACTGCCTTCTGGGGCGCAAGGCAGTGCGGCAGCCTCCCACACAGCCGCAGGAGCGCAATGCCTTCTGGGGTGCTGCCGTTTCCCACCCTGTCACAGGGCGGGAAATGGGAGCGCCCCAGAAGGCAGTGCGCTCCTGTGGCTGCGCACGCGGCCGCCCACCCGCTTATCCCGGTTTGCAAAGGTGACCATCTGGTCACCTTAACCTTGGGGTTGTGTGCCACCCCCTTTTTCTCAGTATGGTTGACCAGGGCAAGAGCTTTTTCGGCTATGGCCCCAGCCCAGTGGATCTCTCTGCCAGCTGAGACCCAGGCCTGTGAAACTTAGTCCCATTCATCAGGGCCTGCAAGATGGAGTTGTTCCACCTGGTTTATGGTTGAAGCAGCGACGGTTGTCCAACTAGCTGGCTTCCCAAATTCACCCCTCCCCACCCTTCACTTCTGTATTACTTAAATTAACGTTGGGATGTGAGGAAGGAATTTTGAGGTTATAATTGAAATGTGCTCTTTTAACTGGCAGAGGAAAACAAATTATGTATTTATTGCAACCACAGATATAAAAAACTCCTGTTGATTGTTATTGAATTTTTATTGTTATTGGATTCACCCAGGTCAGACAAACCTGCTTCACCTTCCAAATGCGTTAAAATAGAAGTATTTTTCTTTTTGGGCGTGGGCGTGGGCGTGGGCGCTCTGGTTGCTTCCGCTTGACAGTAGGGATACTTTGCAAAACAAAAAGAAATGCATCATGTTAAACTGAGCACTGAACGACTTGCTAAAATTGGTTCAACAGTTGTGTACCCTCCCAAGAGAACCCTGGCCTTGCAGTTCTGAGGTCTGGAGTCCTGTGGATTCTCAGCAAAGACCAGCTTCCAGGGTGCTTTCGAGGGCGCCATGGCTGTTAAATTGGGATGGCCGCCCTCCATGTCTGGATCCTGCCTCCCAGATCTCAGGTGGGAAGGACAAGTGAGAAGGCTCATAACTGGAATACAGGGCAGCCCAAACAAGATCTGGTGGCTCACCGGTCCTTCCAGTGACTTTGCACACATTTCCCACTTTTATATTGGGACAATTCTTACTGAGCCACCAGATGGAAGATTAGAGACCCCCAATTTCTCCCGGCACCTGTGTGAAGAGAAACCATGCAGACACCTTAATTGTAATGAATATTAAAGTGTGCAGGGGGTGGGACTCTTTTACCACAGCTACAGCCCTGTGGGACAGGTGTCTTCAAGAAATTTGTCAATTCCCCTTCAGGATTCGAAAGCAAACTCTTGATTCTGGGATTTCAATCCAGCCCCCTGTTCTGCTTCTCAGAGTAACAGCTGGGAAAAGCTTTGGAAGCCAAAAGCAGTGCCCAAGGATACTTTGTTTGTGCCCAGCGCCTGGGACTTTGGGGTCTACTGCCTCTACCCATGGAAGAACCATTGTCTGTGATGTCTAATAAGCATTGGTGGAGAGAGTCATCCACTAGGACTCATTTTTTCTTTCTTCAAGAAAATCTAAACTTCAATGGACAGGAGGGGTCTGGGGCTCACTCCCCCTCCCCACTGCTGCATTGGCTACACATGTAGGAAGGCATTTCTTTTGACACTCACCTCAGCATCCATCGGAGCTACTATGTCACAGAAAAGAGGGAGAACCATGAGAACAATCATCAGCAGCTTCATGGTGGCTGGATCTGGCTTCCAACTGAGGTCCTCTGTGGGAGAAAAAAGGCAGAGAAAGGGAGTCATGATACAACGCGGTCTATGTCCAGGGGGGACCTCATTGTAGGGCAACTGGGGTAGCAGCCTGTGGACCCTCTGGGTGCTCTAGACCAGTACAGTGCTGGCTGTCCTCTCGTGTTCCACTGATGCCTGGTGACTTTCTACAAACCGCTCAACATTTCCATTGGGCTTTTCTCAGTTTGAAGGAGAAAAATCCACCCAGAGAACGCCCAGGAGGACCCCACGCAACCACCGTCCAATCCCTCTAACTGGAATCCAGCCGTTTGACTCTTTAGTCTTGAGAATGTCTTGGAGACATCCCCCACAGTCAACCCCCTGCTCAGAAGGGCCGTTCCACCCTGGAGAACTGATCATTCTTGTGCTGAGATCAGCTGGGATTCTAGGACCACACCAGCCCCATCACCACCACCTAGAGAGTGAGACAACTCCTTGGGCTTAATTCAAAACAGGGACGGCCACACAACTGCACCCTGATTGGAGCTCCTGATTCCTTCTGCAGCAAGGGTCTGATGAGGGTCTCCTGGATGCCTGGTGACTTTTACAGCCCAACCTCTCCTATCTTTCTTGGACATCAAAGGGATGTTCTTGCTAATGGTTACAGAAGGCACACATGCACCCATCTGGTTGGGCACCCTGTTCCAGGAAGGAGGGGAGAGGACGGGGCATGCATCCCAATCTCCCCTTCCCATCTTGGAGGCTGAGATCATTGTGGCTGTCGTGTGAGTCCTCTGCGGTGAGTGACTATTGGAATCGCCTGGACGCGTGTATCAGATGTCCAGGCCAGAAGCACCACAAGGACAAGTGGCCAAGGAGGCTGGCCTCTGTCTGATGTCTTGCACTTCGGTTGACCAAATACTGTGAAGCATCAGCAGGTCTACAAATGTCACCCCAAGAAGATCTTGGTTAAGCTGACATCCCTCCAGTTTATTATTGTTTAGATGCAAGAACAGCCACTGAAACCTTTGACTTTTCTCTCTTCCCACTGTGAGGAAACTTGTTCAAGATACAAAAGAAAATACATCTGTCCCATCAAGTGGAGCATCAAGGACACAGTTTCCATCAAGAAGTTACTGAACCAACTTACGGTCATCCACTGTAACTATTACTATAACTGTCCTTGATGGGAATACCACCGGGGCCGGCCTGCTCTTGGTGAAACATATCCTGGCTTGGAAAGACCACGCGGCCAGAGACTGTGGCCAGCAGCTGCCACCTGAGGGAGGGGGACTGGTGGTCCAGGAGGAAGCCAACTTCATGCATCCTGAGCTCATCCATGTGTCAGAGATGGATGCCATGATTCTGCAGGGACCAGAACGTTCCTCTTCATTGCAAGGAGGAAATAACTGATTGTCCCCCAGACTGCCTTTGGTCTCATTCCAGGCATATGCTGTGTTTGCTGGGAGGGCTCCAAGAGGGCTTTATAGAGAGGGCTGCAGGTGCCACCCAAAGCAGAGCAGACCAGAGGAGCAGAACCTCTGCCCCTCCGCTTTCCTTACCCAAGACGAAGGGTGACAACCCATTCTGATCCATCATGAGGCTGATGCCCATCTTGCTCTTCGCAATGGTGTTGATTGCAGCTGCGACAGCTATACTGGTAGGTGGAATGGATGGGGCTCTTCATAGGCCTCCAGTCTCAATGCAGCCATAGTGCTGCTCCTCATTTCCCCACCCACAGAAATTTACGAATTAGGAAAAGGGAGACGGTCTGGAGGGTGGAGGGAGGCCCTTCATTTTTCCAATAGGGTTTAAATGACTCGCGGGTTCTGTGATGGGATTCACTGCTAATCAGTCAAAATGAATGAGGTCTTTGCATTCAGTAAACTTCACCTCTTTTCTGGTTTCTTACCCACAGAAAAGACAGCCCGCTTTTCGGAAACCGAAAAACGTAACATACACAGGATAGTGACAAAATAAGGTTCGATGCCCCACATGTGAATTTGCCAGGACCAGAAAAAGGAAACCCACCATAACTGCAGCCTCCTGTGCCTCAGGATCAGAGTCGAGGAACTCCGTCTTTAACTACCCGACATCTGAAGGACCACCCTCCTGTCTGTAACCCTACTGAATGATTTTGACTGGCTCCATTCACAAATAAAGGAGGATCAAACGGCTGTCTTTCTCGGTCCAACTTTTGAAAAAGCACCCGGGGGGCTGAGAGGGTGGGAGGGAAGTACAATGGCCTTCAAGAGATATATTATTAAATGTATATCTACTCCCCCTAAACCCCTTTCAGGTTTGGAGTTTGCTGACCGCTGCCAACCTCAAAGCTACAGAAGATTTGTCCTAGAGGCTTTTGGTAGATGTTTAAATGCATGGGGGACAGGATTGTGAAACCCCACAGGAGATATCCCATGCTAAGGAGAACTGGACTCCAGCAACACTCCTTTGAATCTGGACTGTCATCAATGGTTTCAAGCAGTCCAAAGCAAGTCCCCTGACAGGACCAACCACCTAACTTAGACCTGCTTAAGAGGATGGGCATGATGGCAAAATGATGGTCTCCCCCCACCCCCGAAGCCCCGCCCTCCCCCGGCTCCTTTAGTAGGAGTTTCCCAATCCAGAGCTGAACATCTAATACTGTCCACGTAAATATACGGGGCTTCTGGTCATTCGGACAGATGATGTATGCACCCTCCATCCTTCCTGTTCACAGACCAGCTGGGTGCCTTTGAAACTCATGCATAGTTATTTCATGCCATGGGTTCCAAATTCTCATTTATAGCACTTGTGTTGGAGGATACTTGCAGTCAGATGCATGCTGTGTATCTTTCACACACCCCCAACCAGGGCTGGCCTTAGGATATGAACAGACCCAACTGAGAACGCTTTTGGTGGAATCTCCGGTTGAAAGCAAAGGCCAAAGTGAAGAATCATAGAATTCTCAGCCGTTATGCCTAACGCTGGGCTTTTGTATCTCAATCGTAGAATGGACCCCAATATCGCGAAATAATAACCCTTAAAAATGCGCCAGGAGAGTCAATGGACCAACAGATGTAAAGGCTTCGCAATACTCTGGATGCGTGCCCCTCCTGGCAAACGCAAAACTGCGGGCAGATTCACGGCCCCATCTATTTGGGAATAATCTATCATCAATAGCTCGCTTACGAACAAGGAGTTTTTCCGGATAGATTTTGAAAGGGAGGCGATAGTTACCGCTCTTAGAAAAAGACCATCATTGAATCAGAGGGATCTGGCTAATTACTGCGCCATTTCGAATCTTTCAGATGCTGGGGAAGTGAGCTGAAAGAGTGGTATTCGGAACGGCTACCGAGGTTCTCGGATGACACATCGGCTTTCGTCCTTTGAGTCCGAATGCTGGGCATGGGACGGAGACGGCTCTTGTCACCGTCACAGATACGCTCCATATGCAGCTTGACCAAGGCGGATTGGCGCTGCTGGTTTTATTAGATCTTACTGCAGCGTTCGATATGGTCAATCACGACCTTTCGACCCACCGCCTGGCCGTTTCCGGGATACCGGGCACTGTCCTTCAGTGGATTGCCTCGTTTCTCCAGGACCGACGCCAGTAAGTGTGGTGCAGGGATCAAGCCTCCCGGAAGTGCCCACTTCAGTGTGGTGTACCCCAGGGAGCGCTGCTGTCCCCGCTATTATTTGCAACATCGCATCAGGCCACTTGCTCGGCTGAGTACTTGGAGCTTTGGAGCTGATCTGTCACCGGTATGCGGATGACATGGCTCCGTTTCTCCTGGTGATGGAAGGGGGGAGTGATGTGGCCCCTGCAGCTCCTACAGCATTGTTTGGAGGCTGATGGGCACCAGGAAGTTTGGTTGCAGCAGAGCGAGGCTGAAGCAGAATCCCTGCCTCGAAGCGGGAGATCTTTTGAAAGCCTTGGCGCCCAGGGGGGAGGTGGGGGACTTTGCTGCTTACGGAGTGGGAGGGAGGGCATTTTGGCACCGGCCCCCTCTGTCCAAAGTAGTC
Source organism: Sphaerodactylus townsendi (assembly GCF_021028975.2). Lineage (NCBI taxonomy): Eukaryota > Metazoa > Chordata > Lepidosauria > Squamata > Sphaerodactylidae > Sphaerodactylus > Sphaerodactylus townsendi. Next base: position 31,857,877 of record NC_059440.1, read on the forward strand.
TAGGGGTCCGCTTGGTTTCATCTCACCAATACGGAGACCCAGGTGGCGCTTGTAACCCCGGACTGCGTTTTTTCCATCTCCGGCGAAGGCCCAGTGGCTGGCCCCCTTCACTCTCAAACAGACCTGTATTTTTTTATGATGTACAGTAAGTCACTGAGGCTTGACTAACCAGCTTCGCTCTACACGGGCCTTCCGCCGGGTGCGGTCGGGAAGCTGAAACTGAGTCTTAACCTGCAGCAGCATGCTTGCTCACAGGGGGCGCCTTCTCTGGCATAATATTCAGCCTGTGTTGCGCCAAAAGCTGTATTAAACTCCCAAATGGGAATTCCCGTCCTCTTCTGAGACGGGTTTTGCCCTTTCGCGAGCCGCCGTGGCCTGGGGACCCACGTGCCCAAGAGACTGCGGCGTATGCCCCTACTCGGCCTCTCGCGTTCAGCGAAGGCCAATTTGCTGAGCGATTCCCCTGGCCCCTCAGCCGAGTAAGCTGGCCTCCACATGGGCCAGGACCTTTACGGCCCTGGCCCCGGGCCTGGTGGAACACTCTTCCTCCAGCTGTCCGAGCCCTGCAGGACCTTGGTGAGTTGTTCTGCTGGGCCTTTGGAGTGTCCAGTCGCTGAGTGGCGCCCCCCCCCCCTTATGCCCTTATGCATCTATTTACCATCTTATTTCTGGCTCCATCTATGTTACCATCCTAGAGAGGAGTTTGGCCGCTCCTTCTTTTTGGGGAGATTCTAATGAACTGGGTTATAGGACGCCTGTCATTGTTGTGTTTATCGCTGTTTTAATGGATTTTAGCTAATGTATTGATCATTATGTGATCACTATTGTGAACCTCTGTTTATTTGTATACATATTGATGTTGTGCACCGCCCAGAGCCCCTTGGGAATGGGGCGGTCTATAAATCGAATAAACAAACAAACAAACAAACAAATAAATAAATAAATAAATAAATAAATAAAAATATAATGATAGCACAGGAGCCCAGCAGGGTGTTTTCAAGGCTGGGGGCTATCCCAGACCTGACTTGTCAGCTCCAGACAACGGAGAGCGACTTAAGATTACCCACCAAGCTCTTTCAAGGAGATGGTGAATGGGAGGATTTATCTGCCTTCTCTTGAGTTGAGTTACTGGAGATGGAAGCACTCTGTTGGCTAAACCTTGCTGAGGAGATTTAAAGAAGATGGAACCAGTTTCAGTCCAGATTTCTTATACCTGGAAAGTGTGGATTGATTTTACTAAAGCTATCTCAGAATTTGAAGTTTGCCACTAAAGGCAGGCTGCTGGCTGCTTTTCTTCAATAAACATTGGGTGGATGACCAGAGACTGATCTATGAGTTTAAAAAGCAATACATTTTAATAACAAAGCTGAAGGCATCCAGTAACTGATAAGGGATTGTAAATACAAAGCAAAGAATGTTTTAAAGCTACTGGAAGAAGTATAATGCCAAGATAAGTTTGCTTTTGGAACTTACGAGGATCCAGGTTTGTAATTGCCTACAGGAAGCAAACATCTAACATAAAAGCAACAGCAGATTGTCAGTGGAAAAAGAGGAGACAGGGTGGTGGTCATTGGGTGAGCTGTGAAAACCCAGCCTCTTCTGAGAAGCAGTAAAAATCTAAACAGAAAGAGGGATCTGGAAGGGAAAAACATTGACCTTAAGTCAGGGGTGAGCAGTTATTTTTTCCATGGGGCCGCATAAGAGACAGAAAATATTGTGGAGGGCCGGGCCAAAAGGCTGAACTCAATTCTGCATAATAGGGGCTGATAAGTGACAGACAGGTGCACAGATCAACTTGGAATCAGTGGCAACAGTTCTGCATACAACACTATTTGGCACAAAGAACCACAGGCTTAACCTACCTGCATAGTTGTCCACTGTGACAATCAAGCAAGTGGGGAGACTTAAGTCCCTTGACCTACTTTTTTCATTGACTGGTGCTTTTGAAAGCCCCGCAGAAGCCAGTTGCCTTGGTTGCCGGCTTCTGCGGGTCTTTCAAAGGCGCCTCGCTCCCCAGCAAGGCAGGGGGGCCAGTCAGGGGACTCAACTCACGGCCGAGGCCGGATGTATTGCTCGGGCCCATTATAATGCTTTGGGTCTGCCTTAAGTGATGCAGAACTTCAGAGGCTAACAAGGAACTAAAAAAGAGCTGAGGATTATTCTTCTGCCCAGAGTTTTTGAATCAGTGACAGAAAACAGAAGGAAAGAGTTTTTGAATCAGTGACAGAGAACAGAAGGAAAAATGGGGAAAAGTATATACTCCCTTTAAGAGGGGGAAAAGTTTATGCAAAGGAAAGAGGGAGTCTCCTATTACCAAATTTAACATTGTATTTTGAAGCTGCTTGTTTAGTATGAATAAAGGAATGGGTTACTTCAAAGAACAATCGAATCCTGGATCAGGGAGGATTCGATAGGTTGGTTCAATCAAAGAATCATAGAATTGGATGAGACCCCAAGGGCCATCAAGTCCAACCCCCTGCCATGCAGGAACACACAATCAAAGCAACCAGCAACAAACAGTTCTTCAAGTACATCAAAAGCAGGAAGCCAGCAAGAGAAGCGGTAGGCCCGTTAGATGACAAAGGAACAAAGGGTGTGCTAAAAGATGGCAGGGAGATTGCAGAGAAGCTGAATGAATTCTTTGCATCTGTCTTCACCCAAGAGGAGGTGAGGAACATTCCTGCACCTGAACCAAGCTTCTTAGGAGGCGAATCCGAGGAACTAGCGAAGATAGTGGTAGACAAGGAAGAAGTTCTGGCAGCCATTGATAAACTAAATGTTACCAAATCCCCTGGCCCAGATTGCATTCACCCAAGAGTTCTTAAAGAGCTCAAGCATGAAATTGCTGATCTTCTCACTTTAATATGCAACTTATCCCTGAAATCAGGCTCCATCCCTGAAGACTGGAAGATGGCCAATGTCACACACCAATCTTTAAGAAAGGATCTAGGGGGGACCCGGGAAATTACAAGGCCAGTCAAGTTTTGACATCTGTTCCTGGTAGAATTAGTAGAATCTATCATTAAAGATAAAATGCCATAAAACATGTAATAGAAAAAAAGCCAAAAGACCTGTGCTGAGAAAAGGAGTCAGCATGGCACTGCAGAGAACAAATCCTGTCTTACAAACTTACTAGAGTTCCTTTGAAAGGTGCATAGAAACAGGCATGGATGTGAACCAGGGGTGAACCGGTGGACATTGTCTACTTGGATTTCCAAAGGCTTTTGACAAAGTTCCTCACCAGAGACTGTTGAGAAAACTCAGCCTAATGAAGGAATAAGAGGGGATAGTCCTCCTATGGATTAAAAACTTGGTTGAGAAACAGGAAACAAAGAGTGGGTGTAAATGGGAAGTTCTCACAATGGAGAGATGTGGGAATTTGGTGTCCCCCAAGGATCCCGTATTGGGACCAGATGCTCTTTACCAACCTATTCATAAATGACCTGGAGAGTAGGAATTGGTGGGTAAGCGTGGTATTTAAGTTTGCAGATGAATACTACAAATTAGGTAGGGTTGGTGAGAACCACAACGGATTGCGAAGAGACTCCAAGCGGACCTTGAATAAATTAGATGAGTGGGCTCCAGGAAATCATAGCAAATGCAGTTCAATGTAGCAAAATGTAGAAGTGATGCACATAGAGACAAAGAAAATCAGAAAACTTCACATACGCTTCAGGGGTCGAGTGCTATCAGTCACAGATTCCAGGAAGAAGGATTTAGGCGTCTTAGTTGATAGTTCCATGGGAATGTCAACTCAATGCATGGCAGCTGTGAAAAAGGCAAACTCTATGCTGGGGATCATTAGAAAAGGAATTGATAATAAAACTGCAAAGATTGTTATGCCCTTATATAAAGCAGTGGTGCGACCGCACTTGGAGTACTGTGTCCAGTTCTGGTCGCCGCATCTCAAAAAGGATATTGAGGAGATAGAAAAAAGAAGTGCAGAAGAAGAGACAGCAACAAGGATAGATTGAGGGACTGGAGCACCTTCCTATATAGAGGAGAGAGGAGCTGCAGCGTTTGGGACTCTTTACAGTTTGGAAGGGAGGCTGAGGGGATATGTAGTTAGAAGTCTACAAAAATTATGCATGGGAGTGGAAAATGTTGACAGAGAGAAATTTTTCTCTCTTTCTCTGTCACACTAGAAACCAGGGGGCATTACATTGAAAATGCTGGAAGGGAAGAATTAGGACTAATAAAAGGAAACACTTCTTCACGCAACGTGTGATTGGTGTTTGGAATATGCTGCCACAGGAGGTGGTGATGGCCACAAACCTTTATAGCTTTAAAAGGGGCTTGGACAGATTTATGGAGGAGAAGTCGATTTATGGCTACCAATCTTGATCCTCTTTGGAGAGTCTGGGGTGCAAATACGCCTTAACAGACCAGAGTGATGCAGGGAGCAGGGCAGCACGCTTGAGAAAGAAGAGCCATTGCGTTCACATCCTACATGTGAGCTCCCAAAGGCACCTGGTGGGCCACTGCGAGTAGCAGAGAGCTGGACTAGATGGACTTTGGTCTGATCCAGCTGGCTTGTTCTTATGTTCTTATGTTCTTAACCTCTGTTTAACAAACTCCAAAGAAGAACACTCCATATCTCTGAGGCAGTGAATTCCACTGTCGAACAGCCTTGACTGTCAGGAAGTTCTTCCTAACGTTTAGGTGGAATCTCTTTTCCTTTACTTTGAATCCATTCCTCTATGTCCTAGTCTCTGAGGCAGCAGAAAACAAGCTTGCTCCCTCTTTGACATGGCATCCCTTCAGATATTTAAACATAGCTATCATGTGCCCCCCCGCCCCTTAACCTTCACTTCTCCAGACTAAACATCCCCAGTTCCCCAAGCCTCTCTTCGCAGGGCATGGACTCAAGACCTTTTACCATTTTTGTTGCCCTCCTCAGACCCATTCCAGCTTGTCAATATCCTTCTTGAATTGTGGGATCCAGAACTGTACACAATATTCCAGGTGAGGTCTAACCAATGCAGAATAGAGAGGTACAATTACATCTCTCGATCTGGACACTATACTCCTGTTGATACAGCCCAGAATCGCATTGGCTTTCTTGGCCACCGCATCACACTGCTGACTTATGTCCACTTTGTGGTCTACTCAGACCCCCAGATCCCTTTCACATGTAGTGTTGTCAAGCCAGGTGTCACCCATCCTATATCTGTGAATTTCATTTTTTTCCCTGCCTAAGTGTAGTGTCTTACATTTATCTCTGTTGAAATTCATTTTGTTTGTTTTAGCCCAGCTCTCTAATCTGTCCAGGTCATTTTGAATTCTGATTCTGTCCTCTGGGGTATTAACTAGATAACTCCTAATTTGGTGTCATCTGCAAATTTGATTAGCATGCCCTCTATTCCATCATCCAAGTTGTTAATAAAAATATTGACTAGCACTGGGCCCAGGACAGAACTCTGTGGCACCCCACTAGTCATTTCTCTCCAGGATAAAGATGAGCCATTAATGAGCACCCTTTGAGTTTGATCTGTCAACCAATTAGAAATTCATCTAATAGTAGCATTGTCTATTCCACATTTCAGTAGCTTACTTGTGAGAATATTATGGGGCACCTTGCCAAAAGCTTTACTAAAATCAAGGTATGCTACGTCCACAGCATTCCCTTCATCTACCTAACTTGTCACTCTATCAAAAAGAGAGATAAGATTGGTCTGGCATGACTTGTTTTTCAGAAACCCATGCTGGCTTTTAGTGATCACAGCATTCCCTTCTAAGTGCTGGCAGACCGTCTGTCTAATGATCAGCTCCAGAATCTTCCCTGGTATTGATGCCAGGCTGACTGGATAGTAATTATTAGGGTCCTCTTTTTCCCCCTTTTTGAAGATGGGGATAACATTAGCCCTCCTCCAGTCCACTGGGACTTCTCCTGTTTTCCAGAAGTTCTCAAAGATTATTCCAATAGATTATTTGAATAGATGTTTGTGGTATGACAAGGGGAAAATACAAAAAGATTTTTCTAATCATTACATTAGAAGGAGCTTATTATGGATAGTTGAAATATATAAGATTTGTTGCAGAGGGTATTTCCTCTACGGTTTGTCAGAAAAGAAGTGAGTATGCAAGAAAAATGGTCTACATATAGAGTGCTGTTGATTTTTCAAGATAACAAATGTGAGCTTAAACATATAAATGATTTAATACTAAAAATTGCGTTTATTATTACCAGTGTTAGAAAATTTTAAAGATAGTAAGAATGCTGGTTTTGATCCACAAATGACACATTTTGAACACAGTCTATGTATAAATGATGCTAAACTGATTACCTAAATGTATAAGATTTTTTTAAAAAAATGGGAAGAAGAAGAAGGAGGAGGAGAAGGAGGAGGAGGAGTTGGATTTATATCCCCCGGCCTTTCTCTCCTGTAAGGAGACTCAAAGGGGCTTACAATCCCCACAACAAACACCCTGTGAGGTGGCTGGGGCTGAGAGAGCTCCAAAGAGCTGTGACTAGTCCAAGGTCACCCAGCTGGCATGTGTTGGAGTGCACAAACTAATCTGGTTCACCAGAGCAGCCTCCACAGTTCAAGTGGCAGAGCAGGGAATCAAACCCGGTTCTCCAGATTAGAGTGCACCTGCTCTACGCCACACTGGCTCTCCCAATAGATGAGCTGGTTAAGTCTGTGATGATTAAATGGTCTAGAAATGTTGACCACGACTCCCTCTTAGCTTCTGGGCACGTTTCAATAACTCAGACAAACCCAGACAGCCATTTAATCCTCTTTATTTATTTAAGGTACTGGCAGATTCTCCTTTGTGGTAGTTCGATAGGAATGCCTTTGTCAGTCTGATTTGAATTTCACCATTTTCATTTTTAGAACAGGAACGTCATCTGGCGACAGATTTTTCAGTAATTCACTGACGTTCGGTTTCTCCTGTGGGTAGGAAGCAGATGAGAGATTCGGCTTTCCGTTTACAGCAGAGGCTTTTAAAATTTCTGCCTGGGAAGTCCACGGCCACCACCACCACCCCTTTCCATCATTCATACTTCACGACCTCCTCCTGATATGCCTCCGGCAGCAGAGCCAGAGCCAGCTCAACAGCTGTGGAAAGATTAGAGCCCTAGGAAAGCCGCTTCACCTCCACCTACCGGATCAGCTGCCATGGCTGCGATCAGCAACATTGCAAAGAGCAAGATGGCCATCAGCCTCATGAAGGATCGGAACAGGAGTGCCATCCTTGGCCTTGGTTAAGGAAAGCAGAGCAAGATTTGTGCTCCTCTGTTCTGCTCTGCCCCTGCAGCCCTCTTTAAATAGCCCTCTCAGGCCAGTCCCACGAAACATAATGTGTTTCCAGATTGAAATCGAATGCAGTTTTGGAGGATATAGAGTTATTTCCTTCTCGCAATGAAGAGGAACGTTCTGGTTCCTGCAGAACAACAACATCCATTTGTGACACATGAAAGAGCTGTGGTTGCATCAACTTGGCTCCAAATGTTGGCCAGAGGGAATAGGGAAGTCATGAGCAAGTTTCCTCGCCCTTGCGTGGCCACGGGTTCAGGCCTCAGACTATCTTTCAACGAAGACATGTGAGGATTGAACATGGGATTCTGCATATGCAGTGGTGAGTTCCCCTCATTGCCATTGATAAGTAGCACCAAGCTGCACCTGTTGCGTTTGCTCCATCATACAGCATTAAGGACAGATGCCATTAGGGGGTCTAATGGTGACACTGTCGAATAGGATTGTTTGAAGTAGAGGGAATGATTGCCTATGAGGCAGAGATAAAGACTGCCCTACCTCCGTGGTGGCGAACCTTTGGCACTCCAGATGTTATGGACTACAGTTCCCATCAGCCCCAATTGGCCATGCTGGCAGGGGCTGATGGGAATTGTAGTCCATAACATCTGGAGTGCCAAAGGTTCGCCACCACTGCCCTACTCCATTCATTGCCCCAAATTTGGAAGACATGTTCCATTTTGTCTCTAGAACTGGACTGTCTCTCCCTCATTCTGCAGGACTTCTGGCCTAGCCTTGAAGTGGACTAGCAGTCATCTGTGGGAACAGAGGAGCCGGGGGGGGGGGGACAGTAGCAAGGTAACCTCCATTCAGTTCAGAACCAGTAGTTTGAGTGTTAGACTTTGGCTTCTATCCACTGCAGCTGATCAGACAACAGACTCTAAGGAAACAGGCCTCTCTACCACTGAGGGAGCTGAAGGCAAAACTCTTCTCGTTTTAAAACAAAAGGGTTGGTGATGGAAGAGAGGACATCACAACTTGTAAAATGACAGACCCAAACAAGAAACTGGTTGTGGTGGGTTTTCCGGGCTGTGTGGCTGTGGTCTGATGGATCTTGTTCCTAATGTTTCGCCTGCATCTGTGGCTGGCATCTTCAGAGGCATATCACAGAGAAAAGTCTGTTTCACACTGTGTCTAGTAAGAAAGGAAAGTTTAGTGGGATATATTGTTTATGTCCCAGGGTGGGGAACCAGTCAGGAAGTGTTTGGGTGGAACTTCCTGTGCAAAGGTGTGGTTGAGTGCATTGTATTGCGGGTGGCGTTATCAGTCCATTGTCTTTCATTCCTGTTGTATCTGAAAAGATCCAAAGGTCAGTATCTCCAGTTGTGATTGCAGCGTACAGGTGATCAAAGATAAATTAAGTATGCAGCCTGTTGTTTCACATGGCCAGACATTACTGTTATAAACTAAAATCCTGTATATATTATCTCTTCTTCACAGCTTGTGAATGTTGATCTTTTTTTCCTTTGGCTGGCTACAGTTGGAAATACTTAAGAATTTTCAGATATGAAAATGCATATGTGAAGGGACATATATGTAACCAAAAGAGCAGACAAGAAGAAGATGAAATTTTCAATTCAGCCCAAACATGATCAAGGTCTAGAAGATTAGCTCAGCCTACTGGGCAACTAGATAGAGCAGTGGTGGCGAACCTTTGGCACTCCAGATGTTATGGACTTCAATTCCCATCAGCCCCTGCCAGCATGGCCAATCGGCCATGCTGGCAGGGGCTGATGGGAATTGTAGTCCATAACATCTGGAGTGCCAAAGGTTCGCCACCACGGAGATAGAGCCATAGACATTAACAGGGTTTCCTCTTCTTTTCCAGGGCCCGAGTTCTGGGACTACTGTTAGGCCAGATGTGAGCGATCTCTGCCTCCCTCTCCTTTTGCTTTCTGTCCGTGCTTTTCCCAGCAGTGGATCATTTTTGTTTACCTTCCTGCTTAAAAGAATTTGAGAACATAAGAACATGCCTGCTGGATCAGACCAGAGTCCATCTAGTCCAGCTCTCTGCTACTCGCAGTGGCCCACCAGATACCTTTGGGAGCTCACATGCAGGAGGTGAAAGCAATGGCCTTCTGCTGCTGCTGCTCCCGAGCACCTGGTCTGCGAAGGCATTTGCAATCTCAGATCAAAGAGGATCAAGATTGGCAGCCATAGATTGACTTCATAAATCTATCCAAGCCCCTTCTAAAGCTATCCAGGTTAGCGGCCATCACCAGCTCCTGTGGCAGCAGAGGAAGAGAATGTGCTTATATGTGCCAGGGACACTAGAAAACGTTGTTTGCCTGAAAGGCATCGGGAAGTAATAAAATGATGTGAGTACCTTTCTTAATCCTTGCTTCTTGTTCTTCCTTCCTCTCATAAATGGAATTGCCACACAAGATTCAAAGGCATGTAAAACATTAAAGGGAAGGAGTTGAGCATTTTATCCAAAACTAACAGGAAATTCTTTAGTGTCCCACAGTTAAGCATTAAAAAGAACAGAAGAATGTTAATGGAGAGCATAATGTTTTCCATATTAAGGAACTAATAATATGTGTAGCTGCTGCTTAGGGGCCATGGCTCAGGGGCAGAGCACTTGCTTCACATTCAGAAGGTCCCAGGTTCAATCCTTGGCAACTCCAGTCAAAACGACCCCAGAGATGTGGCTAGGGAGAAAGATGTGTCTCTGCTGATGCTCTGAGAAGTGACGTAGGTATAGATTTTTTATGGGGTGGGTTCAGTGACTGAGGGCTTTCCGGCTGTTCCATTCCATGCATTGTTTCAAGCAAGCTGGACATGTCATGAGAGGGGTTTGAACCCGAGGAAATCCCCCCCCCCCACCTACATCCGTGGCTCTGAGCTAAGTGAACCCACGCTTTGACTTGGAAGGAAGGTTCATGGACACAGTAGCTCAATGGCCAAACAGATATTTTCTGAAATTCACTTTTTTAAAAAGATGTAGCTGTTGATTCAGCTTACACTTCACTTTTAAAAGAAGTGTTTCTTGTTGAAGAAAATGCAATGCACTCTTCTGTCATTTCAGCAGCTGTAATTTCACAGCTTTTTTTATGCTACACACCACAGGATGGTGCTCTAATAGGAGGACAGGAAGGTTTGAAAATACATTGGCCTTCCTCTGAGCATCTGCAAAGTGACATTCTCAGGTTGTAGAACCTAAATTCCAGTCTGTCCTCTCTTTTCCCCCTCCCCGTCTCTGAAATCTAAATTGAATTGATTAGAAACAGATTTGAAATACTTGAAAAGAGGGAATTGGGTTGTTAGATTTTAGGGAGTAAATTAAAGCAAAATTGGGTAACAAGGAATTAAGAGAATTTCTTCCAACAGCTACAGCAGCCAAGAGCTGTCATACATGAAGGTTTTCCCAAAACTAGAAATGAACAAGGCAGTTCTTCTGGTTGTGGTGGGTTTTCCGGGCTTTGTGGCCGTGATCTGGTAGATCTTGTTCCTAACGTTTTGCCTGCATCTGTGGCAGGCATCTTCAGAGGTGAATCACAGAGAGAAGGTAGTTCTTGTTTGTATGAAGTAAAATCTGTCCCATTTTGGATCCAAGCCAGTGTGTATACTCACAAACAGTCCAGAGCCATGTATTTCATTAAATTCTCTTCATACAATCATGTTATCATTGTCTCCATTTACTTGCAAGTTTGAAAACAGCACATAATGTATTTGGAATGCGTTCAGCAGAGCAGATTCAGGGGAGTAGATTATTCTTCATAGTAGCTAAGAATAGGATTCAAATGTGATCAGTGCCTCCATGAACTAATTACTTCAGGTGAAATAGCTGAATTCTCTGTCTGTTCACATTCTGTAGGCCTTCCACGTTTCTGCAAAATCAATGCATGGACCCAAACAACCCTGACTGAAGCAGAGATCTCATCTGGTTCACAGCTAATTTTTTTACAATAACAGTGTTGCCTATTTGTGGTGGGTTTTCCGGGCTGTGTAACAGACTTCCCTCTGTGATACATCTCTGAAGATGCCAGCCACAGATGCAGGCGAAACGTTAGGAACAAAATCCACCAGACCACAGCCACACAGCCTGGAAAACCCACCACAACCAGTTGAATCCGGCCGTGAAAGCCTTCGACAATACAGTGCTACATGTATTGATAGATTAATACATTTTTAATCAAAAGTAAGATATAAATATTTTAATGAGCTGATTCACTATGCTTGTATGACTATATAGTAGATGGATTGATTCAATAAAAGAAGCCAACCCCTTCAGTTTGCAAGACCTCAGCATAGCTGCTAACGACAGGACATTTTGGCGGTCATTAATTCCTAGGGTCACCATGAGGTCACCATAAGTCAGATGACATGTACATACACCCATAGTTGCTTTCGGTTAAAAGAGAGCTACATATGAATGACAAAGGCATATAGAAACAATGTAAAGGATTCAGTGGTGTTGATGAGCGGGTCAGCCGCCTGGCCTTGACTACATTCCACAACCCGGGCGATGGGCCAGCTTCTGCGGCGGAGACCTTATCTCTGCGAGGGAGATGAGACCTCCGTTCCCATGGGAAGCCGGGAGGGGGATGGGGTGGATAGAGTTATAACCTGTGCTTCTGGCGGGAAATGTTATTCCTGCCACGGCGTGTACGTGAGCTTTCTAGGATGTCTGAATAAACGGTCTTTTACACCCAAAAGCCTTTTATTTCTGCTTCTATGGAATTCCTTACATTGTGGCAGGAAACGTTCGTTCATCTATCTTCCTAGTGCAGTGGACCTCTGGTGTCTCGGCATGGAGAGGTTGAATATTCCTGTGGGAGGTTCGGTAGCCCCCAAAGAGGGTTCCGAGCTCTCCCTTCTGGATTTGGAGGAACCCGGCGGGAGAGCGGGTCTCGCTGGTGACTCTTTCCCGTCCACCATTATCAATACGGAGTCTTCCCTTACTCCCACGTTGGAACGAGGGACGTGAAGACGACCATAGGGGACCAGCCGATGAGTCGTTTGGGGCGCTGTCTATGGATCGAGCGCCTGTGGATGAGGATATCTACCCGTTTAGTATGGATTACAAACCTCCAGATGCAACCTGTCCGCGGAGGAGGCAGACCTGACCACCTTTCATGTGGCAACACAGGAGTCCAGTGAACGATTCCTGGACTGCAAGTATTTTGGTGATGCTCCCAAAGATCCACCGTGGCATAGCACTGAGACCCGTCCGGGAACCACCGTTGAAACTGGGGACCGCCGGGGGGATTGGGAGGGGTATCGATACCCGTCTTCCGATCCCGGAACCCCCAGATCAGACCAGCGGCTACACCTGAGATGCCGATGGAGCCACCGGTGGGCAGCACGGCGTCTTGCGTTCAGATGAAGAGGAGTCCGGAGAAAGCCTGCACTCCCATCCGGATCTATTCCCTCTCCCGCTCCGAAGAGGGCTGGGATGAGGAAGTGGGCCGACTGCGAGATGCCCAAGAAGCATGGGCCCGTGAGCGCCAGCTGTAGGAGAAGAAGGAACGAGAACAGCTGCAGCAAAGGCGTGAAAACCTGCAAAGAGACCGGGAACAGCAGCGCAAAGAAATCCAGCTTCAATTGGACCGTGCGAAAGACGCGCTGCAACAGCAATATGCGCCAGGAATCTATCCAGTCCATGATAAAGTCCTGGAACACTCCAAACTGGACTTACAGCGTCAACGCGAAAGCGTTCAGGCGCTAAATGCGCAAAGTGAACTTACTGCAGCTGTTCCAGCGGGCAGAACTGGCTAAATTGGAGCGAGAGAAAGCAGCTTTGCATGCGCACCAGGATGCATTGACTTCGCAAGGAGAGAGAGCTGGCTGCCTTGGAGAGGGAACTGAAGAAGCAGCAGGAACAGAACAACCCAGAGATTGGAGTCTCACGCTGTCACTGGTATACAGCCGGGCGCCCGCAGGGGCGACGCTGCATGGGTCCTGCCACCTTCCAAGTGGAGACCGGCTCTCACCAGAACGCCGAAAGCTGCACCGGGCGTTGGTACCTCCACCTCCCACCGATTCCGGCCCCCCCTGCGCAACCGGGTTGCCTCAACTCTGCGCCAACCCTCGCGCGAATCGCCGCCCCTGCGGGCGCCAAGGGCCGTGGAGAGGGGATACTACAGACCTCCCAATACTTCCGCCCGTTTCGGTCATGGGACCGCTTCCAAACTTCCCTACTTCATCTTGCAACTTTCGATGCCCACATGGAGTGACTATGACGATTTATACCGGTCTGAGTATGCCGAAAAAATACGGGACATCGGCTCAGTCCTGGATGGGCGGCAGCCGACTGGTTTTGTGACTCTTTTGAACTCTGCAAGATGAAGTTATACTCGCATACGGTGCTCGCGTTCTCTCCAAGCCTTAGGGCTGCGCTTCCAAGATCCGGGTGCTGAAAATGAAGCTATCCAGCACCATCAAATCCTATTCAGCAAGGCAACCGCTCGTTTGCAGGAATTTGCCTCGTGAATTTCAGGTGCGGCGGCTGCTCGACTCCTCCTGAGTGGCTCTGAGCGCATGAATCGCGAATACTTCTCGGATGCTGTCGACGGCAAGCTGCGTGGGGAAACAGTGTTTTTAATTCGGATCCCCCGCGACTATCACCGCTGATTGGATCGAATTGGGATCCCCAGGTGGCGTCTCGTTTGGAACACGCTTCGTGCCGGGGGCCGCCCACGCCCGTAAAACCCTCGCCACTCACGACCACCACTGCAAACCACTCAAGCCAAGCCAGTAAGCCGCCGCTTCACCGAGACCACCTCTCCGCAAATTGCCGTCGCCGACTGGGATTGTGTCTTTACTCGCGGAGGACCAGGTCATCTGGCCGCCAACTGCCCGTTCAAAAACAGAAGCCAACTGCTCCGGACGCGCGCACCCCATCTGCCAAGCCACCACGCTATAGAATCCGGGCCGCCTCAACAGGTAGTTCTCGTCCGCCGTTTAAGGCAGTTACTCTGAAGGCGACCCAGAGGAGGGGAAGCAGCTGGTTTGCCTTTCTTCAGCCCCCATGGACATGGGTTGCGACTCCAGACAGCGGTGAGTGAAGGCAGCGCTCCCATTACAATCCAAAGCGTTTCTGGCCAACCCATTAAGCATACTCGTAGATTATAGCCTCAGCCCTTGTAGATTCTGGCTGCTCCTCTATCATTGCTTAATCGCGACCTCAGGGTGGCGGAGGAACTAGGTCTATGACTCAAAGTCCCCTGGCTAAGCCCATACCATTCCACTCCAAATGGACGGCAGTCCCTTCTCGGAAGCGAAGGACGGGCCTAGTTCAAAACGCAACCGGTTCTCCTCCGCTGCGCCGACCATTGGGAGAAAATTAGTTTTATTCTGGCGCCAGTGGCCAAACACTCCATAGTTCTGGGCATGCCATGGTTGTTGTTGCATGAACCAAAAATTCATTTGGAAAAAGAAAGGATCTTAGAGTTCACTGGACCCTCGCTGCGGTGAACATACATGAATTGGGGGGAAAACTTCGGCTTCTCCTGGGACACACACCCCCCTGAAGCTTCATCAGCGATGCACGCATCTAATTGCTCCCCGATTCTACCGGCATTCCACCGACTTACCAAGATTTAGCCAGAGTATTTCAGGAAGCATGAATCGCGAATACGCAGTTGCCACCCTACAGAGACACTGACTGCAAAATGCGTAATGACAACCAGGGGCGCAACTGCCCAAAGGTAGAATCTACCGCATGAGTCCTAACAATGAGGAGAAGGAACTTCAGGTGCCTTCTTAGAACAAGAACCTCGCCTCAAGCGGGTTCATCATACGGGCGGGCTACCAAACACACACACATGTACTGCTCCTGTATTGTTTGTAAAAAAGAAAAAAGATGGGTCTTTACTGGCTCTGCACAGATTACCGAGGACTCAATGCAGTCTCTGTCCAATAAATACCCTTTGCCATTAATCAAAGGACCTTTTAGACGCATTGGGCAAGGGACGATCTTTACTAAGTTGGACTTGAGAGAAGCTTACTACAGGGTCAGAATTGCATGGAAGGCTATGAACACTTGACTGCATTTAACACGAAGTTTGGACAGTTTGAATACTTAATAATGCCATTCGGGTTAGAATGGGGCCCCCGGAGCTTTTATGGCCCTTATCAACGAAGTTCTCCATGATTTATTGTACAAGGAGTAGTTGTGTATTGCTTAGATGACGTTTTAATTTATTCGCAAAACCATGGAGGAGCATGAAGCCGTTGGTTCGGGAAGTATTAGAAACGTTTATCGCTCAACAACTCCCTCTTTGCTAAACTTCTTTCGAAATGCTATGTTTTCACCAAACCTCTATTGACTATTTGGGTTACCGGATCTCGCTTCAAGGGGACCTAAAATGGATCCTACTAAGCATTGATACGCAGTTCCTCTCCAAATGGCCTGCCCCTACCAACCGAAAGAGCTCCAATCTTTTCTGGGTTTTGCTAATTTCTCATCGTGACTTTGCATAAATTCCCAATTCGCTGAACTGACTCTCCCACTCACAAGACCTCTTAATGCCACTAAGGGTAAAAGCGATCCACTGAGCTGCCAAACCCGGGGCCCCCCTTTCCATGGTCTAAGAGAATGTCAGACAGCCTTTCAGCTTTAAAATCTGCTTCTTTACTACCGAACCTATCCTGAAGCACCTCTGATCCAGATCTCCCATTTGTGGTTCACGTGGATGCCTCGGACAAAGCGCTTGGGGCAGCCCTGTTGCAGAGAGAAATAAAGATGATAGAGCTGGTTCCATTGTGCTTATTTATCAAAGAAATTCCTCCGGTGCTGAGCTCAACTGGACTGCAGGGGATAAAGAGACTGCGGCCATCAAAGTAGCACTCTCCACTTGGCGCCACTGGCTGGAAGGGGCTAAACACCCCTTTCAAGTTTGGTCCGGATCACAAGAACTTGGGTCGCCATCTCCACCCCCCTCAAGATGTCCGCGACAAACTTCGCAATGGGACGATTTCTTTTCTCTCGTTTCTCTCTCACGGTCCATTTTTTCCCCGGCAACACCAATAAACTGGCTGGATGCATCTCGCGCCACTACTCCGGGGAGAGGGGTGGAGCGTCTTATACGGGACATTCTCACAAGCACTATTCTCATCCCTCTCCCAATTGGGGCTGAAAGCTGTCACCCGATCTCAGGCGTCCACTCCTCCCTTCCTCCGCCCATTCCCAGCTTCCGCTGGTCTCTCCTTTCCTCGGGGAATTTCCGGTGGAGGCGGGGCTGCCACGAGCCACCGGTAGGAAGGTGACTCCCAGTGCGTTTGGAGAATGGTGTTTTGGCGGCGGGGGGATTGTTGGTACGTGCCTCCCCCCCCTCCGTAAGCAGGTTCTCGAGGCCTGTCATGATGCTCGCTCAGCTGGACATTTTGGCTTTCTCAAAACTTTGCATTTGGCCCGCCGTCAATTTTGGTGGCGTAGCGATGTAAGGACATTGAGACGCCATTATATTAAAGGTTGCTCTGTTTGATGCGGAAGCCAAGAACGTTCCGGGAAAACCCCATGGTCTATTGAAACCTCTCCCGGTGGCCTCCGGCCTGGGAAGTCATCTCCCATGGATTTTATTACAGATTTGCCAGAAAGCTTTCAGCAGCAACAACGGTCTTTGTGGGTGGTGGTGGACTTATTTTCCTAAACAAGCCCATTTCTTTATCCCATGTACTTCCATCCCCTCCGCCTCCTAAGTTAGCGCTGTCTGTTCATTTCAACATATTTATGCGTTTCGCACTCCGCCCCGTTAAGGTGGTCTCCGACCGCGGGCCCCAATTCATTTTCAAAGTTCTGGAAAGCTTTTCTAGGTTTGTTGGGGGACGCCCCGGCGGTTGCCGCCCCTCTACCACGCCTTCAAAGTGACGGTGAGTCAGAGAGAACGAACCGAACCCTGGAACGGAGCAGTATTTACGTTGAAATTACACCAATTACCACCAAGACAATTGGCAGTGCGAGCTAATTCCGTTTGCAGAATACGCCTATAATAATGCGGTTCATAGCAGTACAAAAAAAAAGACCCCCCTTCGAAATTGTGTCTGGTCGCTCCTTCCCTCCAAGGTTGCCGCAACTACCCGTGGAAGCATTGGACCCACCGGAGATTCAGCAGTGGATTTCATCTCTGGCAGAGGGGTGGAAAATGCTCCAGACTGCTTTACATACAGGCTAAAGACTCTTAAAAGCTTCAAAGCGGATAAAAGTTAACCTTTCGAGGATTTCCCTCTGCGGTGGGCGCCTGGAGGTGTATGGCATTCATTCTACCAAAAATCTCAGAGGCGTCGCATAAAATTTTCAAAACTAGGCAAAAAAGATTCGGTGGGACCTTTTCAGATTACTAAAGTGATTAATGATGTCACTGCCCGCATTGGACTTGTACCCTAATTCTTCTTAGTAATATCCATCCTGTCTTCCAATTCCAGTTTACTCAAGGAGGCTCCGTTTCCTCGGACATGCCTGGCACGACCCGCCGGAGAGACCCCCCACCGACTATTATTGTATGGCCACAAGCATTACGAAATTGACGCCATCCTGGACTCTCGCTTTAATCGCAATATAGCGGCTTACAATATTTAGTCTCTTGGGTGGGGTATTCCTCCGCCTGGGTATAATCAATAGGTTTATTCTGAAAATATTGACGCGCCCGCCCTCATTTCTGCTCTTCCATCGGACCTTTCACGCACAAACCTGGGAGGAGAAGTCTTTTTTAAGGGAGCGCAGAGTGTAAAAGGATTCAGTGGTGTTGATGAGCGGGTCAGCCGCCTGGCCTTGACTACATTCCACAACCCGGGCGATGGGCCAGCTTCTGCGGCGGAGACCTTATCTCTGCGAGGGAGATGAGACCTCCGTTCCCATGGGAAGCCGGGAGGGGGATGGGGTGGATAGAGTTATAACCTGTGCTTCTGGCGGGAAATGTTATTCCTGCCACGGCGTGTACGTGAGCTTTCTAGGATGTCTGAATAAACGGTCTTTTACACCCAAAAGCCTTTTATTTCTGCTTCTATGGAATTCCTTACAAACAACAGGCCATGTGCTTCTTCAGTGTCAGTACTATAAAACCATACATATAGTTATCCCTTCCACATTGCAACTTCCCAATTGCGGTTTTGATATATCGCGGGTCAGTATAAGAAATTAAATGGGAATCTGGGGGGAGTTTTGCGAAAGCTGCAGACGACACATGAAGGCCCACAGATGACACAAAGAAGTTTAGAAATTCAGAAATGCATATAATAGTAGTATTGTATAATATCAACATTTTTTTATCTTTTAATACCTGAAATATATACAATTTCTTTTTAAAAGTTAAAAGAAAAGAAAAAATTCAGACTGGTACGAAGGGAGGGTCAAAATTTTTACACAGATTTCCAGATCACTGGGGGCATCGTGCCCCTAACCCCAGTGATGTGGAAGGAATAACTGTACTAGCCTTATTTCACCACTGCTAGATAGATTACCAGGAAACAGCAACATCCCTTCTTGGATGAGAAAAGGGCAGAACTCTCCATGGTGCTGAAATATCTCCAAATTCATTTTCAAGGCATCTGGAATGGGTAACTGTGGGATCTGCAGGTCTTTCTGGAAGCAGGGTAAAACTGAACAGGTATGTGATAAGCAGGGTAAAACTGAACAGGTATGTGAATCTAATAGGAAACAGGATGGCCTTCATGTGGCTGATGGAAGAAACAAAACTGAGCCCCCTTCTGGTAAGGTGGAGTCTCTACCTACACACGAGATGCACGAGATGTACAGAAAAATATGACTGTGTAAATTATCCAAAAGAAACCCCTAAAAGTCAGTATGTTAAAGACCGGGAAAGCTTCAAAAAAAACAAAGAGAGAGAGAATGGTCAGAGCAGATGGGGCCAGGGAAAATCAGTCAGTTTAAAGTCCCCAAGAATTATGGAGGGAAGGTTTTGCATTGTGAGATGAGATTTATTATATCTAACTCTGAGCTGTGCCCGAGAGTATGGTTCAAAAACCCCACACAATGGGAACAGGAGCAAACTGGGGGGATTTTTTTTTTACAACCTGGAGAGAAACTCAAAATTGTGTAACTATCAGAAATCTTACAAAAACACATTGTGGGGGAGGGGGGGAGAGATAAAACATATAATAGAAGCAACAGCTTTAAGAAATTAATGCCCACTGAGAATTGACAAGGCTTCATTCTGAGATCTTGGGGGCATTCTTGAGGTTGCTGGACAACCAAAACAATTGCTGAGCCTTCCAAGTCTTGTTTTCTGTGAGGGTACATTGAAAAGGGAAGGGAAGGAGACATCACTGTGTCAAGAACAATAGCTTGTCGAATTAATCCCCCTTCTTGCAGCATAAAAGGAATTTAGATCCACCTTCACTCATCTAGAGACCTCACTATCCTATCACAGACTGCTTCCCAATTTTCCACCAATAGGGCCCTAGGCCCTGGCTTGCACCAGTCAGAGCACAACCCTAAACTCACCAGTGGGCAACTGCAAATATATACAAAAGCAAAAAGATACCAAAACAGTGTATTTATTATAATACTGATGCACCAGCACCTGCTCTCCCACAGGGCCACTAGAAACAGCTCTATCCGGCGTGGTGTAGTAGTTAAGAGCAGGTGTACTCTAATCTGGAGAATTCCCTGCTCTGCCACTCGAGCTGTGGAGGCTTATCTGGTGAACCAGATTAGCTTGTGCACTCCAACACACATGCCACCTGGTTGACCTTGGGCATGTCACAGTTTTTTGGAGCTCTCTCAGCCCCACCCACCTCACAGGGTGTTTGTTGTGGGGGGGTGGGAAGGGAAAGGAGATTGTAAACCCCTTTGAGTCTCCTTACAGGAGAGAAAGGGGGGATATAAATCCAAACTACTACTACTACTACTACTACTACTACTACTACTACTACTACTACTACTACTACTACTACTACTACTACTACTACTACTCTTCTTCTTCATCCCCTTTCATAGATTTGCCTCTCCAGCATCTCAAACAAAGAGTCCTTCCCAGCTTGGCTCCCTGGTATCCTTTTCATTAGAAGCACTTGGCTTTGCATCAGGAGAGGGCATCTGCCATCAGATCGTGAGCTATACTGAGATACAGCCCTTCTCTTTCATATCCCTTCCTCTTCTATTCAAAGATCTGGCAGATTGACCTTTTTGCACTTCCTAAAACTTGCATAACCCGATTTGAGTGTATAATTTACATGGAAATATATGCACATGCCCCTGGCTATGATGCCCTTATAACACCGTCTCCATCACTCTTGAAAAAATGTGTCTCCAGTGTAGTTCACAGCACAAAGCCCTGCAATAAAGCAAAGATTTGTTCCTGATTTTCACAGGGCTCCACGGGCATCAATGGTTCCTTCTCTGGCTCCTTTCCTGTTAGCACACAGATTCTATATTCATGTTATTAAAAATACCATAACTTTCCTGGACTGTGCATCACAGCTGCACAAAGTAGCAGTTCTGCTTCCAGCTGAGGGCAGCTGACTTCACTTCCAGATGAGAAAAATTTTGCCGCAGGGGTTAGAATGATTTGTTCTCCATGACCATTAGTCATATATTCTACAGTAGACTTCCAGCTTCTTAGGATGTTTTTATTATTATTTCAAAACTTTACATGCTGCCTTTCTGGATGCTCCAAGTGACATGTAAAGCATTTTAGATGAAGATGTAGCAGTAAAATTGTTTAAAACATTGCAAAAATTAATTGCAAGTAATATTTCCCAAAACAATCCTCACTCCCATCAGAACAAGCTCCAATTGAGCAATGCATTGGCAGTCAATAAAAGTGCCCTTTACATAAGAACATAAGAACAAGCCAGCTGGATCAGACCAGAGTCCATCTAGTCCAGCTCTCTGCTACTCACAGTGGCCCACCAGGTGCCTTTGGGAGCTCACATGCAGGATGTGAAAGCAATGGCCTTCTGCGGCTGCTGCTCCTGAGCACCTGGTCTGCTAAGGCATTTGCAATCTCAGATCAAGGAGGATCAAGATTGGTAGCCATAGATCGACTTCTCCTCCACAAATCTGTCCAAGCCCCTTTTAAAGCTATCCAGGTTAGTGGCCATCACCACCTCCAGTGGCAGCATATTCCAAACGCCAATCACACGTTGCATGAAGAAGTGTTTCCTTTTATTAGTCCTAATTCTTCCCCCCAGCATTTTCAATGAATGCCCCCTGGTTCTAGTATTGTGAGAAAGAGAGAAAACCATAAGGCCTTTGAATCATAAGGGCTTTACAGGTCCTTCAAAATGCACATAAAGAGAACTCCTCGCACACACCCTTTGGCAGACTGGTCCCACAACAGAGATACAAATGACTGAGAAATGTCCATTTTTTTTGCCAGACAACAGAGGCGTACTGGTGTTAAATGGCGCCCGGAAACAAATTGTCTCCAGGACGCCCCCCAGGGTCTGCCCCACCCCCAACCCGGCTTGACCCCCTGATGCCCCCAGGATCTGCCCCCCCCACTGCCGGTGCCCTCGACCCCACCCATGTCACCATGGACATGGGCAAAGTAGGGTGCCCAACTCCCCCTGCCATCTTGGCTCCCATCTGGCAGCCAGGACTTCCTGTTGCCTCATGGTCTTTGAACGCCCTGACTCCGCCCATGTCAGTGACACATGGACAGGATCGAGGCACCGAAAACGACGAGGTAGCAGGATTTCCTGGTCACATGGGGGGCATTTTGCGCCCCCCAAGTGACCAGAAGAGTGGCGCCCGGTGACAAGGGGTACCCCATGTTCCTAGGTAGATACGCCACTGCCAGACAATCAATTGAGAGAGAGGTCTGGTCCAAACTGTTTGGGCGCATTTATGAATTAAGAATTGATGGGAGAGAGAAAAGTTCACATGCCTTCAGGCGTCACACTGCTTTTGCTTCTCTGGGAAGGTCTGGGCCAATTTTATGCCATTTATCGGACTTGAAGGACTCAAGGTTTTTTATTTGTTCCACATCATTGCCGGTCTGACCGTGCATTATTTTCAAAATTGCTGATAACGTTTGTTTATCATTCATCTTTTAAAGCATTTCGTAAAGTTTATTACCATTGAACTTTTAAAGTATTTTATTAATGTTTGTTATGTAAGTGTTTTTGTGTGGGGTGGGACTATTGTGCTGTGACTGTGCACGACAGAGGTGTCTTACACAATCGCCACTCATTTCAAGGCCTTCAGCTATTGTCTGTTTCTAATTTTTAACATTGCAGTCACAAAGAGAACAATTTTCTTTAAAACTGCCATTTGTATGCAAGAGCCCTGTTTGTGGATGTTCTCTTTGATACATCCTCTAACATTCAGCTGAGGAATCCTTAACTGAAATTTACATACTTAATATCCAGAACTGAAGCACAAGAGTGTTTTAATAAGATAGCACGCAGCTAGGAACTCGTAGGCCAGGCAACAATTACCAAGCAGCCCTTGATCACGGGGGGCTCTCAAATATCCAGCAACTTAAGAGGAAGATCAGCACAAGATCAGAGTTGCTTAGCAGAGAGAGTTGGCATGATGTGCATACAGTGATAAAACCATTAGAACTGCCTAATTTAATTGGCAGATTAACCAATAAAATCTTCCGTTGATTGATTGATGTTGGCTGCTTTTGGCACGGGTGACTTGTTTATATTGAGCTGTTTCATAACAAGTCCTTCTGTTTGCTTCTGGTGGCCACAGATCTCCAGAGGAATGAAAGGATCTTTCTTAACACTTTCTGAGATCTCTATATTGGAGATGTGGGGATTGAATAGTGGGACATTCCTGCATGCAAATCAATTTGCTGCCACTGAATCACCACAATTTTGCTCCAGGGGATTCTACTTCCCAGCATGCTTCACTAGACCTGGTCATCTTTTTTCTTTTGTGTTCTTTGCACTGGGAAAAAAGAATGCAATTTTGCAAAATGCCTCCCATCTCTTAAGACAGCTGTCTTCTCCTCACAACAACCCTGTGAGGTAGGTTAGGCACCCAAGGTCACTCATAAAGTTTCCATGGCAGAGGGGGGATTCAAACTTGGGTCTCCCAGTCCTAGTCCAACACTGTAACCACGATGCCATGCTGGCTCTCAACGGAACAGCCTGTTTGAGTGTGTTTGGGAGTTTATTAACATACTGTTTACAAAAATACTTAATATCCTGACTTTTTGAAAAAGATTTCCAAGGTGGCCCACTATATTATACAATCCACCACTCAAAATGCTTAAAATCTTCATTAAAAGTTTTAACATAATATTTGTCACTAAAATGCCAACATGATTCTGCTGAGCAGCTGAGAACTCTGAACATTCTTTTGGAAACGGAACAGCCTCTTCCTGCTTTCTGAAGGCCAAGTAAAATGGGGGAGAATCACTCTTTGTCAATCATTCTTCACCTGCCCCACATCCAGCACAAATGGTGCTTTAGCTCAGGGTCGGGCGTCACTGATCTGGTCACATGGGGGCACAAAACTGGCCCCCCACGTGACCAGGAATACGGCAGCAAGAAATCCTGCTGCCTTGTTGTCTTCTTGGCCCCGCCTCCAGTGTAGTGGGGGGGTGCCCGGAAAACAAATGCCCCCAGGCGCAATTCCCCCCCCCCCCAGCCACAACACTCCCATTCTTTCCCCCTCCTCAGTCCCTGCCCTTTAATGTAATGCTGCACCTACGGTCTCCAGCCATTTACTTTGTCCAGTAGAAGCTAACAAAAACCCAAGCCATCATCTGCCAAGCCTTTGCCCAGAACCAGATAAAGTTTCTTGGTCATGTTCTAGAACGTCAGGGGATTTGGGGGAATTGGCTTAATCGTGCATTGTGTTTCCCCCTTTAATCGGACTCCCCCCAGAAAGGGATATAAATAAATGCACAAGCAGCTTAATTGTTCATTATCTGGCAGATTCACGGTGCCATTCTAGGCATTCTCCAGCCTTAAAGACATTAGGATTAAATGCGGAGAACGCAACATAGGGCTTCTCTTCTAGTTGGTTAATTAACATAGAGAACCATTCATTTAAAAAAAACCAACTGTTAATTCTTCATTTTAAATTGGAAGAAATTTTTAAAAGACACCTGTATTAAATGTCAATCATATTTTTATCCCAGCAGTTGTCCGGGCAATTCAGGGAAACTTGTGTGTTTCCCATCTTGTCCTCACAGTAGATAAGGCTAAAAATCAAAGACAGGCCCAAGCCCAGGCATATAGTAACCTTCTCACACTACTAGAACCAGGGGGCATTCATTGAAAATGCTGGGGGGAAGAATAAGGACTAATAAAAGGAAACATTTCTTCACGCAACGCGTGATTGGTGTTCGGAATATGCTGCCACAGGAGGTGGTGATGGCCACTAACCTGGATAGCTTTAAAAGGGGCTTGGACAGATTTGTGGAGGAGAAGTCGATCTATGGCTACCAATCTTGATCCTCCTTGATCTGAGGTTGCAAATGCCTTTGTAGACCAGGTGCTCGGGAGCAGCAGCAGCAGCCCAAGGCCATTGCTTTCACATCCTGCATGTGAGATCCCAAAGGCACCTGGTGGGCCACTGCGAGTAGCAGAGAGCTGGACTAGATGGACTCTGGTCTGATCCAGCTGGCTTGTTCTTATGTTCTTATGTTCGTGGCAGTGTGAGAATTTGCATCCAGACCCTGACAGGCATTCCAAATGTTATACCAAACTGGTTGTCAGTGAGTTTTTGCAAAGGTGCACATTTGTTTGCATTTAATTGTCCAAAACCAAAATGAATCTTCTAGTACAATATTTTGATCAGATATCTGCCAAATAACTTTTTGTTCCCAGTAGAAGTGTCCATATTACTCAACCAAAAGGCTAGAATTAATGAAGGAATTCCAGAGAAGTAAATAATATTACTCAATATTAGGAGCACTGTTGGAATTTTCATTTCCTTCACTTCCAGACATTTGGTGTCTCAGGAAAGGGATACGGGGAATCTATGTGTCATTGAACTTCTGATGCAAAATCTATGCTCTCTATTGTTAAGAATATTATCAGATGCTGGAGATGAGCCTGGATTACCACCATAAAGTATTGGCTCAAATTACATTTTAGATCTTCTGCTGGTGACATAAATATAAACCTTTTTTAAAGATCAGTTCCAATTTTGCACGGACAAGATTAGAGCTATAGGAATTGATTTGGACAATATAGGGATTAACAGTGAAATGTATATATTTAACCAAATCCGGGAAAGGCTGAGGGATCGTGAGCATCACCGCTGTATGCTCCCCTCATTCCCTTGGAATATAGCCCCCTTCCACACATGCAGAATAATACACTTTCAATCCACTTTCAATGCACTTTGCGGCTGTGCGAAATAGCAAACTCCCCTTGCAAACAGTTGTTAAAGTGGATTGAAAGTGCATTATTCTGCATGTGCGGAAGGGGCCACAGCCGATTTACAGATCCAGAGCAAAATACCTTACATCTCTGACGTCTATCAAGCAACGCCGTGCATTCCTGTTAGCACGCCTTAACAGCTTTCCATCAGCTGTTACCTCTGGGAGGTACCTTTGAATTCACAATCAACAAAGACTATGCCGCTGTGGATGCGGATTACCTGAAACTATATCCCGTATCCTCTTGGAGTGCCATCTTCACAGTAACTTGCGTATGATTTTAATCCACCCCTTCCTGTTTCCAAGGCTTACCCATTCTAAATCCCAGATGACTCGATTCTTGTTAAGTGATTGCTGCCCACTGACTACCCTGGCTGTGGCTAAGTCCTTGGAAAATATTTAAATGTTTTCAAACGATTCACAATATATCTGAACCTTTCATGTGCCATTAAAGGTTGAATTGAATTGAAATCTGCAGGCGTTTAGGCTGCCTCTGTGCTTTTGAATGGGGAACACAATGCACGATTAAATTAAATCTTCCTAATAACAACATGCATAGGATATGTGAGAATAATTCAGATTCCCACGGCAAAGTCAACGTATCAGCTCTGGCAAGCAAGTGTCTTAAGCACACAGCACCAATGTCCAGAAAAGCGAAAATAACCACCCAGCCCAGAGAACCAGTTTCACGCCTGTCTGGGCTGCGTGAACTCACTGGAAGAATTTTGTTTACAAAGAGCTCTGTGACACGCTTTGCTAGTGTGGTGATAATCCTCCTTCGCTTTTCATTCATATCATTCTCTTGGGCTTGTCACTTTTGGGGGGGGGGGTTCCTTCGTGGTCCTCTCCCTCCTCCAGCCTCCTTCTGCCAACACTCCTCTGGAGTCTCATTGGCCTGCAAGATTGCTCTACGCTGTGCACCGTTCTGGGAGGGCTTTATAAAACGGGGCTGCAGCCACCTTCAGAGAAAGAATCGGACTAAAGAGCATCCCTGCCTGATCCAAAGAGCTCCCGTTCACCATGCAGCTGGTGGCCAGCCTGGGCGCTGTGCTGCTGTTGGTCTGGAGCGTGAGACCATCAGCGCTGCCAGGAGAAGACAAGCTTTCGGTTCAGAGCAGTAGGGTAAGTCAAAAGAATGGCATTCCTTCAGGAATTTCTATGGCAGGCTTTGGGATATCTTTGCGAGGTTTTCAGCATTCTGGAATTTGAAAAAGGATGACAGAGTTGCTACCCAGCTAGGGTGAGGGCACGAAGGGTGTTTTTTAAATGGAGAAAAAGAAGTAAGGTTAAAGAGGCAGCAGGAAGAAAGGGGGGGAGTTCTGAGCACCGAAGAGAAAGAGAACAGAGAGATGGAGAAAGGGGAGGTAAATAAAGGAGAAAGATGAAAAGAAGGGATGACTGGAATTCACAACGCACTGAGAACGTGAGTTATGTGCCGTCAAGTTGCTCCCGACCTAGGACAACCCTATGAATTAATGTCCCGTCATTAATGGTGACAATGAGTCAGAAGAAATGTGAGAAAGGGAGAGAAGGGAAAAGAAAGACGATAAGAGGAAAGAACAAGGGGGAGAAAGTGGGGGCTTAAAAAGAAAAGGAAGATTTCTTCGTTTGGAAAGAATTTTCTTGCTCTCAGACCGCACAGACTCTTGACCCCACTGTTTTATTTTGGATAGTTTGTGGTTCCAGCAGATCCTTAATATCTGAACTCTTGATCAGGCAGACTGAGAAGGATTAAATTGTTGGGGCCAAGAAGATTATCGGGGTGGGTTTTGTGAGTCCTTGTGGCGGTCACAGAAGTTGCTTCTCATCCCATCTTCCTGGGGTCTAATATTGGAAACAAAGTCTGTCTCATTGTAGTACGTCCGCAGAGTTGAGTAATCAGAGCAGATTCTTGCAAGTCCGTTTTAAAGCTATCATCCACAAGTTGATTAAAAACAGTACTTGGGGGATGCCATGGCCAGGACCATAATTCCCTGCTAACTTGCAGAAATCTAACAGGTGCAGCTCCTCAGGTGGAGATGGAATGTTACGGAAAACTGCTCCAGTTGGGTTTTTGCCTGTTGTTAAAACGTGCAAAGGCAAAGGAATTTTAGCCAATTCTAGTCATATTTGCTGAAACAGATTGAAATTCAAACGATTATTTAGACTGGCTTAAGGTTGCCCACAGTGGAGGAAATTCCTAGCCTCTTTAAAAGAGGTTTAACAAGTGAAAATGGGCAGTTGGTGCTTTTCATGACATGACGGTTACATAATATTGTCTGCTCATTGCTGCTGATCAAACTGTTATTAACAGAGCAGCCAAACAGACCAGTCCAAAAGTTGGCAATCCCAGCTGTAGCCCATACCTCTACGGCTGTTTAGGGGCAAATTACACGCCTGTAGCTGAAGTTGTGGAAATCGGGGATCATGCCTTCGGTCCTCCAATACTGACGGAGGTGAAACATGGCATCAAATCACAGCAGACTTCTGACAACAGCCCTGCAGGGTTCTCAAGACAAGAGATGAGCAGAAATGGCTCAGTAGCAATTATTTCTGTGTTTCGAACTGTTATTGAAGGGGCAACAGTTGTATACCACCCAGAGCCCTTCGGGGATGGGGCGGCATAGAAGCTTAAACAATAAATAAATAAATAAATAAATAAATAAAACAGTAGGTCCTCTGGGACAGACCGGATTGGAAGGAGAGGGCTGGTTTACTTTGGTCAGTTCTGGAGAAGAGAGGACTTCCTAGGCGCCGCCTGTCTTGAAGTGGGAGAAGTAGCATTTGCAGCTATTCCTGCTTCTGCAAACGTCAGAGAGGAGGTCCCGATTCTTTGTGTCTTGCCACCCCGATAGCAACCCTCCCCTCTGCATGTCACTTGGAATGCCCACCATCTTCCCTCTCTCACATATACAGGCAGACAGTGTGCTCACACTATCCAGCAAGAGGAGGAAGAGGAGGAGTTTGGATTTTTATCCCCCTTTCTCTCCTGTAGGAGACTCAAAGGGGCTTACAATCTCCTTGCCCTCCCCCCCTCACAACAAACACCCTGTGAGGTGGGTGGGGCTGAGAGAGCTCAGAAGAACTGTGACTAGCCCAAGGTCACCCAGCTGGTGTCTGTGGGAGTGCACAGGCTAATCTGAATTCCCCAGGTAAGATCAGGCGACAGAGCGGGGAATCAAATCCGGTTCCTCCAGATTAGAATGCACCTGCTCTTAACCACTACGCCACTGCTGCTCCTCAAGAGAGACAACCTCACCGCCTTCTGTCTCTCTCCCGTCTCTCCCACCACAGGAGCAGTTCAAAGCTCGGAGAGGTCTGATCCTGAAAATGCTGGCAGACCTGCTGGACGAGGTGGACATGCACCATGAGACCACGACTTCCCTAGATTCGGACGATCCGCTTGCAGGCGAGCTGGAGGAAGAACACTCGATACTGGAGCAGTTGTCCCAGGCCACCCAGCGAGAGCGCAAAGCCCCCTGCAAAAACTTCTTCTGGAAAACATTCACCGCTTGCTAGCACCACCTTCGGCCCTTCCATCCGCCAGCCCTTTTTAGCCTCTGGGCCAGGGGCCCTCTGACTCGCCTCCCAAGTAGGGTTGTCAGCTGGCCAGAAAAACAATACCCGACCTAGATTGCTCCTGCGCCTTTAACAGGGTTTTGCTACGCAGACAACAGCAGGAGAATCTGTCCTGCCGTACAGCTGACAGAGGCCCCCTGCTCATTGCTGCAGATCAAACTGCTGTTAAAGGGACAGGTAGAGGGTGCGGGGAGGGGGGGGGTGACAGCTTAAGAGTCAGCCACTTTCCTCCTAGCTCAGGGGTCTGCAACCTGCGGCTCTCCAGATGTTCGTGGACTACAAATCCCATCAGCCCCTGCCAGCATGGCCAATTGGCCATGCTGGCAGGGCCTGATGGGATTTGTAGTCCATGAACATCTGGAGAGCCGCAGGTTGAAGACCCCTGTCCCTAGCTCATTGCCCTTCTCTAATTTCTTCAGAATATAACCTCTGCCTGCCAGTGTAAAATAGCATCTCTCCATCCGTGTCTACTCCCTCTTGTCCAATGATCCAAATGTTGGTTGTATTCCGCCTCCATTGCAAATAAAGCATGGCCTAGAGGCACCTCGGAACACAGCTTCTTCCTCGCTTGGTCTCAGTGTGTGTTGAAAGATCTGGTGGGGCTGGGGGCGGGGGCTGCCTGGCTGTAATTTGGGACAGCTTTTCACCCCTGCAGATTGTCACACTCAGAGAATTGCAATGGCCTCGTTTGCCGCAGGGTCCAAGTCCCTGTTGAGCACACATGAACACGTGAAGCCACCTTACACTGAACCAGTGTATCCAAGGATCCATCCAAGTTAATATTGTCTGCTCAGACTGGCAGCCGCTATCTGGGCTCTCAGGCAGAGGACTTCCTCATCCCCGACTGCCCGGTCCTTTTTTAACAATTGGAGATGCCGGGGATTGAACCTGGGACCTTTTGCATGCCAACAGACACTCTGCCATGGAGCCTCACCCCCTTCCAAGTGCCCTCTGTTCAATGCAAGGAAGCCATAGCTAGAGTATCCCTCCTCCAACTTTGACTTGAAGAACTTCAGTAAGAGCAGAACCTCCGCTACCACCAACCTTGGGTTTATTGGTTCCATTGGCCTCTGTCACCTGGAGACATCACGTACATATATGCAAAAACCATCACACATCCCTCATGGAGCTATTCAAGCATGGGTGACATGCTTAAGAGTGGGCAACGCTGAAGATAGCGCCTTGTAGGGAGGCAGTGGGTGGTATCAGGACACACAATTGCCTTCAACCAAAGTCCCAGTGGAATATCTCCACCTTAGACGCTGCAGAACTGTTTAAAATCCCTCATGGCCCAGGTGTCAGCTGACACAGAGTTCTACCAGGCTGGAGTCAGGGCTGAAAAGGCCCTGAGGCCAACCTCACGTCTCTGGGGTCAGGAACTGCCCTGGTTTTTGTCAGAAGACTGAAGCATCCTCCATGGGCCATATGGGGCGACGTGGTTCCATAGATATGGTGGTCCCAGACAGCTCAGGGTTTTAGCCTTTCCCTCTGTTGTTAGAATTACGGTGAGATAATGATAGGGCTGCCAGTGTTGGGGTTTACAGCACAGAGAGGTGGCTAACACACTCATTAAAAGGGCAAAAGGTATATGTTTATTAGGAAGTACATTTAGGACAGCAAAGAGGAAAGGATGGCTTGCAGCTATCCCACTAGCTAGGAACAGTCTCTTTTACTAACTTCCACGAGGAAGAAAGATATTAGATCTGAGAGTATCCATCTAAAGACAGACAAGAAGCACCACAAAAAGATGGAAGGGTCACTAACTTTGCATGCCTCTCTAGCTGATGACTTACCCGCCCCCTGGTGGGTCTTCTCCTCAGTTCCTTTGCACATTAGACATTTCCGCATCCAACAGCCAAGACCCCATTGGCCAGCTGTGGGGGGTGGGGCATTGGGGTTGCCAGATCCCGGTTGGCCAACTCCTGAAGATTTGAGGACGGACCCTGGGGAAGACTGGGATTCCAGTGGGGCACGATGATGCCATAAAGTCCACCCTTCAAAGCACCCATTTTTTTCCAGGAGAATTGATCTCTGTGGACCGGGGATGAACTGTAATTTCAGGAGATCCCCAGGCCCCACCCGAAGGCGGGCATCCCCAGGCAATGAGCATGAACCATTTTGAGCGCTGAAACTTGTCTATAAATGCTAAGGTTTATTTGGGGGCAGAGGCCGCCCTCTGCCGTTTGGGACACAGCCATCAAGGCAGCGTCAGAAAGACAACGTGCATTTTAACAACTAAAACATCAACAATGGAAAATGGTTTAATGTCTAAAAGCTACTTATAGGATTGGGCAAGCACTCCTGAAGAGACAGGCCCCTTCCGCACACGCAAAATAATGCGTTTTCAAACCACTTTCACAACTGTTTGCAAGTGGATTTTGCTATTCCGCACAGCTTCAAAGAGCACTGAAAGCAGTTTGAAATTGCATTATTCTGCATGTGCGGAATGAGCCACAGTTCCAGAGTTTGGGTACTGCCACAGAAAAGGCCCTCTTTCTACTAAAAAACCCCTTCGCTTCAGAAGGGGGAGAGGAAGACATGGGGAATAGGGTCTTATGTGAAGATCTTAACCGGGGATTAAGTTCACACAGAAGAAATGGGGTGTGACTTAGTTAGCTATGGTTGGAGGCGAGTAGCTTTCTTGCTATGGTGCAGGATAAAGCCAGTTCTAGGAAACTGTGTGTCAGGGCAAAAAGCAAGAAGTGGGGCGGGAGCGGGGGCCTCAACACCCTTTTTGCCCTTAGAAATGATGGGGGCTGACAAAATGCTCTCAAGAACCTGCAGAGTGCTTTGCTGTACATCTAATAAACATCTGGTCAGGTAAGAAGCTTTCTACGCAGAAAGACTGTTGTTTCTGGGCAGGACATCTCTCGCCACATATATTTATGGAATCTAGACATACAGACCATGCCAAAGAATCCTGCTACAAGGTGTGCACAGGTGATCGCAGCAGGGAAGATGGCAGAGGATATTGGCGGAAGGCTGCTTGAAGGCACTGGGATGTGCCCATTCCCAGTGATTCGCAAAGGCATAGTAAGGGGGGAAAGCGCCCGGTGCACAGGTGCGTCCTCAGCCCCCGCCTCACCCCTGCCCTGCCCCTGCAACGCTCTTGCCACACCCCCACAGGGACGCATGCCTGGTGTGTCGCCCACCCCCCAGTCCCCTTGGAGCTACGCCTCTGGTGATACGCCAGCATAACAGCAACTGGCTGTGATCTTCTGAATTTAAATCCTTTTTATGTGCACTGCTTTTCCACCTGATCAGGGTCACTAAAGCAGATCACACAAAAATATCAAATCATTTCAACAATTAAAAACAACATTGAAAATGGTAAAATAATTCAATAAAAAGCCTGCAGACAATGCCAGAACCAGGGAGGAGTGCCAAGATCTGCTACTGGGGGTCAAACGAAACAAAACAAAAATACTCTTCACCCCATTTAGCATACTCTGGAGTTCTTAGTAAGTCTAAGTAACAGGCAATGGTGGGTTTTCCAGGTTGTGTGATTCCAGCCACCAAAACTTTCTTCAATAGTTTCTTCAGTGAACTTGAATTGTTGCATGAATCCCGTTATTTAAATTTTAGAAAGGTCTCAGACTTTTCCAAAATGGCTTTACAGACAAGTTCACTGTGGCAAACTTGGCTCCCAGAAGGTCATGGATTCAAGACTTCCCACCCTAAGCAGTCAACTCACCGTAAAAATAGCAAGCAAAGGAGGAACAGGACTACACACAATAAGGAAAAAGCTGGAAGCAGTTGGTAGAAGCTAGCCTAGCAACACACCAGGGAACATTCAGATTTTTACAAGCTGCTCTCGCTGAAAAGGAGGAACGGGCCCTCAAGTTTACACAGGCGAGAGTAGCAGCTGGTCTGTTCCCATTGCTCACTTGACTTCGTGGCTTGGCAGAGGCTGTTCAGTTAGCTGCCTGCTGATCTGCCTTTTATCCAGCTGGTGGTGCTGAGGGAAGATCTTGTGCCCACAGGTGAGAACTTCCTAAACAAGTGGAAAGCTCAGTCTTCCTTTTTCAGAAGACATGTGTCACTAGCCTCTCTTTCAAAGGAAGCTGTCTTTTGAACTCCTTGGCTCTCGGGTAAAGGAGAGAGATATGGTGAAATTCTCTGCAGTGATGGCTGTAAGCTGATCCCTATCTTTCTTCTGCAGACGTGCCCTCGGGCCGTGTCCAACACTTAGCTGTTACCGCGAATAAAGAGAACACGCTGAACATCAATTTCTCTTGCCCAATGATCCAGCAGCTCCAGTCAAAGGCACGCACGTCGCCTTTCTTAGCCTGCAGCGTGTTGGGATAGATTCCTGCGGATAACCAGGGGTGAACTGAATGCGAGACTTCAGCAGACTCCGGAGAGAGATGAGCCGCACAGCCGGATTCTTTTTCAGCAAACGAGGCATCAAAAACAGAGCCTGACAAAGAGCAAAGCACCAAAGAGAAACATGCCCTTTGCAAGAGGAGAGGGAGGGGGGAAACTCAAGGGATAACGTTGGCTGAATGGCTCATTAGGTTAGGAGAGCGAGGGTGTTATAAGCAATACCTCGTTCACATGGACAGAAGGTGGCCCCTTGCGGCGGATTTTACTTCAACGGAGCTGACTGTTGGACAGGTGGAAGTTGAAATCCAAGGCAGCAAATACATCTAGAAATCCCACTGGTCTCTTGGAGCATTATCTGCGCCTGTGGATTCCCATAACGGCATCTTGGGCTGGAGGGCCTCCGTACAATCAGCTTGCTTTGATGAAAAGTGACTTTGTAGGGGAATAAAAGGCATCTGTTTATCTGCAGCTTTGGAAGGAATGCAAAAGTTGCAGCAGCAAACACGCAGGTGATTCTAACTTCAAGAACACAACAGGAACCGGGGCAAGGACAGCGAAGAGCCGGGGGAGGGCCATAACTCACAGCCCCCAGTATCTCTTAGCCGATCCACCTCAAACGTGGTGTAGTGGTTAAGAGCAGGTGCATTCCAATCTGGAGAACCGGGTTTGATTCCCCACTCCTCCGGCTTAGTGGCAGAGGCTTATCTGGTGAACCAGATGTGTTTCTGCACTCCTACATTCCTGCTGGGTAACCTTGGGCTAGTCACAGTTCTTTGGAACTCTGTCAGCCCCACCTGCCTCACGAGGTGTCTGTTGCGGGGAGAGGAAGGGAAAGGAGCTTGCAAGCCACCTTGAGTCTCCTTACAGAAGAGCAAGGTGGGGTTTAAATCCAAACTCTTTCTTCTTCCATAAAGTAAGCCAAGAACTGCTTTTCATCTGGTCCCAGCGACACTAAACAAGATACTTTCTAAGGGGGCTGCTTCCCTGTTTTAAGCAACCTTGGATATGGTTTTAAATGACAGTGAGAATTGTTTAAATAGCTAAATAAATCCTGAGCAGATTGGAAGGGGAGGCGAAATTCAGAGAATGAAAGAGAAGAGGAAGTGGTACCTCTCTTCCCTTTCCTCTGATGCCCTAACACTTTTGCAAACCGGATGAAGAAAAAATGGTCTGTTCTCTAAAATTCCTTGAGGGATAGAAGAGAGATTTAACCAGGCTTCTAAAGCAAAGAGAAAAACCTTACATCTCTTTCTGTCAACAGTGCAAAGTCCCCCCTGCCCCCGTCTCTAAATCATGGGTCAGTAAACTGTCTTTTTCAGTTGCTTCAGCCAAGCTAATAGCATTCTACTTCACTCATACCTTCCTCCAATCCAATCTGTTAAGATGTTGGTGAACATTCCATGACATCACATTAACTTAAAGGTGGAAGGTGATGTATGCGTATTGAACGCGGGTAAACAAACAAGCAAGGACCTGAGGATGGGGATTGGGAAATGGCCTTTTATAAATGTTTTACTAAATTTAAGGCTAGTTGCTCCATCCTGAATAGCCGAGGCTAGCCTAATATCATTAGATCTTGGAAGCTAAGCAGAATTGGCCTTGGTTAGTATTTGGATGGGAGACCCTCAAGAAATACCAGAGCTGTGACGCACAGCCAAGCAATGGCAAACCACCTCTTAATGTTCTTGGCTTGAAAACCCTAATGGCTCGCTGTAAGTTGGCTGTGACTTCACCGGTGGAGGGGGAAAGCTGTTCTAATAATTTGCTACTTCCAAAATATGGTAACAATCTTCAGTAAGCAAACCAGTATCACAAATAGCAGGGAACAAGGAGACAGCTTTATCCACCACAGGCAGCTGGCAGATCGCAAAATGCCCGCTGATCACCTCTCCGGCAGAGCGAGAAACCCAAACCTGCCCTGAGCTAGTGGCTTCAGAAGATTCAGCCGCTGGAGTGTGGGAGGGATTGCTTGAGGAAGGTTGGAATGGCTGTCTAGCAACCCCAGGAATGCACAGGGGAGAGGTATGAAGGGAATCGACTGACTCATATGCCAAGTTCTGGTGCTGATGCACGCAGCTGGACAGGATGAGGATCAAAGGCAGCCTCTGGTTTGTGTTCAATGGAACGGAAGCTGAATCAAAACTGCTGGGTACCCCTCATCAACTGGAAGGCGGGCTTCCTTTGGAGGAGAGCATCTCACAGACGTATGGTCTGATTCTAACAGTAATCTACTTATTTAGAAGTGTACAGATTCTGCAGACCATACGCGAGCTTTCCTTCCAACGACCAAAACTCAAGTCAACAAAGAGCCCTTTCTTTCCCATCTGATGGTAAGGGAGACAATATGGCGCACTAGACACAGCAGTGGGCAGGGCTTGTTCTACAGCAATGTCAGTTTACATTCCAGCCAGGATGCAATGCAAGAGAAGCTACGTTCCTTCTCCTCCACCTTCCACTGCAGACAAAGATCCCACCCGGGGGAAGATATGCTGTCCCCCACCCTTTTCCAAAAAAAACCCTCCTACTCCAGTACATTAAATCAGACACAGGTGACCTTTTATGCTATCATTGTAGCCATAAGGGTAAGACACTTACTTTTTTAAAAAAATACCAAAACAAAGGTAGTTAAGATGCCTAGTAGTTTGTTCTGCACCTTTCTCCACATGTGCGTTTGAGAGAAAAGATTCACCTGTCTAGCCTGCTTGGCAGCTGCCTGCCTTCCTTCCAGAGGATGGAAACAACGTATTTGTCTT
Organism: Sphaerodactylus townsendi; assembly: GCF_021028975.2. NCBI lineage: Eukaryota > Metazoa > Chordata > Lepidosauria > Squamata > Sphaerodactylidae > Sphaerodactylus > Sphaerodactylus townsendi. The sequence goes on from NC_059440.1 coordinate 31,894,030, forward strand.
TCTCTCTCTCCTGCGAGGATAGTGCATACTGGGTGGAATATAATCACAGCATCTGTGCCATCGAATGGACTCAGCATCGAAGAACGAAATAGCAAGCAAACTTTCACTTACAAAGACAGAAACTTCCTCCCATATTAATGACTGCAATGCAATGATGGGCAGAAAGAGGACATGCTATGTAGAGAAACCCACCTGGGGATAATCCTCCTCAATTTTCGGTTATGTTTTCTGTATGGAAGCCACCCGTGTCAATTGGATTATCTGCTGAATCACTCTCCCCCTTCACGCCCCCTCCTGCTTCCCTTCCTTGGTTCATGCCGCTATGAAAAGCAGAGAAAGGGAGAGAACAGCCCAGAATAATTTCCATTTCCAAAGTCTGCTAGAGATTATGGATTGTCATAATTTTCAGCAATCAGATTCTGCATAATTCTGACATTAGCAAAAACAAATGAGTTGAACTTTGTCATTTTATTAGATTGTGGAGCTAATTTGGAAGACAGTTTTTGACTATTAAGTAGGGTTTAAAATATAATATATTTAGTTGGATCCACGCTACCTTTTCCATTATCTGAAGGTCTTTCAGTCAGTGGAACAGAACTTTCCCACCTCCCATCTTTCACAGAAGATAATCTTCCCAAAATATTGCTCTTGGGGGAAGACAAGTCTAATTCTTCCATGTCCCCATCTCTACAGATCATGTAGGACAAACAATTTAATATTTAGGGCAGCTGAATATTCAGTTGCTCACTTTCTTTACAAAAAGGCCATGCTCAGAGGAACTCCCATATACTCTGCTGTGTCTGGGATGGAAGAAGGCCGCACTCCTTGACATGTGCTATTGGACACAGGACAAAAGGAGATTATCCAAGACAGACAGACAGAGAAGCTAAACCATCACTCTTATCGGCCTCAGATTAATCTCCTACTTGTCTGTTGGGCACTTCTTAACAGCATCGTAATGATCAGAAATTGCCTCTGATAAATCTGTGCTGAAGTCTGCCTCATCGTGGCTGCCACACCAAGGATGGGCCATTATTCTTTCAATTTATCCCTCTGATGCCTGTTAACATACATTAGGGCTCTCCGTATGGCGCTCCTTAGCCTAGCAGGCAGGGCAGCTGCACAGCCCTTGCCCTCCACCCACGGTCTGGAGTTCTGCCTAATGAGAATGGATGAAAAGTCCTTGCGCAGTAAATGGGACACAGATGGCCCAAAATGGCTTTTTTCACTCAGCCACTTTGAAACATTTTTTTAAAAAACTGGCAAGCAAAACGGGGAGCTTTCTCCTTTGAAAACCCTCTTTTGGTGTTTGACCTGTTTTTTTTTTGTTTGTTTGTTTTATGTTGATGGACTCAGAAAGGGTAATGTTTTGGAAGGAGACAGTGACTTTTGGAATTTGTCCACGGTCAGATTTCACTTTGTGGATGGCAGGAAGCTTAAATAAGACCCCCTGGGGTTATGGGTTTAAATCAGGGGCCTGCAGCCTATGACTCTAGAGCCGTATGTGGCTCAGGACAGAAGCAACTACAACCCTTAAGAAGAAAATTAAATCTTTCAAATGTATTAGAGGGGTAGATGGGATGCTAGAGTAACTAGCATGTGAAATTCATGGGAAGGTAGGCAAAGATTTTTCTTTTTCTTCGAGATGCTTTACAGAAAGTCAATTCAGATAGCAGCCGTCATGGTCTGCTGTAGGACAGATTTGAGACCAGTGGCACCTTGAAGACCAATGAGATATGTTCAGGGTGTGAGATTTCAAGGGTCAAATCTCTCTTTGTTAAAAACCATCATCGGAAAAGGGAGAGAAGGAGGGAGGAAAGGCGGCATCGCATAGCCTGACCTCATCACATCTTGGAAGCTACACAGGGTTGGTTCTTGAACGGGAAACCACCATGGAAGACTCTACAATGGAAGGCGATGGCAAATCACCTTACTTGCCTTGAAGGCCCCTTGTTGAGATCTCTGTAAGTCAGTAATTGGAAGGGAGACCACCATGGAAGACTTTGCAAAGGAAGGCGATGGAAACCCACCTCTGCTTTTTTACTTGCCCTGAAAACCCTTTGCTGCGTCTATGACTTGTCAGCACTTTATAAACAGCAAGAGCAAGAAAATAAGAGGGGTGAAAATTCCCTTTAGTCCAGGTGCAAACCATGAGAAGACTTGCACCCATGCACAAAAACTAACGCACAGGGTATTTCTGTATATATTTATTACTTCCTGTAAGACCTCATATGCACCATGTCCTCAGACAGGACTCACAAAGTATTGTCAAAGGCTTTCACGGCCAGATTCAACTGATTCTGGTGGGTTTTCTGGGCTGTGTGGCCGTGGTCTGGTAGATATTGTTCCTAGCGTTTTGCCTGCATCTGTGGCTGGCATCTTCAGAGGTGTATCACAGAGAGAAGTCTGTTACACACTGTGTCTAGAGACTCACAAACATCAGGGTTTGGGCTGTAGAAACGTTATGGATTATTAATCAACAGGTCAGTTATAAATCATATTAAGTTGTATGTTCCCAGCAATGTAAGCGGACTTCCCCATACAGGCTCATTGTTGATCTTGTGCTGTGAATTTTGAAGCAGTTTGGTTCTTTCATTATAATAGGTTGCTGATCTCAGCTTGCCAACCGCCAGGTACGGCCGCCCTGGAGTATTACAACTCAGGTAGCTTTAAGTTGGCAGAACCCCCAAGAAATGCTTTTTAAAAGTCAAATTTTAACCCATTAAGTTGCCAGACTATCAAGGAGGAATGCCAGAACTCATCATCAGGTGTGCTGCTCATAAACCTTTTTGGCAGCACTATGTACAGCACCTAGCACATTGCTGATATAACAGGTGGGAGGGCTCTGTTACTTGTCTCAAGAAGCAAAACACAGATTCAGTACTCTTAGGAGTTCATGGCACCATATTAGATGTTCAAACCTTATTCAGCTCTGCCTCTTTCTTTCTTTCTTTCTTTCTTTCTTTCTTTCTTTCTTTCTTTCTTTCTTTCTTTCTTTCTTTCTTTCTTTCCTTCCTTCCTTCCTTTCCAGGAAATTTTTCTTCTCAATGGTGTGAAATGGCAATTATACACTTCAGGGGTTGTTTTTTAGTTGCTGGAGCAGCCGAGTGGTGGAAGTGACACCTCTCAGATCTTTCAGTGTCCATTAAGGAGCTCCCGTGAAAACACATCAACTCCCATTAGCCAAGTGCCACTCAGTTGGGCCTCCCCTTCAGACCCATGGAGAAGACGAAGATTGAGTTTGAAAGAAGCAAGAAACTCATCAGGCTCCTCTTCCATCTCCTTGGGTTGTGGCCCACCCCCACCCCCCACCCCCAAAAGTGGCTCTAATTCCAGGAAACGCTCGCATGTGTCATGTGACTGGCTCAGGGTTTCCTAACTGGTCAGCAACTATCTCTGCTGGGACTGAGCTGTACCCTGAAAATCTTGCTGGATCTCCAGGATGCTCCTGGGCTTGAATCTTTTAGCAGACATAGGGGAGCAGTTCCTGGAAGCCTTTTAAAAAGCAGAAGCACAAGGCAGATCGGCCGGTTATAGGGAAACTTCCCAGTGGATCAGTGCTGCTAACCAAGGTTGGTTCTTCAGGACACAGGGAAGGAAATGTGTAGATTCCTGAGAATGCACAGAAAACAATTCCTCAGTACCCTTCACCCAATGCCCTTGGGTCATGATATGAGACAAAATTAGCAAAGGGTGTGCAGGACGCTTCTGCTGGGACTTCTTTTTCAGCGCTAGGACATGGGCAAAGGGCTCATGTTTCAAAATATAGAAATCCAGTAATGTTTCCCATTCACTTCTTTCTGGCAAACAGCTTTAAATGATGAGGGCAGTGGTTCTCAACCTTCCTAATGTTGCGACCCTTTAATACAGTTCTTCATGTTGTGGTGACCCCCAACCCTAACATTTATCCATTTTACAGATGGAGAACACTGATGCAGAGAGTCTTAGGCGACCCCTGGTTGAGAACCACTGGATTAGGGTGTTTATGAGTGTTCTGCTGCCATTATATAAATCTCTCTCTCTCTCTCTCTGTATGCGTGAAGTGCCCTAAAGTCACTTCCGACTCACAGCGACCCTATAACTCAATGTCCTCCGAAACATCCTCTTGTTAACAGCCAGATTTTGCAAACAAGCATATGTAATAGTAGCATATGCAAAAGAAAAATGAAGAGCTCCAGACTGCAGTTCTGAGAGGCAGGCAGGTACAGGAAATGTGCAGAGATTAGTAATGGTGCAGTTACTCTGGTTGCACCCCTTAAATGCTTTTCTCAATTTAGCTGCCAGCTCTGTGGGGCTTGAAGATGGACTATTTATGTGTCATCAACATCTTGGCACACCAAGGCACCTCCGGTCATCATCACTACATAATTATGGTTCGCCTTCAGCGGCATCCAACCGTTTTAAGCCCTGGATGTGAACTCTACCATAGGAGCCAGCTGGACAGATCAAAGGCATGAGGCTTCCATTCATAACTGAATGTATTAATGCCCTGATCTACCATTGATGACAGCGGGCTTCTCATGAACGAGGGATGAGTGAAGAAAGAAAAGCTGGATTTTGACTCACCTGCAGACTTTATAGCAGTTGTGGGCTTTCTCTACCAACTCAGCCCTGGAGAAAGTCGATTTTTTATCTCTAACACATCTATAACACAAACCAAGTTTGTTTGTTTTTTGGAGAATATAAAAGGGAGTCCTACCAATATGCAGAGAGCCTGACCTTGCCTGTGGGGCAGATTTAACTTCTACCCCCAGACATATCCCTTCCTCTTTATTACCTCCCATGTTGCTGAATGGCTACTGATCACTTCTCTTGCAAAAGGTTATGGTTGCCGTGGAAGGCAAATGGAACACGGGCTCGACCCAAGGTGACTTGGATCCAGAACCGCCTTGATGTAAGGAGTGTACATCTGTGCCACATCCCCCCAAGTCAACCCTCTGATTCTGGGCCACAGGACCCATATAGGCTAACTGCCACACACTCAACTTTTCTCCCACTGATTTCACCTTCTTCCCTCTCTTCAGCGCAACCATCCTACCAGAGGTGGGATCCAGCAGGTTCTCACCAGTTCCCGAGAGGGGGTTACTAATTATTTGTGTGTGCCGAGAGGGGGTTACTAATTGGGTCTGCTTTTCCGTTAGAAATTCCATTAGGTCCAAAAATCATAAAGTCCTGTTGTTTCCTATGTGGCTGGTTAGCAAAGGTCGAAAACGGGATCATTCTCCCTGTTGGGCTGTTTTAAAAACATGTTTTAGAAATATGGCAAAGTTCCTTGTTTAAGGAAAGTATCCTTCTCTTGATTTCCAGAAACAAAATTAAGTATTTGAAAGTATTAAGTATTTGACAGGCGGTCAATTAGAGGAGAAGTAGTTGTTTCTGTTGGCAATAGACGATAGGACTTGCTATAATGAGTTTAAATTATGGACAGAAAGATACCAGCTGGAAATTAGGAACTTTTTGTTTACAGTAAGAGTTTTTTACAGTAACAGAGAAATTATTAACGCCTCACCCCCGGAATGCCTGGCCACGCCCCCGTCGTGCCCCGCCCAGCCCCATTGGTGCTACGCCACTGTTTGAATCCCACCACCATGGGAACCTGTTACTAAAATTTTTGGATCCCACCACTGCATCCTACCCTGGAAGAAGAGGAGGAAGAGGAGGACAAGAGAAGGAAGAGGAGTTTGGATTTATGCCCTGCCTTTCTCTCCTGTGAGGAAACTCAAAGGGGCTTACCTTTTTCCTTACCTTTTTCCTTCCTCATGCCACAGGAGGTGGTGATGGCCACTAACCTGGATAGGTTTTAAAAGGGCTTGGACAAATTTCTGGAGGAGAAGTCGATCTATGGCTACCAATCTTGATCCTTCTTGATCTGAGGTTGCAAATGCCTTAGCAGACCAGGTGCTCAGGAGCAGCAGCAGCAGCAGGCCATTGCTTTCACATCCTGCACGTGAGCTCCCAAAGGCACCTGGTGGGCCACTGCGAGCAGCAGAGTGCTGGACTAGATGGACTCTGGTCTGATCCAGCAGGCTTGTTCTTATGTTCTCCCAATAACAGACGCCTTGTGATGAAGGTGGGGCTGAGAGAGTTCTGAGAGAACTGTGACTAGCCCAAGGTCACCCAGCAAGAATGTAGGAGTGGGGAAACAAAACCAGTGCACCAGATAAGAGTGCTCATGTGGAGGAGTGGGGAATCAAATCCAGTTCTCCAGATTAGAGTCCACCTGCTCTTAACTACTTTATCATGCTGGTCAGTTTATATGGGTCCTTCAGCCCCCAGAATCAACTTCCCGGGGTCAGAAGGGACGGCTTGGAGGGGGTGGATGAGGCAAAGATCTGAAACCACCAGTACTTTCCACTGACAGGCTGCTGGTTCTCACTTGGCGAGCTTTTTCTTATCCTCTTCATTTCAAAAGCATCGACTTACTCTTTCCGCTCCATCACCTGACCCGGCACAAAAGAGTTTTCTGCTCTTGTTTCACAGCTTCAGATATCTTCCTCTGCCTCCATTTCTCATGCTCTGGTATGCTTCCCACATTTGGATTGTTCACTCTATGCTCTGTCTTTTCAATGTCAGGCAAGCTTTTTGATTTGAAATGGAGACCTTCCACTTCTCCTCCTTCCTGACATTTTTCCTGTACTCTCCCAACACCTCCCCTGCATTTAAAAAAAAAAGTTTGACAGCACAGCAATCTTTGCTTTTAAAAAATCTGCAGAAGTTAACAGCCTCAGAATGTTGGAACTAGCCCTACCTGCCCACACAAAGCTGTACTGGCAGCCCAAATGCACCTTGCAAATCAAACTAGCTCTCTGGCAGTCTTCAAATAATTTCCATGGCCTGTTTATCCTTGATTACGGACTGCTAGAATCTGTTGATTCTCAGTTGATGCAGGAGTATCGACGGATTGCTTGCCTGCCATGCCAACGTCTGAAGCTGATGAAATGCAGCTGGACGGCACGCCACGGGGGTCCTGCTCCTCAGAGCCAACATGGCACCTGTTCACTCCAACACCATCCTTCCTTCCTGAAGAGCTGCTTCTCAAAATGTCAGAAAGAGTCTTTTGGCAACTAGACCAGCGTTCCCAGTTCAGGGCACCTGCCAAGCCCTAGAAGAGAATATCTCCTGCTGGCTTTCTCATTTGTTTCAGGATTTTTATCTTTGGGCTTGAATCACCCATTAGCACTTCTTCCTGATGCCTGTACCAGCTGGCACTTGAACTGAGAGTTTCCTGTTTTTTGTGTGTGTGCAACGGTGAATAGAAGAATGTCAGAAGAGCTCTGCTGGATCAGACCAGGAGCCCATCTAGTCCAGCATCTTGTGTAAGACCAGACCAGTCAACCAGTTGCTCTGGAAGGCCTACAACAGGGCATAGAGGCCAAGGCCTTCCCTTGATAAGAGCCCTGTTGGATTAGACCAGTGAGGGTCCATCTAGTCCAGCATCCTGTCTCACACAGTGGCCAACCAGTTCCTCTAGTGCAGCGGTTCTCAACCTTCCTAAAGCCACAACCCTTTAATACAGTTCCTCATGTTGTGGTGACCCCCCAACCCTAACATTTATCCATTTTACAGATGGAGAACACTGATGCAGAGAGTTTTAGGCGACCCCTGTGAAAGGGTCATTCGACCCCCAAAGGGGTCGCGACCCTCAGGTTGAAAACCGCTGCTCTAGGCCAAAAACAGGGCATAGAGGCCAAGGGCTCCCCGTGACGTTGCCTCTCAGCAGCCATGTTCAGAGGTTTGCTGCCTCTGAACGTGGATGTTCTCTTTAGTTACCATGGCTAGTAGCCACTGATAGACCTCTCCTCCATGAATCTGTCTATCTGTGCCTGTGGCCATCACTATGTCTTCTTACAAAGAACAATTTGGGATTGCAGAGCAAAGGAAGGAGGGGAAGTATTATCTTCTCAAACCCAACCCTCCAGACGCACTGGCACCCGTGCCGATAACTCTCTTTCAGCCTAATCTGCCTTGCAGTGTTGCTGTGGGGTCGAAGTCGAGGAGGAGAGAACCACGTATGCTGAAATATGAAACACGTTCTCCCAAGAACTTTCAGCCCAAGCCTATTGAAAATACTGTTTGTCTCCTGTGCAAGTCTACATGGGAGTAAGCCCCACCAAATGCAGTGAGTCCTGCTCCTGAAACACGCGCAGGATCAGGCTGGTTAGAAGAGAAAGTCCAAGTTTTTCCCCTTTAGCACTGCTCTTGGTCTTCAAATTCTGCTTCTGTTTGCTGCCCAGCTCACCATCTGAAGCAGAGTTTCCCATTTTTAATTTGCAATCACCTCTCAAAACGTTTCCACCTATTGAAAAATAATAATTTGATTTTCAGAACTGTGAGCTGATTTTCAGAACTGTGGGTGACAAGCGGCACTGGCTGCCTCAGAGAACAGACACCTCAGATAACAAGGGCTGACGTGATAAGACGGCTGGGTAATTACAGGATTTCTGGGCATTTTCAGATCATTTTCAGTTCATTTTCAGATCAAGGAAAGAAGAGCCAGTAACCATCAAGGCAAGCTGGAATTCCTCACCTTTCAACCTTCTGAGCTAGTGGGCGTGAGGAACCTGAAGCTAGGAAAAAAATAGTCTCAAGTAAGATCAAGATATGGCGTGGAATTTCTTAAAGCTGAGGTTTGCAGGTTCATTTCACGTGAGTCTTCCCTGCAGGGTTTCTCAAAAGACAAAATGTAAACCACCCAGAAAACACAAAAATGTAAACTGCTCAGAGAACTTGTGGCTATGGGCAATATAAAAATGAAATCAATCAATCAGCAATGATTTGCATATAGTTAAAAGCCTACACAATTGCAGTCAAAAGCCTCGACAATCTCAAGTTCAGATTAGACGGGGTTAGACAGATTCATGAAGGGAACGTCATTAATCACTACCCATTCTGGTGTCTGAAGAGAACTTCCAACGCCCAGTGCCAGACTGAAGGCCTCAGCCCCTATGCCCTGTGTTTGAGGGCATCTGGTTGGCCACTGTGTGAAACAGGATGCTGGACTTAGATGGACCACTGGCCTGATCCACCAGTTGCCCACGTATAGCAGCAGACCTCATGTTGGATGGTCCCTTGGCACATGTTTAAATAACTGCCTTTCCCACATTTAAGCACAATGCTGTAAGATCACTAATTCCTGTGTTTTACAGCAGGAAATGCACATCTAAATATGCACTCACTGCTCACAGTTGCTGGTGCAATGGATGAATTCTGTCAAAGTGTGGATCAGCTTTTGTTTAAACCAGTTCCTGCAGAGGAGCCAAGATTCTCAATCTATGTACACATATTGCACAAGAGTGGGGAAGACCAATATTGCTAAAGGTTCCACCGTCCCCTCACCCCACACTCTGCCTAAAGACATCAGCACCTCTCCAACTTCTCTTCCTGATTACACTTCACTTCCTATCTTTCACAAGTGCAAGGTCTACTTCTCAAGAACTAAGAACTCCACACACAATCTCAGCTGCTTGTGTTTTTCATTTGCAAGAAGAGAACAAGTGAACTGACACATCCTCATGTTCACTTGTCACACAGTTCAGTGGCGTCTCATGGAACTTATCGGCCTGCCAGATTGAGGGGAAAGGACAAGATAGAGATTGGAGTTCAAAATACAAACACCGCTGAGTCAACGAACGGACCACCCTTCCCAACAGAACAAATATAGCTGGGAGAGGAGCTGCGTACAGAAATCTTGGTGGAGTTCTCCTGGGATTTTTACAATGATAAGGTGAGTTCTATCCAAGATAACCTCCCCCAGGAAATCAGGGGCCTTCCTTCTGACTCTTTCCTTCTGTTTTCAACCATGAAATGTTACCAATATGTTTATGATTGCCCCTAAAATATTCAGGAATAAGGTCTTCCTCCAGCACACCATGAATCTGTGTTGTTCAGACTAGTGTCAGAGGGCTGATATACGGATATTCTCAGCTGAAATGAGCAGCTGAATCTGGTAGCTTCCTGGTTTCATCCAAACCAATGACAAAATAAATACTGCCACTGAGCATAGAGAGATTCTGTCTATTATGAAATGTTGAGGACAAACAACAGGCGATGAATGTCTTCTTCATTGCCTGGGAATAGCTCAGGGGAATATCGTACGATGGTCACTGAAACGCTTTATGATTTAGCCTGCAATATCTCTTAGATTCTTCTCTGGAACTCTCCCAAGTTAACATTTAAGTGCAGGCAAAGTTTGGATGGAAATTCTGATGAATTTTCTCTCCCCTTATAAACTGGTGCTCAAGTTACGTTACTTAAGGCTTTCGCGGCCGGAACCACTATTGTGGGTTTTCTGGGTTGTATGGCCGTGTTCCAGTAGTATTTTCTCTCCTGACGTTTTGCCTGCATCTGTGGCAGCCACAGAGGGAGGTCTGTTACTGTGTCTAGTGTAACAGACTTCCCTATGTGGTACACCTCTGAAGATGCCAGCCACAGATGCAGGCGAAACGTTAGGAACAAGATCCACCAGACCACGGCCACACAGCCCGAAAAACCCACCAGAACCAAGGATGGAATTGTTTGGGTGTTAAGGAGTAGATTGTTATCCAGGTTGTTATTTATTGTTGTTGTGGCTTTATGCCTAATAAAGGTTTACTGTTGTTGTGGATATGGTCAGGTACTCTTCTGCAAGTTGAGAAGGACATGTGAAATCTAAATAAATGGGAGAAAATGTAAAGAAGCCTGGTTCAGAAATCAGCGTGAGCTAGCCATCCGTTACACTAACCTCTCCCTTTTTCTTTCCCACAGGATTTGTCTTTTCTTGGCATTTTGCCATGTGGTGTTCAGTGACATCGTCCAACTACAGAAGATGTATGGGAGGATTGCATCTCCTGATTTTCCAAACATCTACCCCAACAGCAAGGAGAGGACATGGAACATCACCGTGCCCGACGGTTACACCATTCGCATCTACTTTACCCACTTCAACGTCGAGTTGTCTTACCAGTGTGAATATGACTACGTGAAGGTAGCTGTTATGAGATAAGCAGGGTGTTTCATGTGGTCGTCTGAACAAGCAGTGTAGAAATATGCTAAACAGAAAAATAAATTACTGAGTTCCCCTACACCACCACCAACCTTCTACCTGCATTACAGATGCAGTCTGGAGGGAAGGTCTTGGCTACCCTGTGTGGTCATGAGAGCACAGACACAGAGGAAGCCCCAGGAGACAAGACGTTCCACTCGTTTGACAACAACCTCGCAGTGACCTTCCGATCGGACTACTCAAATGAGAAGGGGTTCACTGGCTTTGAGGCTTTCTACGCTGCTGAAGGTAAGAGACGCAAGATGGCTTTCTCTTTTCAGGCATGCTGACACACACACACACACACACACGCTCTCGTCTAGATCTTGTTGCATGTGAGTCGTCCGCAGTGCAGATGGCACAAACAGATTCTGGCCCTCAACCAATGTGGGTTAGCATGTTGACCTATGCTTTAGAAAATAGTTTTGAGTTCTATCCTTCATTAGATCACTTTGGTGGGGCTGATTTTTATTTGGGTTTTATTATATGGATGGGTATTTTTTTTAATTCATTAACCCATCTTGCGAATATTTAAAATGTGACAGAAAACTAATATACGTAATCATATAATAATAATTTGAACTTCCTAGATTTAGGATCCATTTACAAAGTGGGGTTTGCCACCAAAAATCAATGTATTTAAATGCATTATTAATCCTTTTTAAGGAACATGAACCAGATTTCAGTGTTATGCCTTCAAATATCACACTATCAACTTTGGTACTGTGCTTGCAGCAACACCTTTTGTATAAATTCTGCCCCCTCTCCTCTCCCCCAATAGCTTCATTCAGTGGTGGGATTCAGCCGGTTCACACCACTTCGGCAGAAATGGTTGTTAAAACAGTGCTTGTAAACAACCAGTTGTTAAATTATTTGAATCCCACCACCGGAATTGGTTGTTACATTTTTTTAATCCCACCACTGCCTTCATCTCATTTTCGGCAAGAAAAATTTAACCTTCTCTCCCTTGCCCCTCCCTCAGATATTGACGAGTGTCAACAGCCAATCAGCAGTGAGCCAGCTTGCGATCATCATTGCCACAATTACCTGGGTGGTTTTTATTGCAGCTGTGAAATTGGCTACGTGCTGCACAGAAACAAGAGAACCTGCACAGGTGAGTCTGCTCCATGAAAAATGGCAACAGTGGTTTCAGAGGAGAATATCAAGCAGTACTGAATTCAGCATCCTTGACATCTCAGGTTTTATCCCCTCTCCTTCTCCCTCACCCAAGAAAGACCCACGCTCCTACTCCTTATGGCTTTCGTTATAAGTTCAAAACATTTTGAGTGGTGTTAACATCTCTGGAGGTTAGAGATGGGGCCCAGAGGCATCCTGAAATCTGGGATGTGAGGTCAGACTCCTGCGTTGCTCTTGGTGATTAACAGATGCAAAATTATGTAAAAGGATAAAACAAATGTGAATAAAATGCAAATTTCTGTCAGGAGTGGAATTTCAGAATACCCCAGCCCAGAATGTCATTTCTTTTAGCACAGACTAAAACCTCTGGACACCAGTTAAAACCAGGCTTGCACGCAGAATGCTAGCGGTTACTTTAGCTTGATGTGGAAGGAAGATAGCACCCCATTTTGGACTCTGTGTGTGGACTTATGCTTCTAACATGTATCAGTCTAAAGAATGGTGGGAATTTTAGCTTGGTACAAATTCTGTTATAGTGCCACTCATTGAACTACGATTCCCAGGGTGCTTTGGGGAGAAGGACCTTAAACTAGTATAAGTCTCCGCCGGGACTGAATCATACATGTGTGATTGTTTGTTTTGGCACTCCCTCTGGAAGGCAGATATTCACTCGCCTTTTTTCTGTCCCTCTCTTCTCCCTCCTTTATTTTCCAGCATGAAATAAACATAATCGCTTCTTCGCAGCTTAGGGAAAGATGGAGATAGAAGCACCAACATGCCATGCTGAGCCGCCCATTGCTTCCGCTGCAGTCATACTGAGGGCTATGCTTGATCGGTGGCGAGCTTGCTTCTTTCCCCTGCATTCTAGTCCACCTCCTGCAATGAATAAAAATGGCCTTTTTTTTCTGCTTCTCCCCCGCTTTATGGAGTCTGCAACTTTTTAACATTGCAGCTCCACCAGTAAAGTGAACTACCGATAAAGTGAACTACTACCCCAGCTGGGTAACAGTGCTGTTTTGTGAGGCCTTGGGAGGGAGGGAAGTGCAGCCATAGAATCACAGATAAGAATTGTGCCATAACTTGGGTCAACAGCCTCAAAATTAGGATCAGATTGGAAGAGGGTTACCTGCACGCTCTGTTTCGTTCTGTGTTCCTAAGGGGGGGGGGATGGATGGATGGGATTTATGGCGTGCCTCAGTTCCCAAGGTTAGCACTGAAGGATCTAAGTCAGGGATGATGAACACTGGACAGGGTTCTGATTAGCTATGGGATTCATGGCATTCCCACCAGCCCCTGCCAGAATGGCCAAGTGGCAGGTGCTGATGGGAATTGTAGTCCATGAACATCTGGAGAGCTGCAGGTTGCAGACCCCTGCTTCTGGGGAGTCTAATTAGAGGCGACACTGGGACATCCATAAGGGTGGAAAATAGCAGTCAGGCAGGATGAAGGGCAGGGAATTGGTTTATTTTATTTTATTTATTTAATTTGATTTTTATACCGCCCCATCCCCAAAGGGCTCTTGGAATTGTAGCTCTTTTAGCTCTTCCCCTTCTAACAGAGGCCTGCCAACTGAGACAATCACCCTCATGCTTCCTTACTAAGAAGTCGTTGGGTGCCTTCCTTCCTTCCTAGGCTAACTGTGGGACTAGAAGAGACAATCCGATTTCCAGTCAGTGAGGCTCTCATCAGGCCCTATGCAGATGCTATTTTTATTTAAAAACTGTTGGGAAGGTCTGACTCATGAAACCTTCTGCTGGAACAAATTTTGTTAGTTTTATGTATTCGTTTTATTTTGCTGCTGCAGACTAAGACAGCTACTCATCTGGGAAGGTCCTTGACTGGATTTCCTCATTGTGACATCTAACTAAGCCCTGATTCGCTTGTGCATAATCACTGCTTAGTGCAAGAGCAGGGCAGGCCTCTGTCGAAGGAGTTTGTCATAATTTCCCTAATATTCGCCTTGCTGTCACCAGATATAATCCGGCAGCAGTCAGTATGTTCCACACAGGATCTAAAAACATGACAGATATAACTCTTTTGTATGCCGGGGGGGGGGGGGGGGGGGCCCCAAAGATTGTGTTTGCACACAAATTTTCCAGTTTTTCAAATCCTTAACAGACATTCTAAGTCCTATGTATTGTCGAAGGCTTTCACAGCCAGAATCACTGGGGAGTTGTGTGGTTTCTGAGATGTATGGCCATGTTCTAGTAGCATTTTCTTCTGATGTTTTGTCTGCAACTGTAGCTGGCATCTTCAGAGGATCTGATGGTAGTAAAGCAAATGGAATATACATATCTGTGGAATGTCCAAGCAAACGGTTCTTCCTCCCACCCTGGACATTCCACAGGTATATACACTCCACTTGCTTTACTCCCATCAGATCCTCTGAAGATGCCAGCCACAGATGCAGGCGAAACGTCAGGAGAAAATGCTACTAGAACACGGCCATACAGTCCAGAAACCACACAACACCCCATGCTAAGTCCTGTTCTCACAGAGAACTGATTCAGGGGTATGAAAACCTACTTCCCTACGGCTGCCCCCCTCCCTCAACCCCTGCCAGATAACATTTGAATCCAGAAATTGTGCATAGGGAACGTGTTGCATCAATACCCAACTAAGAGGAAGAGCAACCTATGAATGGAAAGAAATGGGACATGGTTCAAGGGCTTAAGGGGAACAATAAAGGGCTGGCGTTAGCATACCCTGAGGTGGGGCAGCTGCCATGGCCCATGGATTCTGCCAGTTCCCACAGCTGCTGACTCCCTAGTCACATATTTCCTCTGATGCCTGCACTAAACCCTTCCAGCGCCAGTTTGTGCGTGCTTCGTCACCTGTCCTCCCAGCCGCACAAGCAGCCTGGCGCTGCTGGAGATGGGCATGCAGGCGGTGCACAGAACATCAGCACTCCCGGAGGCCTGGACAGTGAGGCTTCTAGTGTGGGCACTTGTGACTGTAGGGCTTACAGGTGGGCAAAAGAAGGATGTGCACGCATATGGGGCATATGGGTGGGTGGGGAAGATTAACAGTCTACTCATGCACACACCCCTCCCCAAACCTGGAATTGGCCCCTCCTCATACACAGAGAAAACACCACGTTCAGGTTTTTGGTTGGTTCTGTGATAACTTTTTGCATACATGGGGTTTTTTTAAAAGCATAGAGTTTTTTTAATGCATCTGCATACAATCGCCCTCTACCTGTACTTTAAAATGCTAAAGCCGTGGAAGTTCCCCTTTCATTTCCATGCCTTTCAGTTGCTCAGTAGCACAATTTACAACCTACTCCTAGTTTCAGACCTAATGATTCAGCTATCAGGAGTTCACTAGTTGAGAGGGACTCATTTCCCCAAGTTCAAATCGCTAGTGGGCAGCGCACTGGACCTCAAATAAAAATATAGACCTAGGCGTAATTGAACACTCTCCTGGTGCCCCTAAAGCCCAGACGGAGTTTACAGCCAAGGGCTTCATGAAAAATGATCCCATTCTGCTAGTGCAAGCCATTTTTTGAATTTTTTATAGATTACTGTTGCTCGCAGATCTGTGAAATAAAAATACAGACCTTAATAAAAGCAGTTCCCTGTGGTCACATATACAGAGATATTAAATGGCAAAGAAGAACCTGTTCTAAAATGTTCCATTGTTATGACCACAACTGGAACATTTGTTCTCAATAGCCACAGTACCAGCCCATCCTCCCCCACCCCCACTGTCCCCTCTCAGCTAATACATCATTGGTGACAAAGGAGTGCTGGATAAAACAAGGCAAGACTAAACATCATAAGAAGCTCAGAAGGACAAAAGTTTATTGTATATAGCCATTGGCCATTACAAATTTGGTTAAAGGGATATATAATACTCCAAAGGCAAATACAATACAAATATATGTGCTATACACTGACAAGTTGAGGCCACTTGTGTGTCCCGGTATTATCAGTCGGCCTCCCTACAACCACCAGTGCCCGGTAATTCTTTTTTATTCTTCTTGACTCTGCCCATGCTGATAGTTTAAAGGAGAGTTACACCTGAGCTGAACCAGGTAGTTTTTCATAGGCTCAAATTTGTTTTTGTGTTTTTAATGTGTTTTAATTGTTTGCGTGCCTGATTTCGGTCAGGATATAAATTTAATAAAATAAATAAATGAACATAAATAATAACACAGAAGATGGAACAGCAAACCGGCTACTTAGTTGGGAGAAGAGTGGGATGGAAAAATAGGCCCCTATCTGATTGAGACCAGGGCCCTGCAGAACCTAAATAGTTTCTGCAGTGCCTGTAAGACGGAGCTGTTTCACAGGGTTTTCCCTACTGGCCAGCTGGGTCAGTAAGTTACATCATTCGTTGGCCTCCTGTGGGGGGAGGGAGTGCTAAACTGAGCCGCCATCTGGAGCTTGAGTGGTTTAACTAGTTTGTTTTAAACCGTTTGTTTTAATTTATTTATTGAAATTTTAATGAATTGCCTAGTTGTTGTGGCTGCCCAGGAATGGGTGGGGTAAAAACAAACAGACAAATAAGAAAAGGAGGAAAATCAATCAAGTGTCCCTTTTTTCCTTCTGTCCAAGTTTAGACTGGAAAGCAAACACTGTCCAAGTTTAGACTGGAAAGCAAAAGGGGCAGATGAAGAAAAGTGGAGTGAAGCCTCGAAAGCGAAGCGCTTTTCAGATATTGAGTCATCTGTAATGGCAAAAAAATATATATATTCCAAGCGTGGATTTCAAGGGTTTATCCTCCCCCTAAAATTAGTTTAGAAGGAAATGTGCTGCTGTGAACTTCCACTGACAGTGAGCAACACCTAGTCCCAGTTAGCACCAACAACGTCAAGAAGCAAAGGTCAAGAAGCAAAGACTCCCCCACCCCCGCCCCTGACACTCAGAAACCGACTGATTCGGCCTGTTGTCAGGAGAAGCTGTGGCTCCAAGTGTGCCCAGCAAGAGTTCAGCTGGATTTTGCCAAATGAAGAAAAATTCCACTTCTACATGTCTAATAACCAAGGGAGCAGTCAAGGAATGGCTCACAACTTGGACATTTCAGAAAGGAAAGAGGCAGGTGAATATGATCTGAACTGTACCATGGCCTGAACATATAAATGGAAGGCTTTTATTTAGTTCTAAGCTGTGATGGAATAGTACTGTAAAACTAGCAGAGTCACAAGCAGAGTCACACCTACATGGTAAAAAGGATTTTTCGGATGGGGAAACCAAATGGCACTTCAAAGCCTTTGAGGACCACAAGGCAAGATGGGAAGTTTTCTTGGAGAGTAAGAGAACAAAGGCAAGGTGACTCTATCATGGGCTAGGCATCTATCATGGGCTAGGCATTTCTTAGCTGGATGTCCCGAAGAGATCCATAAGACTATGTTCAGCTGAGCTATTTCTCTGATTGCATTTATGTTTTATTTCTTTGTTTTGAACTTTTACAATAAATCTTTGAGAAATCAGCTAGTCTGGAATCATTAGGAGGGAAAAGAACCCGAGATCGAGGTGAGACACAGACGCGCAGTAGGGTTTGCAGCAGTAAACAGTCTGAAACAGGAATTGGCCATTTCTGGCCCCCTGACCAAGCAAGGGACAGACTACGTTCTTCTGTGGAACAGCAAGAGCTGAGATTCAACAAATGAGTGACAGAATGTGCCAATGGCATATAAAAGTGTGAATAGGAAATTGGGGGGGGGGGGGGGGTTCATCCTTTTGTATAATATCAGAACTTGGGGTCACCTGATAGAAACTGACTAGCTGTAAACTGAAGTCCTCTTTCACCTAACATATCATTCACTCATAGGATGTACTGTCACATAATGTAGGTAGGTAGCAATAGCCTCTAGCAATAGCCAATTGGCCATGCTGGCAGGGGCTGATGGGAATTGTAGTCCATGAACTCCCTGCAGACCCCTGGATTAGACCAAATCAGGGAAAACAAATCCATCAACAGCTGCTCGGTGATAAATGGAACCTCCACATCCAGAGGCCGTATGTTCCTGAATACGGATGCTAAGCACATTTGTAAGGAATACTGAACAGCATAGTTTTGCCAGGAAGCTTTTAGACTGTTGGCGACTATTTTTACTATTTATTGAATGGATAGCAATTTTTGCTACCTGTAAGCTGTTGAACAAATACAAGAAAAATATTGTAATATTTAATATTTGAGTAACACATTCATTGAGTTTTCTTAAACTGAACAGGTATTCCCCTACTTGGCCACCTTCCTTTGCATTAAAAAATGATTAGAATGTTGGACTGAGTATACAGGCATATCCCTAGAGGGCTGGTGCAATTTGGAGAACTCCTTTAAGGAAATAAAAACTTAGCACATTTGCATTCCTGAAGATAACTGTGCTCTCCCCCTTCCTTTCAGCTGGCTGTCTAAAAAAGGTACTGACAGCAAGATCTGGAGAATTCTCCAGCCCAAATTACCCCAACCCGTATCCCAAACTCTCACAGTGCAGTTACAGCATTCAAGTGGAAGAAGGCTTCATGGTCGTGCTGGAATTTGTGGAGAACTTTGAAGTGGAAACCCATCCAGAAGTGCCATGCCCCTACGACATCCTCAAGGTCAGTTGGATTTGCATTCCAGGTCTGTCTTTCTAGCATCTGTACAGCCCAGGCATCTTCTAGCCATTGGACACTCGTATCAACTACTGAAACAGACTGGAATCCACAGGT
The DNA here is from genome assembly GCF_021028975.2 of Sphaerodactylus townsendi. Classification (NCBI taxonomy): domain Eukaryota; kingdom Metazoa; phylum Chordata; class Lepidosauria; order Squamata; family Sphaerodactylidae; genus Sphaerodactylus; species Sphaerodactylus townsendi. The sequence continues at coordinate 31,912,846 of NC_059440.1, forward strand.
TCTAAGTGTGTGTGTGTGTGTGTACACATACACAGCATACTCTGCCCAATATTACTTGTGCATGTTCAGATCTTTTAATAAACTGGTACAGTGGTTACAGCGGACCAGACTAAGACTAGGGATACGTCAGTGTTATTTAATGGACAAAATCAAGTGGTCTGTGATTCAGCCATTCCCATGCTATAAACTGAATGGTCACAGGCAAGTCACTATCTCTTTTTTTTTTTCACACACAAAGCCTTTATTGGCATCATACAGTAAAACAATTTGTAACCAGAAACGTTTTAAAACCAGAATAACATAGTTACAACTCAAATAACCATCATTTAGTATAAAAATCTCCCTTAGCAGATGTGCCAATTATATCCAACAGAAACTTGGCAACTAATTCAGAAAAATCCTGATTTGATCCATCCAGGAAATACTTTATCCTTTGATCATCTGTCATATCTACATTAAAAGATGTAAACAATGGTCGATACTTATACCTTAAGCATTCCCTATTTGGACAGTGAAACATGATATGCTCTAGTGTTTCTACTTGTATGCTGTTGCAAGGGCATAATCTTTCGGTCTTTGGTATTTTTTGGAATCGACCCTCGAGTAGAGCAGATGGCAAAATATTGAATCTTGCTAAAGAGAATGCACGTCTCAATCTAAAATTAATCATATAAAGTAAATAATGAGACATACAACCCTTTGCTTCAACTAGTGATTGATTTAGAGGTGAGCAAGTTGAATTTGCTGCTATTAAAGATCTTTGATAATCCCATTCAAGGAATTTTTCTTTTAACAATTTTTTTTGCCTCTAAATAAGATAACATTGATATTTCATCCATAGATATGCCAATTTCTGTAATCTTATCAACTATTTTATCATGCCAGCTTGAAGTGTTAAGTTCAGAGAGCAATAAGCATGTGAAACTGCCTGGCTTGGAATGATGGTGGATTTTTAACCAGTATATAGTTGCTCTAATCCAAGCCAAGGTAGTTAAGGAACATAGGCCTAGTTCAATGCGTAAGGCTGCATAAGACACACAATTGGGGAAACCCATAATCCTATGCAGAAATTTAGAGTGTAGAGTGTTTAGACTGGTGTTTTGGGCTAAGAAAAGGACTGGAAAGCCATAGAGTAGCAAGTCACTATCTCTCAGTTCTTATCCCATCCCGTTTTCATTATATAAAAACCAGAGATTGGCCACTGTTGGCCCCCCGATCAAGCAAGAGATAGATTTTCTTCTGAGGAACAGTGAGAGCTTGGATTCAAGAATGAGTGACTATAGGTGCCTAGAGGCTTAGTATAGAGATGAACAGTTTCTTCTTTTTGTATTATACTAGAACCTGGGGTCCTGCCCCCTTAGCCTAACCCACTGAATAGCCCTGTTGTGAGAATAGCAAAAAGAGTGGGAAGCCGGGTATGACAGTGAGTATGTGAGCACAGTGCCTGCAGAACACAAAAAATATTTGGAAGGGAAGACGGGATCACACCAGCTGGATTTACTTGATAGATCTCTGTTATTCAGGTCTAGTCGGTGGTGCCAACCAGAAACAGTCATGTCCCTTCCATCTGCTCCCTTAAGGATCGCACTTATCTTGATAAATCCTTTGATTTGATTTTGCAGTTGTCTGTTGCTCTGAGTCACTGAGCAGAATTTCTTAAATCAGTTATCCTCCTCCTTCAAGGAAATCAGTCACTTTGCCATCTAACTGGCCTTGGGATTCATTACCTGACTCAAGAAGAGAAACTGGGTTTTAATACCCCACTTTTCTCTAGTCTAGAGCCTCAAAGTGGCTACAACTGCCTTCTCTCTCACACACACACACACACAGCACCCTGAGAGTTGGGGGGAAATTGTGATTTGCCCACAATCACCCCGCAGGCGTTCAAGTGGAGGAATGGAAAATCAAACCCAGTTCTCCAGATTAGAGTCCACTCTACCACCCTGGCTCACAACCTGCCATATTTGCTTTTCTAGTTTTATTTTTATATGAGCATTTAAATCCACCCCCGGCCCCAGTGGCCACTGGATTTCAAAATGAACTGGGAGGTCCCAACTCAAAACCCAGCTGAGGAATTTTGAAAGAAGACAAAAAAGAGCTTCAATAAAGGACACAAAATTTTTCAGGAAGCTTCCGTACATACACTTAAGAGCTTTGAGGGCATTTTAAAAATACTTAATCTAACAATGCTCCTTAATAGCCTCGAATTATTCACCATAACATAGTGGGGTGACCAACTTATGGCACTCCAGATGTTCATGGACTGCAATTCCCATGGCCAATTGGCCATGCTGGCAGGGGTTGATGGGAATTGCAGTCCATGAACATCTGGAGCGCCATAGGTTGGTCACCACGACATAGACCCTCCTTCCTCATCTAGTTCAGCCCTACCTAATGCCCAGGGAGGAAGTTGCTGGAATACACTGTCCAAAACCAAGTTTATAGCTGTTGACCTGAAGCCAACAAGTGGTTACTATTATACATTTCATTTTTTTTCTCACGAAAAAAAATTATATGGGTGAATTATCTTCTTTCCTAATGTAGTTAATCATTTAACTATTTTCTTCTCTTCCCTTCAGATTAAGACACCCAAGGAAGAATATGGCCCGTTCTGTGGGGACAGTCTCCCGCCAGTCACTGAAACACACAGCCACATGGTGGATGTCCAGTTCACCACAGATCAGTCTGGAGTTCATGCTGGATGGAAAATCAAATACACAACTAGAGGCAGGTCATTTTGAATGTGCAGTGGGGGCAGCACTGGAACTCAGATCTCGGGCTCCCCTCTCGTTTGCAGAATGGGGTGACAGAATGAGATGGTTAGATTGTCACACATTAGACCACAGGTGTCAAACTCGTGGCCCTCCAGATGTTATGGACTACAGGTGTCAAACTCGTGGCCCTCCAGATGTTATGGACTACCATTCTGGCAGGGGATGATGGGAACTGTAGTCCATAACATCTGGAGGGCCACGAGTTTGACACCTCTGCAGGTCTGGTACACCATGCCCCCCCCCAAAAGCCCTCGCAAGTCAAAAATAAAACAGGGGACCACAAAACTTCAGAGCTACAGGACTCTAAGGTGGCCAGAGCCTTCCTTCCCCAACTGACAAGATAGTGGAGGTTTAAATTGCCCCTCACTAGCCCATATTGAGTTTGCATCTTTGCTTCCTCATTATCCCAACAGGATTCCAGATGCTGCTTTGCCCAAATATGGGCAAATCTAATATGGTTTTAAGAAGAAGGTCAGAGGTGTCTGGCGGTGTTCCTTTTCTGAAGACAGTGTTAGGGTGATCATTCTAGAGTCAAGAGAGCCTTGTGTGAGACTGTAGGATGCATTTCAGTGTATAAGATCCACAAAACCGCCTCTGGAAGGAACTACTGGAATCCAGGTTGGAAAAAAAAAGTAAAGGAAGTGACAGAAACTTTGAAGAAGACTGAGAAATGCTGCTCTAAAGGAATTCTTAGCATCCTCTCTGAACAAGAGGTCTCAGGATTCTAGGGGCAAGCTACGACAACGGAACCAATCTGTTTGTAATGTGAATAGGAGGGCCACACAATCTGCTAGCAGCCTGCCATGTTCAAGCTACAAAACTATCATCATTCTATTCCCATGACAAACAAAACACAGGGGAAAGAAGGCCAGTGGTTTTTGGTGTGCATACAGATATCTGGGTCCACTTTCTCAAATAATATTTGTCTCTGCAGCTTTGCCGTGTCCCATCCTTCAAGCGCCACCCCATGGACAGATCCATCCAATACAAGAAGAATATATCATGAAAGATTCCTATAGTCTTTCTTGCGATGTTGGCTATACAATCTTGGAAGTAGGTAAATCTAAAGCGCCTAGGTTTTTTTTCCTCATCATTGCCTCTCAAATATATTTGTAGACTGTGAATTTACTGAATGTGCCAAAGCATTCATTCTGGAAATTTCTTTCTCTCAGAACTCTTGCCACCACCCAGCACACATTAATCTACCCAGCAGGCAAACAATTTCAGCCTCGAGTGGAGATGGGAGAAAGATCTATGGCCAGACAAGGAGACCTTCTTGGATATATCCAGAACTAAGTGCATTTAACATGTAAAAAGTATTTTTAACTCCGCACAATATCAGGAGAGAGAGGCTTTCCTGATGAACAGTTACATTTGAACGGTTATTTTCTCAAAGGTGCCCCATGTTCCAAAAAGCATGGTAAAACTTGGGACTGGGACAGGGGTCTGCAACCTGTGGCTCTCCAGATGTTCATGGACTACAATTCCCATCAGCCCCTGCCAGCATGGCCAATTGGCAGACCCCTGGATTAGGAGGTGGTTCCCATCTTAAAACAGCTGCCTCTGGAGGCACTGGAGGGGAACATGAGCTGTGAGTGTCCAGGCCCAACATCCCTATTTTTCTCCCAAGTGTCCACGCTCTCACCCCAGCACCTGCGCAGCTGTCGGGAAGGCAGCTAATCAGCTGCAAATAAGTTCCGCCACCACCATGAGCTAGTGACCATCACCCCTTTCTCCACAACTGGCTTGCTCTCCTCCTGGCTTTCTCACCTGGACAGTTGAGTCTCATGCTGAGAGGAGAGAAGGCAGGCAGGCAAGAATGGATGAACATATGTTGGGAGCGTTTTGATTGCGTGTTCCTGCATGGCAGGGGGTTGGACTTGATGGCCCTTGGGGTCTATTCCAAATCTATGATTCTATGAAGTTCCTTCCCCTTTCCCCTCACTTCAGATACATAAGGATGGGCTAAGGTTCAGCAGCAGCGGAGAGAGATTCGTAATTAGATACTTAATAGGTGAATCTGACATGACTGTGTGGGGTCTGTCAGGGTGATGCACGGGACATGCAAGAGTCCTGTGGCTCTTCTGATGAACAATACGTGGGAATACAGCGCTCTGGAAGCCTTTGGTATAGAAGTTTGATTTCCGGCCCTTCTCAGCTCCAGAAATAACTGGCTTCTTCACCTAACAGTCATTGTTATTGATAACCAGCAGCAAATGCACATTTACAGACTGTACTAACCATTTTTCCCCACCGAGGAACATCCATTTGGACTGTCAGCCCCATGATTGTTTTCAAGGGAAAAACATGAACGGATTTGTTTTCCTCTCTGCTTCCCCCACCCCACAGAATGAGCTGATTGTGGAATCCTTCACAGCGACATGTCAGAAGGACGGATCCTGGAACAAGCCAATGGCTCAGTGTACCAGTATGTCAGTACTAACAGACCTTTGGGGAAGGGGGAACCTCTGCGCTTGTGATAGCCGGCTGATTACCAGTTTAATCATTTCTTGTGGGGGATCCATATTGTTTGACACAGTGACGCGTTTTCATTCCAGAAAAAGTAGGAAGCGTGGGAGATGGTTAATGCATGTTTGAGCTGAAGTGGAATGGAACGCGCTTTAATGGGAATGTTTTTAGTGGTGGCTCAGAGAAACAGGCTTCGTGGTAAGACAACCTGAGGCACGACAACACTCCTGCCTTCAGTGCCTTTATTAGCTGTATGGCAGTCAGAAGCTCAACCTGTGCAGTTTTTCCTGGCATGGGAGCACAACTGACAGGGAAGATCGCTTCTCAGGTTTCTATTTGTCACATCTGGTAAAGAAGCCGGAGCCTCGATGGAAGGAATAAAAGAGGAAAAAAATAAGCTCCCACTAGAAGTACAAAGAAAGTGGTGTTGTCTGAGGGCTACAATCCCATCATTTAAAAGCCAAAAGTTACTATCTGCTATTAGGCCTGTAATTTCTTGAAGGCTTGGCAGGGCAAGTCCTCTTGCTCCGAGCTCTCAACCTCCCCCTGGGTTCTCACCTACTTGCTCATCATTATCTTGAAATGTATCGACTGAGACCCAGTTTCAGATTCCGTTTGCAGTCCACTTCGACAGCAATGTCGATGGCTGACGAGCAGCGCACAGCTGGACGTAGTTGTCTGCACAGCTGAGATCACAATCAGTTACACAGCCTGCACACCCCCATTTTGTTTCATTCCCTCATAAACCCTTATCAATCTCAACATCCAAGCACCAGACTCACACTCCCAGTTCCTCACACTCCAAGATTCCTACCATAAGCCAAAAGAGCCACACAGATAAAAGTGAATATTCAGATTCCTTCAATTTGTTCAGGATTCAGTGTTCCAGATAGCCTAGGAACCTACAATTCCCATCAGCCTCTGTCAGCATGGCCAATTGGCCATGCTGGTAGGGGCTGATGGGAATTGTAGTTCCTGAACATCTGGAGAGCCGCAGGTTCCCTACCCCTGACCTAGTCACATTTTGCACCAACCTGCAATGTAGTAAGGGCAACTGTCTCTAGGTAAATGAAATTAGGCAAATTCATGGAGCATACGCTCACTGGCAGCTATTTGGACTCAACTAAATCTTCACCATCAGAGGATGTAAACCTTTCAATACCAGTTGCTCGGATGTATCAACAGAAGGTTAAGTCTCTTTGCCCTTTCTTGATGCACCTGGCTGGCCTTTGCATATTAGATAGGCCACTGGCATGATCCAGCAAGGCTTTCTTAAGTTGCAGTACCAATGAGCAGAGTTTCCAAAGTGGGTTGGGGTCGGGGGTGGGATAACCTTATCCCAGTGGTGAATTCCAAAACAGCTTTATGTACACAGTGCTTTGGATGCTCCAAAGAGCTACTGGGACACTAGTGACAACTTTGATATGCTAGCAAAATTGTCTGCATTAGCACAAGGCCATACTGCTCAATCTGTTGCCATCCAACTTCACCATAAATATTTCTGTGTTAGAAGAACTGCTTATGCGGAATTTTACAGGAACAAGCTGCCAAATCGTTGGTTTTTAAGACATACATGCTCAGAATTTCATGAAGTCCACTGGCTTGTCTCAGACTCCAAAGTCCACAAGCACAATGCTGATGCACAGCCTGCACTGATGCTCCAGTTGTGAACATGACTATTTCAATCTGCTTTGGAGAGGATGCACATACCCCACTGCAAAACACAGGAACACCGGACACTTCTCCTTCCTCCATTTGGCACTAGTGTCAAACTGAAAGTCCATCTGCAGTAGGCCTGAATGCCTGGCAAATATCTATGGCAAAGGATGAATGTGCAAATATATGCTATTACCAGCAGGACACCATGTTGAATCATGGTAGGGAAGGCCTCCTGAACACCAGGGCACTTCTTCAAGACTTCTCTCACCCAGTCTTGTATTGTATTTTTTCAACTATTGCTCCCTTTTTTCAGTTGTTGACTGTGGGCCACCAGAGGACACAGCCAATGGGATAGTTGCGTATGTCACACAAGCAGCTGTCAACTTTTACCAAGCAGAAATTGAATATCATTGCGAGAATTCCTTCTATGAGCTAAAAGCAGGAAGTTCTGGTAAGAGGATACTTTCATGGATGCTGCACACTTAAGTGGAAACTTTTATCAAAGTGATACTTGCTTCCAATTCAATCCCCACAGCACCTAGCTGCAAGAATGTCACGTCGAGTTAAGTCATATCCCTTTGGTAAAAATGATGCTTTCTTAATGGCAGACAATTTGAGAAGGATGAAAATGATTATGTTCTCCAAGCTCCTTGGACAAAACGGAGCACACTAAGGTGGCCAATTTTAACTGCTGGGTGGTAATGAGATGTAGGGAGGCCACAGACGTGACTCAAGAAGTGCCGTTTGCATTAGGGGTCCTGTGAGTCGAGAGGGAGATGATAGTCACATGATGTGCACACCGAGGACACAAACAGCAAGAAGGCAGACGTGCAACGAGGGGCTAGATCTCACACTGATTTGCAGAAACCAGCCAGAATTTGGGGCACTGCTTTGCAATTATGATGCTTACTGAATTTTTACACAGGTCACTACTGGTGTGCCCATGATGGCTACTGGAGAGATTCCAATGGAAAGCGAGCACCTCCTCTCTGTGAGCCAGGTAAGGTACAGAACAGTTAGAAAACAGGTAAGCCAGCCAAAGCCGCCTGCTTCATCAGTTTTGTTACAAATGACCAGAACACTGGTTAACAGGAATAATATGCCAATACTACAGTTAAATGCGAGACTTAAAATACCCAAGGGTGATCCTTTATGCAGCCTTCCATGTGACTGTCTTCCATAGAATCGTAGGATTGGAATCAGGATTAGACGAACTGCTTCATCCTTCTCCCACAACTCAGAAACAACAGTAGAACTCACGGCCACTGATGAATAGTAGATTCAGGACAGCCAAACAATAACATCACACAACAGTTAAATCATGTAACGTTGGCCACTAGTTTAGACTGCTGGGGGGGGGGGGTGTCACATAAACTCATGAAAGACAGGTTTAGCCAGATGAATTATAATTTCACTAACTCATCCAACAGCAATCCTACAGTTACACCCTTCTAAGCCAAAATGCTAAGCCAATCACTCTGAATCTAACAAAGTAAGCTTTGACTTGGGAAAGCTTACACTCTTGGAAAAAATCTGTTGGCTTCTTAAGTGCAACTGGACTTGAATTTTGCCCACTAGACTTAAACGGATGCAGTTCTATTTAGGATTGCACTTTTAGTAGCCACTAATATACTGAAGTGTTGACAAACCTCCATGTTGCACATGCTTCTACAAAACAGCAAGTAAACCCCTCTTAGGATGTTATTAAATGTTGTTGGGGTGGGGGATGATATATTTGAATACTCCAGATCACACTTCATACTTACAAACTGCAGTCCCAAACAGGTTAGACAAGGGGCCTCCTACCTGATATGCAAACTTCCAATGGGGGAGGACTGACAATGAGCGTTCTTTGTTTTATGGGTGGGCGTGGTAAGAGAGAGAATCTGGCTGCCAGCCCCCAGCCTAACTTGAAATATTTAGGCCTTGGTTTGGAAATGTAACTTTTAACAAAAACCTAACATTACCATTATTTCTTCAGTCTGTGGTGTCCAATATGCAAAACCTCTGAGACGCATATATGGTGGAAAGAGGGCAAAACATGGGCAGTTCCCATGGCAAGTTCTGATTGTCGACAGACAAGGAGTAACAGGAGGTGGAGCTCTTTTGTACGATAACTGGATTTTAACAGCCGCGCACGTCATTACCAATCCAGCAGATGCATCCTCCCTGACTCTGAAAATGGGTTTGGTGAACAAACGAGCTACTCATCACCAGCAAGCGGAGGCAGAATCCGTTTTTGTTCATGAAGGATATGTGAATGACGGCATCAACTTCAACCATGACATTGCTCTGATCAAACTGATGCACCCAGTTCCCATTAACGCAAACGTCACTCCCATTTGCTTGCCAGGAAAGGAAAGTAGATTCCATGTCAACAGAAGTGATACTGGATCAGTGGCTGGCTGGGGAAAAACAGAGAAGGAAAGGCCTTCCCTTTTTCTGCTGTACACAGAGCTAGATGTTATTGATCCGGAGAAGTGCAGAGCAGCATATGAAAACAAGAGTGTTGACGGAAAGTCACTCGTATTGACGGAAAACATGTTTTGTGCTGGCTATGACCAAGGGGGAAAAGATTCTTGCAGTGGAGACAGTGGTGGGGCATTAGCCTTTTTTGATTCTCAGAGCAGGAGATGGTATGCGGGTGGCATCGTCTCTTGGGGTGTGGAATGTGGATCTGCACAACTATATGGCGTGTACACTAAAGTGGCCAACTACATCTCGTGGATTGAAAACATAATTGTACATAATTCTTGACTGTGACTTGCAGGATGCTCCATTTCAATAAAAAGAATTCAAAGACTTCCGCTAGATATTTAAATACATAAAGCAGCTTGTCTCTGCAGTACTGCTACTCAAAGTATGGCCCCTTCTAAGCCCAATGAAGTCAATGGGCTTAGGAGGATATAAATCTGCTCAGGATAGAAAATTAAGTACATGTACTTGGGAGTGAGGCCAACTGATCAGAGATTTTATTCCGAGGCCCGGTTCACATACACAGGAAAATAAGATGTCAAAGAGAGCCAAGGTGATGAAATGGGTAAGATCTTTTTGGACTTGAAGATGGAAGATCCCATTTTAGAATACTTCCCTTTCAAATTCCCTGCAAACAGAAAAGCAGCAGAGCAAATACAAGGGGAAGAGTCTTTATCCCTACATTTATTTTCTGTCTGCTTCAAATTTTCAAAACTCCTGAGCGCCACAGCTCAGCAGCAGAGCATCTGAGGCCCCAAGTTCAATCAGTGTCATCTCCAGCTAAATGAATCAGGTTTCCAGTCAAAAAAAGACCACAGCTAACCTTGACAGAGCAGCGGTGTGAGTCAGTACAAGCCAGAGACATGTGGAAGTCTGAATCTAGCACTGGAGTCTCAAGTAGTGCAGCCTATTCAACCACTTTCATCTTCATACTGTTCTGTTTGTGTGAGCCAGCAAATGCATAAAAGAGTGGGTTGTAAAATCTTCCATGTTCAATCCACTGGTTTAATGAATCCTGCAGAGGCCAGGAAGGCCTGAGTATAGAAATCACTGTAAGCTACTTCAAGTGATAAGGGAGGGAGGATAGAAACTTTTTACTAAAACAGACTGAAGCACAGAAGTATCGTTAGGCATCATTTTGTTTCTCATATCCACTAGTTTGCTTTTAATTTTTTTTAGAAAATAGCTGGGTTTTTTAATGTTTTTTTCTTCTCTTCCAGCAAGGCAAACCGTCTCTGGTTCTTACTTGCCTTGAAAACCCTTGTTGGAGCCACCTTGAGTTGGCTGCAACTGGACCACACTTTACATACACATTCTACCAAGGAAACTGTCATGCCTTCAGGTATAGGGGGGGGGATAGAAATACACAGAAATAAATAAAATGTCACACATACTTAAATGCACTGAGTTTCTGAGTTCAATTACAGAGTGCATGATACTCTTTCCCTGATGTAGGGCAGGAAGAGAAGAACAAGGAATCTAATGATGCCATAAAAATTATGTTATTCCTGCATGAGTTTTCATGGACTCCTGCAGATACAATGAACTAGGAATATCTTATGCTTGACAATGAATCTCATTCCTTCCAACAGTATAATATTTGAACTTTATTTTTTTATGGGGAGGGGGCAGAACCAGAGGGTCTTACTGATCATATGAAAACTTTTAAACACCAGTTGGCTTTCAAAATCCATAGCGCACTCCAGAAACATTACATAAGAACTGCTCCAATAATCAAAATAAATTGCCAGATGATTCATGGAAGTGCTAAACCTAGTCTCTAAATTCACCTGCAGATTTTCCCAGGGATAGATGATGCTCCAGGCCTGAAAGGGAGCATTTTCTTAACTAACCAAACTACCATTAGCTGAATTATCTTGTACAGATTTCTATAGTCTCTCCCAAACAGCAGACTTTGGACATATAGGTTGAGTTTTGTTAACATTCTTCTACAGCCAACAGTAAAAAGCAAAGTCTTCAACTTAAGTAAGGATTTTTATAAAAAAAATTTATAAGGATTTTTTTTAAGTAAGGATTTTTATAAAATTTATAAAATTCACTCAAGTGGCTACCAAACCTTACTCTAACTATGCCACCTCTGTAGTAGATGTGGATCCCCCATGAGCCTAGAATAATAAATAAAACATTTTATACACTGTTCTGTTCTTACAAGCAAGAAGTACTGACAGCTAAATAACACAGATGTACACAGCTCAGAGGAACAGGACAAGACCCCCCCAGTGGTGCAGTTCAATCAGCTGTAACATTACATTTGCAACTGCTGAGACCGAAGTGCTCCAAGCCTCACTCACACCCACGCAAATTTAGCCTGCAAGAGGAAAATTGTCAACATTATATCTATTCGAATAGCACAGACTCAGTAATTAAGAGATCTCAGCAGGTAACCAAAACACACAACTTGCTGGCTCACATAGGGCCTTTGTTAAATTACTACACTGTTTATTACTAAATGAAGCTCATTAGCAAGATAATCCTTCTAGCAGCGTTAAACTGTGTTCCTGATTTTCCCACTTTAAATCCATTAGTGCAACAGATACAAGTCTACTGAAAGTCAAGGCAAAACAAGACTCCAGACACTCAAGTTATGAGAACACCGTTTATTAGCTCACTTTATACACTAAAAAATTATTGGGAGACTATGAATAATGTTTGAAAACATTTCTAATACACACAAGGACTTAGGGAGGGAATATTAGGACCTTTCATGCTCTAACAGCATTAAAAATATCACAGCCCTTGTTCCCCAATTGGCCCTAGACTCAAAAGACAAGCTGAAACAAGTTACTGAAACCATGCTCATGATGTATAAACTTACCCTCAAGATCCTTCCCGAGATGACAGAGTTTAGCCTCTGAAGGTCCGAGAATACCATTTTAAGTGTTACTCAGCAGCAGTAGCTGGTATTAGTGCAAATGCTAAAATGCAAAATTCAGATGGTACAGAGTTTTGGCAATGGATCTGATTCAGGTGCAGAAAAAAAAGTAAGCATCTTATGAAAGGATATTTCTTCTCGGAACAGTCACAGATGATTTTACAGTGAGTACTGGGAGTGGGCTTTAGAATTAAGTAGCAAAGCTAGTCCAAGCACCCCACAACAATTTTAAGAGTCTACGTGTTCTTGTATTTCTTTAAGAAAGAAACAGGATTTAGCTTTTCAGCTTGAGATCCAAGGGAAAAAAGAAGGACTTCCAGAACACACAGAGGATGCCCTTTTCCACAATTTGCCAGGTGGAAGTTATAGATTTGTACAACAATGGGATCACTTATCCCTCAAGTTTTTAGGACTGTTAAGTCCATAATCTTACCACCCATCCTCCTTCAGACAGTCAACGCTTTCTTCAAGCTAAGTCACGAGTGCTTTGCCAACTGGCATTCTTTAGGGTGCTAACGTTTGGGAAAGCTGTTCTCTGTACTCCCTCTAACAAAGGGCGATTAACACTGTACCACCAGTTCAACCATCTAAGCAGAATGCACTGGACAGCAGCAATACCAACTATGTTTAAATGGACCCCTTAAATGTAATGCTGGTTTGTGCTCCAACACTCACTAGTGGGAAAGAAATTACTCCCCAGGGGAAGGCCATCTCATCTGGTAAAACTGGATTTCAGTTGCTCAATGCTACAAAGACGGAACTGCAGTACCGTTAATTATATCAATTATATTAGTAAAAGATAAAACATAAACAGCAAAGACATTTTACAGCTATGCCATGAACTCTTTGCACTCGGAGGGGCTGTCAAACACACACACATATTACTTAAATCAGTTTTATTTAAGAATTTCCTACATTGACAAATCTTATAAAAAGCATCCAAACACAGAACTGCAGCAAACAGCATTCATATGGAGATCTTACAGGCAGAAAAAAACTTCCACCCAAGGAAACCCCCGAGCTTAGGACTGAGTTTTGCTGCCGAAAAAAAAATCATCTGCAAAACGCACTCCAAGCTGGGTGCCCCCACCAAAAGTCCACCTTCAATTCACATTACCACACTTACAGAATCATTAACAAAAAAGAACACACACCATACAGCATTCACAGCAGTTGACAACGGAGGAAAAAAAATACAGATATTCATTTCACTTAACACATTCAAATAATCGATTAACTAGGTAAAAAGCCCCCCATTTAAGTTCTTCCAGATCGGGATGTCCTTTGAATGCAAGAAAAAACACTCGTACGTCCGCTCCCAATGCTCTCCGCACACTCTCTCACCAAAGCCACAGGATCGAGGGACATCGCGCCAAGGAAATTTTTTTTTGTTTTTTTAAAAATCCCATAAAGCACCACCAGGTCTCTCTCTGCATGCGCCTCCTCCTTTTTCTCGCACATACCAAGCCCTCACATGCCTCGGCACCACCAATCCAATACCACACAAGGTTTTCAAGAGTTCAAACAAGCCTTCTGGTTCCATCCCACAGCCTTGCGTTCATAGCGTTGAATACGACTCCATGAAATAAAAGAGTAGCGGATAAAAAATGGAACACCCACCGTCTTAAGACGAAGCATGTGCAGTGTGATGAAGGAGTCTTGGATGAGAAAGCATGGAGACAGAAGAATTCCTAAGGCAGACTTTTTAAAAAAAAAACTGCACTGCTTTCAATGAAGTGCTTCTTCCATAGACATTTGAAATGAGATGAACTGCAAGGATTAAATGAGGTCTTCATACCGTACTTTAGTATGAGGAGGGGAGACAGTGTTAAAAGGAAAAAAAGCCGACACCAACATTGCATTCTCCACACAGGACATTTGGGGGGAGGGGGAGGGAGAGAAAGAGAGAGAGAAATTCTTATGGCAGGGGATCAAATTAAATTTTAAAAGAAAAAAACTAACAAGGAAAGGATGCAGTCTCTGAGAAAAATGGCTTCCATTTTTGAAACATGCAAAGATCTCAGCTGACTAGGAAATGAGGAATCTTTTTTAAAACAAATTCCTGTCAAATTGCAGTGCGTTCGTTTACCCATCAGGCAAACAGCAGTCCACTTTCAACCACTCAATATCCCAACTCATGTATTCCAACTCATTGTAACAAAACCTATAAAACTCCATTTAACCTTTTCTTTTTTTTCCCCTCCCCCTTACAAAAGAAAATATGTCAAAAATACTGTTCAAATATACTACACGCTGAACAAACTGATCTGGAATTCTTTTTTTTTCTTTTAGTATATGCATCTTATAATATACTTACCAGAAACTCTAGGGAAAAAAATCAGCTTTCCCACCACAGAGTCTGTATTGGATTGCCTACATTCCCCAGCCAGATGATTTGGAATCCATGCTCGAGCCAAAACCTCCATTAAAGCCACTGCTAGAGCCTGCATTGGACGAGCCCCACCCAATTGCTGCACCAGAGTTTGAGCCTCCGTAGGAATTACTCCCTGAACTGAAGCCTGGGTTCTGCTCCCTCTGCATGTTGCCTTGCGGCTGGCTGTTCCCAGACGGCCCAGACTGGCTCTGCTGACTCGCTAGCATGCCCATCATCCCCCAGCTGCTCTGGAGCGCTGCCTGAGCTGCCGCCATCATGGCAGGGTTGATGCTAAAGGCTCCAAAATTCATTCCACCCCCCATGTTACTGCCCTGGTTATTTCCCAACCCTCCTCCTCCACCGCCTCCCCCCCTGTTAGGAAATCCACCCTGATTCCCAAAGCCTCCTGGATTACCACCAAATCTTCCACCTCTTTCTAGTTGTCTACTGCTATTATGCTTAGGTTCAGCATTGGATATATGGACGCTGATTCCTTTTATGATCAAGTCCTCGCCACAAAGGGACTGGGCAACCTATAAGGAATAAGGTAGACAAATGAATACTGTTGAACAGAACAAAAACAAACAACTTTAAAAACAGAAGTAGCAATCATCAGGTCTAGAAGGCTTAACATTAATCGAACAGGAATATTACTGCTCCCCCTTTGCAAAGGAACATGCAGTTCTTTCATATCTCCATAGAATAACGTTCATATTAAGTGCACTATGCCTCCGAGAGTTGCTGATTATTATAAACAGCAATTTAGTATGTTTCACAGAAGCTCACTTGATCACACATTTAAGACTTCTAGAGTAGAAAGAACTCAAGTTATTCTTACCAGTCAACATTGAATATTATTTACTGCTCTCTCAATTACTGCCTTGTACAGATTTGCCAATAGCCACTTTCAGGCAACCAGACAGGGAATGCGCCCACCCCTCCCAGTCAATATGTTACAGACAACAAAAATACACGAGGAATCTTTCTAGACTAATAATTTTCTAGGACTAACTTGTAAGGCTGGCCATTCGTTTTGTTTCAGGTTGGACAGGAGAGGCAATTAAGGCCTGCCATGCTAGAGAAATATTTGCAATACTAAGAAAGCAATTGGCAAACTGGGGGTACTCCTGGGAGCAGCTTTTCTGGATCAAAAACCTGTCTTACAGTAAAAGTGCTCATGTATGTAAAAGTAGCATTAATATATCTGTGAGCTATCTGGTATCTGAGGCCAGCTGCATTCCGGTTTGACAAGGAAATGAAAGAAAACAGAGACTTGACAAAAGTATCAGGAAGCCTCAAGTTTTAGGGAATAACTAAATAGATGAGGATGGATACCTGATCATCAGCAAACGTAACGAAGGCAAATGCTCTGAATGGTTTGGGGATGAAGACATCAACCACTTCTCCATATTGTGAAAAAAACGAACGAAGCTCATCTGCTGTCATGTCATCTGTGCAACGCCCAACAAACACCTTCCTGCTACGCAAAGGTTCATCTGGACTTTGCTAGTGCCAATACAGAATAAGAAATTCCCATTAATGCAAGAAGCTGCTTTATCTATCTACTACTGTAATAATCAAATGCAAGCAAGCGCACACAAGGATTTCCCAAATGAGCATGTGAAAGATAAGAATGGAAAATCACTGCAGATTCTGGAATAGAGCCTTTTAAAGCTTAAATGTGTAGCATGACTTGAGATAAGAAACAGCTGTCGGGCTAGCTGGATTGCAGGTCTTACTAAAGAATGGAAGCACTTCTTCTGGGACCATGTTACTTACAGGGGAACAACATTTGGAACAGACCTAGTACTGAGCTTATAACACTCCCTTTCTGTACTTCAGTTATATATTTTGAGAAAGTGAGGAGAATGTTAGAGCAATGCCACTTTAAAGCGCTTCTGGATTATTTAGTACTACATATAAATATTGGCATGATACTTTAAAAATTCAGCCAAGGAACACAGCTTTTAAAGTTCTACATGGAGGCATTTAAGAGGCCACAACCAAAGATCAACTTTAGGCATGGCTATCAAGACTGACTTGCCTTTTTCTTTTCAATAGTAGCTCTTGGCCATCATTTAAGACAAACACTTGACACCAACTTGTCTCTCACACCAACAAAAGCCTCAAACAAGTCACCCAAAGTACCTTAGAGTTTGGAAGTTTGCAGTCACACCATCTGCCATCTATCATGTGTCGCTGAGACATGACTTTCACCTGGGTTTCATAATCCGTAAATCGTACAAACCCGAAACCCTTTGAATGGCCAGTTTTTATATCCTTCTTAACCTGAAAATAAGAGATTTGACTGCTAGAACTGTAGATTTAACAAGCCTTTATTGGCATAAAATAAACATACAAAATAAGCATGCAAAATTTGCCCATGCTAGAACTGTAACAGAAATTAAAACTGGCATTTGTGAGCCCATGCCAGACTATTTCTAGCAAAGATGAAAGCTGTATAAAGATTGTTTGATGTTCATATAAAATTTTCATGACTCAAACTGGCTCACGTTGCCTGTGCAGCATGCTTCTGACAACCAAAGAGTAAACAGCCAGGATGCAAACATTTTCATCAGTTCTAGAGAAGTAGAAAAGTTAAAATTTAATGTACAAAAGTCAAGAGCCCACAGGAATGTAATTGAGAAATCCCCCTTTAGCATGGATTAGATTTGCTCCAAGGCAGATAAGAATCATCCTGAACACCTAGTCCTAAATCATAGCTGTCTACTGTAATTACTCCAAACCAAAGTGGTTCAAGGCTGGGGGAAGGGGGGACCGATTTTCTTTCCTTCCACGCTGCATTGAAAGTTGGGGGCGTTCTATTTTCCACTAAGACTTCAGATTTATCTGTCTCAGCTATGAACCCCCACTCCTTTTGTAACTTTTAGGTTTTTTAATTTATAATTTATCTGCATATTTGAGGAGTACACAAAGTATACAGAAGACCACTATGTTGTCTGAAGGTAGCTTTCACTACCCTGATAAAGCACACAAGTCATCAAATTTATTATCGAGGGTGGCATGAGAGAAAACAAGCAACGCTGAAGATGCCACCAAGTAACTTTCGGAATCACATGCAAAGGCAAAACTGGCAGAAACCACCAAGAAATCTCAGCAAGCACTGTGAAAAAAACCCTGAACTACAACCAAATGTGCCAAATCAAATCCAACCAAAATCCAATAACAAGACATGCACATTTCCTTGGGAACAAGCACCATCAAAATCAGAATATCTGTTCTTTTTAAAAAATAAGTCCTAGGTTTAGACTGTGAAACCATTATCATAGCACACAACAGTTTAAAGGAAGTCACTGGGAGGGGCCTGCAAGGGACAAGGCTCAGCAGGAGCAAGGAGGGCAGTTAGCATGTGACAAACAGAAAGAGGAAAGTATGCCAAGCATGAATTTTTGCAACTATACTTTGTCACTGCTGAAGTAGGGTTGCTTCTGCTTAACTGCTCCTGCTTAAGAAGCTGCTGCGCTCAACTGCTGGAAAAGCCCAGGGACGACTTCTCACATAAAGGAAAGCCACATACCTGCACCATGAGAACCTCTCCAAATGTGCTGAAATATTCTTTTAGATCCTGTTCAGTTGTCTTCCACGGCAGTCCCAAAACGATGAGATCAGACGTTTTCTGCACTGCTCGCTTCACTTTCACAGCCGATGAGGCATCTGTTTCATCCATTTTCCGCTTATTGTCTGAAGAGAGAAAGCGAGGGAGGCCTGTCATCAAACAGAGCACTTTCAAACATGAACTAAACAAAATAAAACAAAGGCTTTATAGGAGACTGCTTGTTTTTAAAGCTTTGCACAGTCAAATCCCAGGCATGTTTATTCAGAAGCAAGTCCTACTAGGTTCAATGGGTCTTACTCCAAGGTACATGTACATAAGACTGTTGTCTTAGTATTTATTAGGATTAATGACATTCACTTCTATATCTGTATCTTCACAATTTAAAAAGGCATTATCATCCCCCCAAATAGATTTCTGTCCAAACTTCAAACCACGATTGTTCTTTGATAATATTTTATCTATTTAATTTTAAAAGATGCATAAAACCCACCTTTGGGATAATTAACAACATAAACCAGATTTCCCCAGCCATTATCTGGTGCATGCAGAATTCCTTCCACTAATCGGACTCCTCTCATACACTGAGACACAGGATTTCTGTAGCGCAGGCCACAAGCCCCAGGAAACTGAGCGGTGACCGTAGATAGCAACACAGTCCCATCATCCTCTGAGGGGATCTCAATGGGTTCTTCATTCTCATCCTCGGTAACCCTGATGTATTCCGACATATCTGCCGTGAGGTTACTAGTGGAATAAAAATATTAAGGGAGAGATGAGAGCCGTATTAAAATAAATCATAGGCAGAGATTGTGGCAGTATCGAATCTCCCTCCGTGTGCCCTGAAGCCCATTTACAGACGTTGCCAAAGGTCTTGAAGTGAAAGGGTTGCCTTTTTAAAAGTAGTACTATGGCTGATCCTTTACTCTTACATACTCTTACCTTAGCACACAGACCTCCAGAAATGCAAAAGTGCAGTATAAAGATAACAGCCTGATCCTTTTGTTTGTTCTGAGCATCCGGGACTCAGAGTGCTATTTATTTATTTATTAAATTTATATCCCGCTCTTCCCAATAGGGCTCATGCATGGATATCTCCAGTCCTTTAGTCCTTTTTTAAAAGACATATAAATTACTGACTATAGTCACATCAAGCAGCACTAAATTTCTTTAAAAAATAATGTGCTGGCTGTCTAATTCACCACACCCAAGCTGTGGCTGGCTCTACAACACCTCTTCTGAGCAAGGCAAAACAGAAGTTTCCCCTTGAGAAATAACAGGAGGAATACTTCCTCAGGACACATCACAACCAAAAGACTAAAACTCCAAACCTAACTGCAGCTGAAGAACAGGTGACAGCTTGTTGAAAAAAAGCGCTCTGCCCAAAAGTGCTTCTTTTTTCATTTGTTATTATTAATGCACGTTTCTGGGCTGTGCTATGGCGTTCCATTCCAATATTGGATGGTCCACAGCCTTGGTCAAAATCTGCTATAATGAAGACACAAGACTTGCCCTAGTGTCTGTTCCTCCTCCTGGTAAGCAGAGGCACACGGTTTCTGAACACCAGAATATTAATTCAGCTGGATCAAACAAAAAGCTCCACTACATGGTTTCTTATAGTTGCTCACCAGCATCTCCCAGGAAACATGAACACAACACACCCTCCCACCCACGCATTCCCAAACCCCTGCTGTGTTCAGAGGTAGACTGCTGCTACAACTGAAATTCAATTTAGTTATCAGGGATAAAGGCCATTGGTAGACAAATGTGCAGAGAAGAGATCTAAAACCATTCAAGACAGTGGCAATAATTTCCATAATCTCAACAAGGACATGTGCAAAGAACTGCTCTTGTAAGTCCTGAGTTTACCAATCTTCAATTTCATGTGAAGGGTGAACTAAGCTATGACAATATAAGATGAGCTCTATTGGAAAAGACCAGACATAGGTCTATCAAGTCAACCACCATCACGTCTCCAACACTGACTAGACTTTTTTTAAAATTACTTTTAATCCCACTGTTCTTCAGAGGAACTCAGGGTGGCCAGCACTTTTTCCCCATTATATCCTCTGTACAATCTTACCAGGTAGGGTTTGGCATGATGATTGGAAACTCACACGCAGGATATGAAGGCAACAGCCCCTATCCCATGTGGTTCCCCCCGCCCCCTTGGCATTAATGTATATTCAGTTTCTTCAGAGCACGAAGGTTCCATTCAGATGTCATAACCAGTACCAGCTAGTAGCTAAGAACAAGGCTGGCCTTGTTGTTACAACAAACAAACATGCTGTTTCCAAGAAAAGTCAGAGGCTGCCAGGAATGCAACAGTCTTCTTCCAGTTTGCTACCAGAATCTTATGTTTCAAGATAGATTGCCTAAACATGGAGGTTCTAATTAACCATCACAGCTAATATTTAATACAGGGTTCCCCAACCCGGCACCTGCAGACACCATGATGTCCACCTGTGCTTTCCCTGGCACACACTGAGCTTTTCTAAAAGCAGACAGGGCCACTGAATTCCAGGCTGCTCTTGTTCAAATAGCCACTGGAGGATCAAGAGGACTAGTAAATACTTGAGCTTATGGTTTTACCTCAAGAGAAAGTTAGTGTAGTGTGGTGGTTCAAGTGTCAATTAGGATCTGGGAGACTCAGGTTTGAATTTCCACTCGACCATGAAAGTTTGCTGGGTTACCTTGGGCCAGTCACATACTCGCCTCCTAACCTACTTTACAGAGTTGTGGTGAAGATAACAATGAAGAATGACAGAACTATATATGATCAAGCAATAAACATGTAATAAATAAAACATGTAATAAATAAATAAAAAACAACAGACTGGAACTAAAGAGAGTAGGGCTCAAATCACCACTCAGCCTTACAGCTCAGTAGGGTGACTCTGAACAGGTCGCTGTCTCGATGTCTGACTCGCAAAGGTGAAGTATAAATGACCAAATAACATAAGACAAAACATGATAATTTAGCAGGTGGCCCAACTCGTTTCCAAAGATCGATAATCAATAGTGGACAGGGCTGGAAGCATTCTGCTTCCAACAGTGGTTGGTCAGAGGTGTTTCTAAGACTGCCCACCCCCTTCCCTGCAAGCAGAACATATGAAGCTGCAGCCTCTCCTGGTTGAGGCATTCACAGTCTGACCATCTTGCCTGGCCTCCCCACCCCTTTCCTCTTCTTCCCTTCTCCCCTTTCTTCAGCTGTAGAGCATATTTAGTCAGGCTTACCCATTTTCAACCCCCGATAGGAAATGAGCTGGTGCCAAAATTTCGTGTATATTTGTAATTTTATAAAGTGCCTGTTCGTTCAATCTTAAATTATTTAAATTGATTTATCGTATTATGATCTGGTGAGCTGTATATTGTACTGTACTGTATATTGGCGATCTGTGCTATATATGCTAATCATACATCTATCACAAATACATACATACACACAAACACACACACACACAAATGTACACATACGTATGGGCGTATGTGTATATGTACGTGTGTGTACATCACACTAATCACGTGCCAGCCGCCCTGAGCCCAGCCTTTGGTTGGGGTAGAGTGGAATACAGAACCGAATAAAGTGACACATGTCCTCAGGGGAGGATACACTGCACCTGAATAGAGAGGTTCCACTCCTGACTGTCATGATTAATATCAGTCAAGAGCGACGGGAGACCGGACCCAACACCCACCGGGTCCGGCACCGCGGCCAATCCGGAGGGCAGGGGATTCACGAGCGCCCCCTCCCCAGGAGCGCCTCCCGCCCAGCAACAAGCGCTCCGGTCCACGACAGGGGCCGGCTCCCCAGGGAACCGTCGCATCACACAGCCCGCTCCGTGGAACCCCGCCTGGCTCTAAGCAAGCGGCCCCCGCCCCCCCTCGCGCGGCGCGCGCATCCTCCCCGCCACGCACTAGGCCCAGGCCTTTCCTTGCACGGCACCCGCGCCGCTTGGCTCAGCACCCGGGCCTGGCGGAGCCGCCGTTTGCGTCCACTCGCCGTGCTTACCGACGGCGTTAGCCCCTAGGGCGTCAATCACAAGCGGCCGCAGCGCCCCGCAAATGCTTCCCCCGCAAGGCCTCCGTTTCCCTGTCGCGCCGACAAAATGGCGGCACCCACCTTCTCTCAGAAGCGACGGGTTGGAGCCTCGGGCTTGGAGCGGGCCATACCAATCCCGCGGAGAGGCTATCTCTTCAGTGCAGCAGGGCTTTTTGTTTTTCATAATGCTGCGGAAGAAGAAACCGCTCGGGAAGAAACGTTATAGGCGTTGATGTGTGAGATTCTTTCTTGCTAGGATTTTCCCTCTCATTCTAGGAAAAGCAGGATATTTGTGTACGGATGGTTCCCCCCCCCCGCGCATCCACCGAGCGTGGTACGGTCTACCCGAAACAGTAACGCGCGTGCGTCGGAAAGGATGAGCTAAGAGAGAGGAGGGGAAAAGAAGATCGTTGAAAGGGCTTCGGGAGCTTAGGCTGTTATTACGCATGCGCCAAAAACCTTTTCCCGCCGACGATGTTTGACGGGGGTGGGGGGGAGAGAGCGGGAAAATTCGTTGCTCAGAAGCCCGAGTCTGACGAGATTTCGAAAAGTTGTTTTCCTTCGCGACGAACTGATTATTACTGCGTTCTGCTTGGCCACTGTAGTAACACAGCTGTCAGCTTCTCCATCTGTTTCAAGTCAAAGCCCAACCCTCAGTGAAGTCGTGTAAGACAAATGCCTCTGAGAAAGTGCAGAGTGCCGTTCCACACACACACACACACACACACACTTGACCTTGAAATTAAGGCGGGCTGTCCGAGGTTAACAAAGACAGCCCGTGCGCAAGGAGGAGGTGACACAGAAAGCAAAGTGTATTTTTTAATTTATTTTAATTAAAACATGTCTTTGCTGCCTTCTCACCCAAGATAGCCAACATTAGAATGCATTTAAAACGTACACACATACTCATACATGGTGGTCACAATATGAAAAATTAATTAGAACACATAAATAGGTATAAACACACAACGAGGCAGGGGGGCTAATAAGGGTCAGTGAGGGCCAAACAAAATTAAAGTCTTCAACTACTACCCTGTTTCCCCAAATATAAGACGTCCCCAGAAAATAAGACGTAGTAGAGGTTTTGCTGAAGTGCGAAATATAAGGCATCCCCCGAAAGTAAGACGTAGCAAAGTTTTTGTTTGGAAGCATGCCCGACAAACAGAACACAGAAAAATAAGACATCCCCTGAAAATAAGACATAGCACATCTTTGGGAGCAAAAATTAATAGACACTGTCTTATTTTCAGGGAAACATGGTAGTGAAAGACGGCAATGGAGGGAAACAGTTGACCGTCCCTGCTGAGAGAATTCCAAAGCTTTGGCACCACGACCAAGAAGGCCCTTCCTCAGGTTGCCACCCATTTAGCCTCAGGTGTCAGGGGCACCCGAAGCAGGCCCCTAAAGAATGAACACAGTGATCCTATAGCCGTGGTGGCGAACCTATGGCACTCCAGATGTTCATAGACTGCAATTCCCATCAGCCCCTGCCAGCATGGCCAATTGGACCTATAGGTTCTAATGGTAGTAGGGTGTTCCTTCAGGCGCACTGGCCCCCAAGCTGGCTAGGACGTTACAGTTCCTAGTTTGTTTGTTTTTCTTCTAGTAAGTGCTCCTATGGTGAGTTTGTTTAGTTTACAGTGTTGCATCTTATGGTGGAATGCATTTATAACAAAAACACAGAGAAACACCTGTGCTTAAATATCAAGTAAATATACAGTTAAAATTTACATACTATGCTCCATTTCCATGTGAGCTAACCTGCGACCCTTGGGGGGGGGGGCAGTGAGGTGTAATATTTTAATAATATAAATGTATCAAAGTTACAAAATAAATGAACACCTTGTTCAAAGGGGATTTTGATTTGCAGGTGGTTCCCAAGTTGAAACAGCTGTCTGGAGGAATGAGTAAGCTGCAAGACGTGAGGCACAAACCTCATTCCAGGTGTGGAAGTAAACATGACTGTTTTGGTTGATTCAGTAGTGAATGCAGCTCTCTGTGAGCTCCAGAGAGGATACCACTGAACTTGATTCTTTGTGATTTTTTAACTGAACTGCCTGCAGCATTCTGGACCACTTGCAGGGGAATGAGCATATTCAGTTCACGTCAGGCCATGTTCTGAGGTTTTTGTTTTTTAATTTACTAATGCTACAATTCAAAGCAGAATTACACCCTTCCAAGCCCATTAAAACAGAGTACCTCTGCTTAGAATTTCACAGTAAGTAATACCATGAGGCGGATTAAACTATGAGAAGCGATTTTCCCAGAGTATGTGATGTTTGGAATTGTGCACCAAAAATGTAGGTGCTGAACATGCAGAGACACGCAACAAACACAGAGGTTTGTTGTGTTTGAGGTTTCCTGCAGGTTTGTTGATAGAATAGGCGGCTGGTGTCACCAGCAAAAGCAGAAAATAGTGACAGTTTCAAAGCAGAACCTGACTTCAGGAAGTTGGGGAAAGAAAGCAGTCGGCTGAAATGCATTAGGAGTGTTTTCTGATGCAGGGTAGCTCCCTGGATGCCATAAATCCTCCCATTTTGTACTTTATAATGATAAAACTATAAAACAATCAATTAAGAGCCTTTCCCTGTTATTTTTTAAATCAATCTTTTTTATGTCCCCACATAACTGCCTTTCCATGTTTCTGTACATTATTATAAAAATATGAGAATTACTGATGTTAAACCCCCTTAATCATCAACTCATCAACTAAAGAAGCTCATTAGCTGCTAGTTATATATAGCAGGGACATCTGTAACACTCAGATTTTCTTTGAAATAACCATCCGGCTGGAAACCCTGTAAATCATTCGTTGCTTGAATGTGATGGATTTTTCTGTAATCCCACTTGTTAACATCCTGGGAGAAGTGGATAAAACGGAGTGGTTTTTCTTTTCATGCAGTATTATGCTAAGGCAGTATATTTTTCTTCAACTTTCTACCTACTTGGGTATGGAAACCTTTTTGCAACCTTTTTTGCTCTGTTAATTATCCTCAGTATATCTGTCACAGAACTCCTGCAGAGAATTCTAGGGCATGTTCTAGACCAGGGGTCTGCAACCTGCGGCTCTCCAGATGTTCATGGACTACAAACCCCATCAGCCCCGCCAGTGTGGCCAATTGGCTGGGGCTGATGGGAATTGTAGTCCATGAACATCTGGAGAGCCACAGGTTGCAGACTGAACATTCATTTAATGTGATGTGTTGGCCAGAACTGTTGGGACCCGATAAGAGTCTGCTGCTGCTCATGTAAAGGAGTAGGGAATCAAATCTTGTTCTCCAGATTAGAGTCCACCACTCTTATCCACTACACCACACTGGCTCCAGCAGTTTATTTTTTTTTAAGTTTTGTATTTAGTGAAAAAGCAAAAAAAAGTACAATTAGTTGAAAATAACTTGCCATTTTTGTAATGATGAACAGTTTGCACAAACTTTGGTCCTCGAAAAATAACCTTAAAGGTAAAGGAAAACTGGACAAGAAAAACTGCAGTTAAGTCCTTAATGCAACCATCCCCTAATCTTCTTTGCTCCAGATGCTGAATCAAGACAAATCATTCACTCAAAATGTCTTCAAAGGCATGCTTTTTATTTAGAAGTAACCCTAAAGTCCCAAGGCTGAATCCAAACTTCTGGTGCTTGGCATTAACTTCCATTAAGACCTGTTAATATTGAAAGACACTCATATTGTACCAAATGGTTCAATTACCAGGGAAGTAAAATGTGGTGAGGGTCTGAGAAGTTTTGTGAACTCTGTTATAGTTGTGGCTGTGTCCCTTCAAAATGTTTAATAGAGTTTCTTTCTCTCTATATTGTATCAATGTAGCAGCTTCTAATGATGGCAGCAAGAATCTCACTGAGTCAAAAAAACATCAACTAGGAGCAGAAGGTTTCACACAGGTTAGCACGCTGCAAAAAGTTACAACTGCCTGTCTGTGTGTGTCACATCTGTCAAAATAAAAACACAAAAAGAGATCAGTAACAAGAAGGATTCATTGGCTTTAAAGTTGCACACTGTGTGGTGGGTTATAAATTCAGGACTGAACATAATTTTTTAATCCTTTTAAAAATTTTCTCATTGCTACTTTGAGTCTGTATTTTTAAGCCAGGCGTTTCACAAAAAACTATTTCCCTCAGCCTAATAGCACTGCTGGGCATGCAAATGTGTTCTTTGCCAGTTACCCTTGTGCCACGGCAAAAGTTCAGAGAGTGCCCTCCAGAGTATTAACAGAAGAAATACTTGTAGCTGCCAAGTATGCTCAGTTAAGTGCACCTATTAACATAGTATATAACAAAGTGCACTAATTATTTGTTGTCCCAAGTTAAGTACACCCATGTTGGCAAGCAAACCCAGTGTAACAATTAGCCGCTGGCCCTCACAAAGGTTTCACTAGAGTGCAGTAGGCTTCTAAATATAGGCTTTGCTATGGAGGTTAGCTGCAAGTAATTCTCTATTCTTATGTGAAGTTGGGATAACTCTCCCGTGAGAGTTGATTGACACAACTGCTTTGTCCTCTGTATGCTACAGTCCGCTTCTGAAATCTAAACTACTGAAGGTTTTATGAGCATTAAAGTTCCCCCTCCTTCCTCTGCACAATGATATTCTTTTAAAGCAAGATTCTAGCCTCATGGTTCAAAACCCTGAAGCAAATGATTTTGCTGTATGGCTTCATTTCCCTGGCTTTCTCCTGTGGCTACTGTGCCTTTCGACTGACCCTGCTGGCCCATTCTGTCCCATCCAGCATCCAAAATATTCCAGTTTTGCAAGACTTTCAAAGAAGCAAAATGGATGGGGGGGGGGGTATTAATTCAGTTCAAAGGAAAACAAATCTGAGCATCTTGATATATTTTAGACTGAAATTGTCTGGGGCCTTTGACTTGTGAGGAACTGGACAGAAACAGACTTTGTGAGCTGCCACACTATTTTCACAACACTGCCTTATTTTGAAAGCTAATTTAACTTGCCTGAAAATAACACTGTTTTGGTAAAAATCCATCTGGCAACAGTTCAAGTTAGAACGTCTTTTTGACTCAAACTACTTTACTACAGGCATAAAATGTCAGTTCTGAAAAACTTTAAAAAGTTCTCTTCCTTTACATCAAAAACTGAGGTTGATGTTGGGGCACTTCAGCCTAAGGGCTGAAATAGACACAATGAAGATCACAGAACTCTGTTAGTTTGTATAAGGCAAATTGCAAAGACAAAAGGGGACAAGGGATAGGGGGGTGCAACTCCTGCACCATTTCACTAACCAACTCTTCACTCACCCCAATGCTGCTTTAAATAAGAAAAGGTGAGTCATTTTTATCATTAAAAAATCTCCCTTTAAATGCCGATAACAGCACCAGAAAGGGGTGATTTACCAAGCCATGTGGAGCTTTAAGAGTTAAATTCCCCACTCTGTGCGGCCTTGATCCAACTGCCTTTTACAAACAGAAATCTGTTATCTTCATCAGGTCTTTAATAAGTAAGCAGCTGAACTTGAAGAGAGTGATATCCTTGGGGTGGGCAAAGCAATCCTTACCGAGATTTCTAGGAACTCAACTATCTTCTTCAGCCATTAACTCCCTCAACACAGCAAGATATAAGCAGCTAAAAGATCCTAGTCTAAATAACCTACAAGAGCTGGCAATTAACACAGCAGGAGACGTCAGCAGAGCCATACCATGGCAGCTGTTTTCTCAGTAAAGTCAGAAAGTCATTTGCACTCAGGGAGTTGCCGCAGCAGCTTCAACAGAAAGACAGGGAATAAACGTTTCCCCCACCCCCCCACCCCCCCCCCCAAAAGAAGTCAAGGGGAGAGGTGATGTTGTCCAAGGTATTACTGGAGATTTTAGAAAAAGCCTTCTGGGACAAAACAGTAACAGCAACAGTCACCCAAGATCCATATGTAGAGATATGCTGTAGTACAGTAATCTCTGCCATAACAAGCTCCAAAAGTCTGCCTGGATTTCTGGATTTTGGCCCTAGAGCACCAGAGACTCACTGCAGTCTTTTTCTGCTTCTTACTTTGTCATGGGTCCTTGCTCCAGTCTCTTTTGCCCTCCCACTCTAAAATATTCACAGAGTTTTAAAACATAATGAAACTGCCTCATAACATTGGTCCATCTAGCATAATGTGGTGGTTAAAACTAGTGGACTCTTATCCAGTGTACCACATTTGTTTCCATACTACTACATTCCTGCTGGGAATCTCTCAGCCCCACTTACCTCACGCGATGTCTGTTGTGGGGAGAGGAAGGGAAAGGAGCTTCAAGTCCCCTTTGGGTATAAATCCAAACTCTTCTTCTTGTTGTAGTTGTATGGTTGTCAGCAATACTCCAGGGGCCCCAGCAGATAATCATTTGTCCCACTACATCCTATTTAAGATATTTTTAGAGGCCGGGGATTG
Organism: Sphaerodactylus townsendi; assembly: GCF_021028975.2. NCBI lineage: Eukaryota > Metazoa > Chordata > Lepidosauria > Squamata > Sphaerodactylidae > Sphaerodactylus > Sphaerodactylus townsendi. Next base: position 31,941,494 of record NC_059440.1, read on the forward strand.
AATCTTGAACTTTCTGCGTGTAATGCTTTACTACTGAGCCCCACATGTGCCTCATACATCAGAGCATGTTGAGATTGATTGTTCTTCTCCAGAGTGTCATGTATACTATAGGACTGCTAACTTCCACATAGCACTGGAGAGCTCCAAAAATTGCAACTTATCTCTGGACTACAGAGATCCCTTTCCTGGGAAAAATGTCGGCTTTGAACAGCAGACTTTATGGCATTTTACCCTGCTGAGGTCCTTTCCCTCCCCCAAAGCCACTTTACTCAGGTTGTACCCTGAAATCTCCAGAAATTTCTCAACTTGGAATTGGCAGCCCTATAATACACCACCAGCTGTAGGTCAGGACTTCCAGCTGAAATGATACAGCACCCAAGCATTCACAAGCTTTTATTTTTGGAATTACTCCCATGTTCACATATCCTTAAGCAACTACTCAAACATATTAAGCCACAAAAATTGTCCTTTTAAAAATATGCAACAAGAATGTATAGAGATCATAGCTGTTTTGTAGTTCTTTGCCTAAGAGCTGTGTCTGTAATCTTCCCCAAGTTAGTTATTTATGGATACTAAACAGTTATGTTTTCTACCATTCCCCATGCAGCTATTGCAAGAAGGTAATTTCAGCTTCTCTCTTGGAATCAAATTACAGAAGCCATTACCTTCTCTCTCTCTTTTTTAAAGTGTGATGATGGCCCTGTCTCTTTGAGGAGCAAAAGAGCTGCGGCTTCCCAGCCTCCATAAAACAGCTGCAAGGAGAATACATCCATACAAAGAGCAAGCCTGACCCCTGGAGGGGAAGTTGAAAGATGTGGCGAGCCAGCCAGTTTTTGAGATCAACCATTCTCACAGTAAGGTGCTAGTTCAGTTTGAGAAATGTTTCCTGGCAGAGGTGTGGGGTTACTTCATTTTTAAATGTTGAAAAAAGAAACAAAGTTTGTTACGTTTCTATTTTTCTTCCCCCTTCAACGATAGTAGCAAAATACCGACTGTGCTGAATATTTACCTCCACAATCTTTACCTTCACAATCTTCAGGAGAAAAGGTGTGGGGGTTCAGGAGGCGCAAAATGTTTTTTTCTTAAGAAAAACTTTACTATGGCCCCTTCCGCACACGCAAAATAATGCGTTTTCAAACCACTTTCACAACTGTTTGCAAGTGGATTTTGCCATTCCGCACAGCTTCAAAGAGCACTGAAAGCAGTTTGAAAGTGCATTATTCTGCATGTGCGGAATGAGCCTATACTTTTTACTCTTTCAAAAGTTTGCATGTCATTCCTACACTCTGTCTGCTGCCACAACTTCTCCCTCAAATGAAATATGCCCCCTCTCCCTGGTTGATTTGTTCTTACTGAGTTTTAAGATTATTCCCTGGTGTTTGACTCGTCTAGCTTTTTTATTCTGCCCATAAAAGGTATTTTTCGTTTAGGGATTGAGTCAATCACAGAGATGTCTTAGATCTTTTAGGACGTGCTCCTTGGATTGTCTGAGGAGATTTATTGGTGTTTCTTGGATATCTTGCCTGCCCTCTACAAACTGGAAATTATGATGCTTAGAAGGGGCGCAGGGGGTAGTATTTTGCTTTGCAACCAATTCTTTTATTGCAGTGATGGCGAACCTATGGCACGGGTGCCAGAGGTGGCACTCGGAGCCCTCTCTGTGGGCACGCACACACAGAGTTCGTCATGTGGGGGGCGGAAAATCACCCCCCCACACACACACACATCTAGGCTGGCCTTGGCCATTGAGTACGACGTGCGCACACCGTGGTGAGCAGGGAGGACTTGTCTGGTGGGCCTGGTGCCTGTGCTCTGGGTAGCTGCTGCCTGAAGGGGGGTGCAGCGTAGAAGTGGCAGAGATGCTAGAGGGGCACAGAGCAGGACTTGCTGGAGACTAGAGCAGGCTAGCCCCTACTCGAGCGGGTGGGGTGGAAGAACGAGCCAACCGTTTTTCTCTAAACTAAAACCTCAGCATTCAGGTTAAATTGCCGGGATGGCATTTTGCGATAAATAAGTGGGGTTTGGGTTGCAGTTTGGGCACTCAGTCTCAAAAAGGTTCGCCATCACTGTTTTATTGTATGTAACATTTTCAGAATGACTGAGGGTTTAATATTGTTGGAGAACCAACAAATACCACCCTTAATCTAGCTAATATTAGCAGCTTTCAGTGATTGCCATGGATAATTTAACTGCTTGTTACTACTGATTAAAATTTTGTTGTTACCGATTATAATTTGTAGATAGCCTTTACAATATGTTGTCCTTTACAGAGTTTTATGAATAAATGACAGATTCTTGTCTCAAGGAACCTGCAATCATTTAACAAATGACAATATTAAATACCTGATTCTTTTTCCATCTCCACTCAGTGACATGAAAAGTTTTAATTTCTGTTCCGTTTCTGTATGCCACGCTTCTGTGAAAAGCATCTCCATGCAAAGTTGGCAGTCCCAGATATAGTGGATCTAATGGAATCTCTGGTACACTAACTTAGCTGTATGCCCTTTGGGGGTAATCATGATGTGCATGTGCAGCGAAAGGCCATTTAAAATGCATTTGTTCATGTGTGAAGGCTAGGCAATTTTAAATGGGTTTGTGCATGACTGAAAATCAGGAAGGCACTTTTAAATGGACTTTTGTATGTATGGAAAACTGAGGCAATTTTAAATGTGCTTGTATCAGCTTTCAGAATTGATTGATGGCATGTAAGAAAGCTGATTTACAGTTGCATCTCAACCTTTTTTTTTGCTTTAACAACGGATGCGTGATTTTGATCTCAGTTCCAGGTAAGTATTATCACAGTATGATAAATCTAGTGGGATTCCCAGTTCTGACGTGAGGGGGCAGTGTTACCTGTTATATAACTTCCAGGGGGGGGGGGGTGTTACCCAATCCTATTATTGTAGAGGGAGTAACTTGTTCTCTTCTGCTGATCTAAACTGTCTGCATGGTGAAGCCTAGGGTGCCTTCTTTACGCTGAAATGAGAAATCTCACAGGTGTTTAATGCCCCTGAGGATGAATCGATGATGATACTGACTTTCTGAAGGGTCACAGGGGCAATAGCACCCCAGACTTGGGCATTGCCTCTTAGAAAAGAGGTATGATTGCTGTCGTTATTAATGCAAATTTAAGGGGCCGCGGCTGTTGCTGCATTGAGAGCTTCATAATAAGTTTTAATATTCACCGAGGGGGCTATAAAACATAAAGGATGAGAATTTCCATATTTGAAAATGTCCTTGATTGGCAGTTTTATGATCCCTGGAAGGAACCTGGCATCCAACACAATCAACTCATGGTGGGTTGTTTTTTTTTTTGCTTTAAATAGAGAAAATAATCTTGCTGCTTAAGTCATGCACTCTGCTAATTGTGTTTTAATAAGTCTCTTAAAATCTTTCTGTATATCTTTTAATATCTTGATATTAGACAAAGCTATTGCTCACAGACACTAGAGGACAGTGAAATTTATGAAAGAGAGGGCATTTGAAATGAGGCTATAGTGGCAAAACATTGCAATCAATGCAATAATAAGTCTTATCAGCTTGAATGAGCCCCCTGAACCTGGACTTGAGCTCTAACATAGATTTCCAACTCTTAACTGACTCAGAAAATGGACACTCTCTGGTTCATAATGTGGCTTTCCACCATCTCATCAGAATTTTCTGTCTTTTCTGTCTCATCAAGATTTTCTGTCATTCAGACTTATAAATACCCACTCACCTGGTTGCTTGCCACAAGCAAGAATTATTTCCAGTGATGAGGCATGAAACCTTTTACTGGAAGAGAATATGGTTGTCTGAAATTGGAAATGCCTTTGTCCACTATCACCCTACCCTTGCTGCTCATAACCAGTACAGTTGTGGGTATCAGGACTCCAATTTCAACCTGGAAGCAATGTATGAAGCGCTTCTTAGAACTCTAAGATGTATATATGAATTGCTTCTTAGAACTGGCTTAAACAATTTCCCATTTGAAAAAGCCCACACATGGGGGTTCCCAGTCCACCCTACAATACCAGAAAACTCTGGCAGACTTCTCAGAATGGGAATGAATAAAAAAGGTACAGGACAATGTGTAGAGATCTAAGAACGCTCCCAAATGTCTTTCCTTCCTTGCACACAAAAATCAAAAGAAGGAGATGTTCGAAAAAAAGTTCCCTTTTCCCCCCCATTCAGGCTGGAAGGCACATGTTTCCCTCTAAGTTTTGTGTAGGAAATAAATGTCCAGCTATTTATCCCCCTTTTCATGTGGTCCCTTTAATCCCCCAGATTGGGTTTCAGAGCCATTTCACAGTTTCAATTTTACAAAGCAAAAACCTTCCTTTAATGTTGGCATTTTGGGAGAAAAGGGCTTCAATCAAAACATGTGCAGCTTAGGTTTTTTTTTCCTTTTCTTTTACATTAGCCAGATGTGACATGTGGAAATGGAATGAGCTAAAAATGTGGCATCCAGGTCCCACCACAGTGACGAGATAGGAATGTGAAGTTTCAGTCAAAGGGTCCTTAGATAAGCTTTTGTTTCCATGGTTCATCTCTCAGACTGCAATGTTATGGACATAGGAAGGTGTCTTATATCGAGGCAGAGTATGGATTAGTTTAAACCAGCACTGTCTGCTTCAGCTGGTAGTGGCTTTCCATGGTCTCCTGCAGAGGTCTTTCCTGGCCCTTCCTTTTAATCAGGAGATGCCAGAAACTGAGTAAGATATCTTCTGCACAGAGTTACTAACTTCCAGGTAGGGTCCAGACTTCTCCTGAAATGACGACTGATCTCTAGTCCCACTGAAGGAAATGGCAGCCTTAGAGGGCAAACTTTGTGACATCACATCTCCATGTGAACAGCTCCCCGCTCTTTTCAAATTCTGCCTTCTACAGGCAACCCCCCCCCAACCCCCCCCCCAAAACTCCAGTAATGTCCCAAACCACAGCCGGGAAAGCACATGCTCTCCACTGAGCCATGGCTTCATCCCAATCCTAGCTACGTTCTCCAGGGATAAGCTACCTGGAGGTAAGTCTTCAGGGCTTTACAGTGTCCTCTCCATTGTCCAACAGAATAAGATACGTTGTAATGTGAAATGGTTCAGCTATGCCTACCAGCCTGCTGTGCCAGGGATTGTCATCTGCCTTCATATCTGCTGTTTGCAGCAGTTGCTGCAGTCTTATCCAATTAGGGCACCTCTTTACTACCTGCCTGTTAACAGCTACCATTTACTCTTACAATAAATAAAAAAGCACTACACTTTGGAATACATATTTGGTCGAATAAAACCTGCCTGCCATCCGTGACTGTGGGTGGCCTGATCTCCCCAGTCTAGGCATGCTCTGAGAGCAAAGCGGGGTTGTGCCATATGTGCATGCACTCACAAATAGGCTACAGGCCCCCCTGTCACAAACCCTGCTCCTTGCAATAATGAGCTTTTTATTGGTAAATGATAAAAATAGTTGAGATTATGATATTGCACACCATAATCTCATCTTCTCTGTGCATCATTTCTCTATGACAGCCTTGGTGGGAAAAAACCTTGGAGCTCACTTTATTTTTTCCGCTATTTCAAAAGCAGAAGAAACACACACACACCCCTTCCTGGAGTCTATTGTGGTTTGAGGACAGAGAGGGAATTAAAAACAAAAGCGACCCCACATCTCCTTAGGGTCCCCTGTCTTGTCCAGTCTCCTTTGCATCCACCCTTTTCTTTTTGTTATATTTCCTTGAAGTTGAACCTCCCCAGAGAAGTGGGGTAATGGCGGAGTTTTGCAGCACTTGGGGAGGAGAGCGATGCTCAGAAGGAAAAGCCGAAGAGAATTGCAGCTGCATTGTAAAAATTGAGGAGCTAATCAAAGGCAGCCCCGGCCTGCATGGCTTTCATCTCCCGTCTTCAAAGAGGCACAAACAAATATTGACTGTGCACCGTGCAGCAGCCTCAGTGGCAGGGCTGCTGACAACCTCCCCATTCACTTTATGGCATCTCTTCCTCCCCCCCACCCATTATTATTAGCAGTAGTCTTTTATTATATGGTGCCATCAATGTCTATGGCACTTTATATAGTAACATAAGGGAAAGAGGCGCATCCCTTCCCAAAGGAGCTTACAATCTAAATCGTTAACATGAGGGATAGACAAGAGACATTGGAGAGGGAAGGGCACTTCAACTACAGGAACAGCGGAATGGATGAACTAAAGGTACAGAGGGGCGTATGTTAACAACACAGATTCTTTTGTGTATTTAATTGCCATTTCTGTTTGCTTGCTTAAAATTCTTCTGACCTATTTTCTTCTACAATGGGGCCCAAAGTGGTGTAAGAGAAACAGATTCATAGCAGTAAAACCAACCAAGAATAAAACAACAGACCAAACAGCATGGAACATCAGTATCTACCTTTAAATGCCCTCCTAAACAGCTGTTTCAGATTCCTGAAGACCAAGAGTTAACACACTCCTAACAACCTCAGAGAGGCTGTCCTACACAATGGGCAGTACCCCAGAAAAGGCCTCAGAGTGGGCTGCAACACATCTTCCTTTTCTTCATGAGAGGACAGCAGGGATGATCAGAGGGCCATTTGAGTTCACGATGGGAGAGAGGGTCCTTCAGTGTTGAAGAGACAGGTTGTAAAAGGCATCAAGGGGAGTAACCAGTACTTTTATATGAATCTGGAGGCAAACAAGATGTCAGTTCAGGATCTCAAGGTGGGAGTAATATATGCAAAGTGAGCTGCTTCACTCTGAGCCAATTAAAGGTTCTGAATTGTCTTTAAGGACAGCCCCACAGAGAACGTATTGCAGTAATCTAGTCTCAAAATTACCATAGCCTGATCAGTATGCCTTGATAGGCTGGATTTGTACAGGATACAACTTCTTTGCTAGGTGAAATTGGAAAAAGGTGATTTTTTTGCTACCACACTGCTTTGTTTTTCCAACATGGGGCTGGATTCATTATACTTTCTCACTTCTCAGGTAACTTCTAGTATTGGAGCTGGAATGCAGGAATTTTTTGGGAGATAGGGCTTTGAACAGAGAGGGTTGGATCCAGATAGAAAAGGCTGCTTGAAGTTGTGTAGCTACCACCTGCTCCAGAAGAAGAAGAGGAGGAGGAGGAGGAGGAGGAAGAGGAGGAGGAGTAATCGTTTACTTACAATCTCCTTTCCCTTCCCCCCTCACAACAAACACTTTGAGAGAGCTCCAAAAAGCTGTGACTAGCCCAAGGTCACCCAGCTGGCGTGTGTTGGAGTGCACAAGCTAATCTGAATTCCCCAGATAAGCCTCCACAGCTCAAGCGGCAGAGTGGGGAATCAAATCCCGTTCCTCCAGATTAGAATGCACCTGCTCTTAACCGCTATGCCTGCTGCTCCGGCACCATGCCCAAGAATGGAATGCCTTCTTGAGGAGGGGCTTCATGTGATCGGAACTGTATCCTTCCTCAGAGAAGTGCCCCTGGACCCACTTGTCCAACCCAACCCCAGAGACATCAGGAAAACCCCTGGATTCATTTGCCTGCTGAGGCAGACCAATCTAACAGGTCCCCCACCCTTATGGAGGTTCCAAGTGTCCTTGACTCCAAACTTTACTAAGTAATGATCAGTCCATGACAATAACAGCGAGAAAAGTTCCCCTATTGCCAAACCATGTATTTTGTGCCCTTTGAAAACTCAAGTAAGCATGTGTTCTACTATGTACGTAGGGACCAGAATGTCCCTTTGGTTGTCACAGAGGGCATGAAGTTCTGAGTTATTAAAAACAAAACACCATGACCCTGGTTTATATGTCAGCAAGCACATCAACATCTAGTTTGGTCTTTAGAAGCAGCCCCCCTCCCTTCCCTTGTTACCAGGTTGGATTTCAGCTGCTTTTCTGCAGCAAAGTTGGAATAGGCTTGCTCTTCTTCTGTTACCCTTTTAGGTGCTTCCCTAGCTCAGTGACTTATTGCCTGCATTAACAGTAGCTGTGGTGGCCTTTTCCCAAGTGAGGTTAGCCACCCGCAGAAGCCTCTAAGGCCTCCGTACAAATGAAGATTGGATCCATGTGCTGGCTTCCCTGTAATGAGGAGAACCATTTCCTAGCCAGGGAAGAATTCAATTAGGAGACTGGAAGTCCTCTTGATGGGGATAGGGGCACGAGGTAGAAATGTGTACTGGAAGCTGAGGAACGCAAGTTGCATTTTGCACACACACACACCGGATGCAGTAATCTGGGAAGGGAAATCTGTTCCCGTTGAGTCGTCGTTCTGTCTCTTTCACTTTCAACTCTTTCCCCCTCCAGCACACAACAAGGCACCAATTAGACCATTATATGTGCGGAAAGCCACAGCGTCAGTCTCTCTTCATCATGGACAGTAGCAGGAAACTGGCAGATTGGAACCAAATGGGAAGCCTAACTCAAAACAGATTCAGCCTCTGTGGCAGGGATGGAGAACTGGGGAGGATTAAAAATGTAGATGTTTCTTTTTGGCACAGTGCTGCTCAGGGGAAGAGGAAGAGGCTGCAACAGCCTATCAAACATAGTTAGTCAGGTCATTCCAGCTCCAATGTATGATTGACAGCCAACAGCCAGACCTCTGCCAAAAACACAGGCAAAGACAAGGAATCTTCAGGAACTGGGTTGTTTTGTACTTGGTTAGTGATCTGTTGGCATTTGGGAGTTTAGGGAAAACCCTTCCTTTGTAGAACGAGGAAAACTGGCAAAGCTAAGAAGTGATGTCGTACACTCTCAGGCGTATCTACACTACAAAAGAAAGCCAGTTTCCAGCTGATTTAATTCTCACTATTTCCTCCAAATAACCACAGGAATTGTAGCTTGGGAAGGATAACAAGAACTGATTTAAAAGTCTCCTCTACTTCACTGTAGCCCTTTGTATAGTTTGTGTTACTGTGGCAGATAAAACAGGCAAGTCCAGTGTTTGGTGTTTCTTATTTCTTTGTCATGTCTTTATCCTTCCCTTCCTTCAAGAAACTCAGAGCAGCATTTAGCCTATTTATGAGGCAGGACAAAAAAAAGTTCAGTCTTTCCACATCTAGGCCCCACATTACACTGGCTCTCAGCACACATCAAGAACTAGCAATCCCAAAAGGATTGCCAGGCTCTGCTACTGTTTCTTTACTCCTAGAGCATCCATGTCACAAAGAATCCTAGGTAGACTGCAGATAAGGTCTGTAAATTAAAGACATGGCAGAATATCAATAAAGCTATTAGAGAGGGGGAGGTACTGTCTAGCCCAGAAAGTCAGTCCTGGCCTCTTATATATCCACCACCAACCAAACAAGACAGCAGTTCAGGAAGGATCTATTTGAAGCAGTTATGGTAGCCACCTGTCCCTGGAGTGTAGGGCAGACGGCCCCAGCCCCTTTATTGAAATTTATGTTTAAAAGTGTCTTTTCTGCTGAGCCAGGGTGAATCCCAACAAGTAACCTTAAATGTTACCTGCTTACTACATGAGAAAATTGCTTGGGTGGGCAGGGGGGTGTAGCACACATGGTGATCACTAAGGTGACCGTTTTGCTGCACGTCTTTATCCTGGGAAGCTGTCATTCCCCCATTACTTCCTTTGCAGAGTGGACGGGAAAAAAAACAAAGCTTGGTTGGAAGGGCAAAGTCGGGTGAGTCACTCCAGAGATGTATACGCAGAGATTCCTCCCATCTACTTGAGAGCAGGCTGGAATGTGAGGAACATGCAGCCTTTAAGCTAGAGCCAGAGCACGTTGCTAGATACCCTGTCAACACCCTTGTGCTTTACAACTGTATTTGATCCTCCTGGGGTGGGAGGGTTAAGTCTGAGGCATGTTTTAGATTAAGCCAGTTGAGAGGTGGTGTTGACAGGACTCAGTGAGGCATATGGTTGAACCTTGTTCGTCTGGCCTCCCAGGCGCAATCCCACCCAGCAGAGGCATTTGCCTATCGGCTACCTGCAAAGTGAGTTGAGCATAGTATAACCTGGAAACAAACAACGTTCTTTGGATTCTGGTCCAGGGATTTCATTGCTATTGCAAACAGCATTGTAGCATCCATGGCAAACTGACAGGTTCTTCCTCTCACATCCTAGTAGGCTGTGAATATCCAGGACCAATTCACCTATGGGCAGACTACTTTCCCAGTGCACACACTGAGGAGAAATGTGTCAAAATAAATGCACTATATTATGAAATGTACTAAATGATTGACCCTCCATACAAGCACACACTTTCAACTTCCGGTTTGACTGCAAGAGCAGAATGCAAAGGGATGTTGTTGCCTAGCAATGGGCAGGAAGTCATTCCCAAGCAAAGATTTGAACTTGCATTTCCTGTACCCAAACACCACACTTTATCCACCGCATCACAAGGACAGGAATAGGATTCTGTTGCCTAGAATCTAACAATGGCTAATTTCTGAGTGTCCGGCATTAATGTTTGAAAGGGTTCAGGGAGCTCTCCTGACAGTAAGGCAGATAGGAGCATGGTTAGAATTTTTTTTTAAAAAAAAAAAACTTGAATTTGAGGACTTTTACTGAAATAGGCAGCCATAGTTTTGTTCAGGAACAAAAGAACCAGGGGTGACAGCCAGCTGACTCACTCATATTAATTCCTCTCTTTGGAGCAAAGACCCACTACATTTGTTGAATTGTTTCTTTGGTGCTTTGTGAGGTCTTAGATTGAAACAAACAAAATTATAAAAACTACCCTTCCTGTTTTTCTAATATGGAAGATACAGTGATACACCCGTTTGTGATTTACTCAATAAGGATTTACTCAATAAGGATACACCCATTTGTGATTTACTCAATAAGGATTTTTATAGGTAGGATGAAAACGGCTAAAATTATCTCCAAGACTGGAGCAATTCTGTGTTTGCTTACAAACGTATAGCCTCACAGGGCTTTACTGGGGTCTTGCATTTTTCTGTGGTGTTGCCAGCAAACCAGCACCACAACCAAACCCCTCAGTGGGGAAGTAATTGGGACAGAAGCAAATTCCAGTTGGTTCAGGGGAAACACATCCTTTTTCTTTTGGTTCCTGAAAACATGCTATTATTAATTAAAGAGCACAAATACTAAGGGGGCCCCCCACCCGCCTTCGTTCTCTGGCCTCAGCCGTGCGTGTCTCTCCCTTCATCTCCTCTTGCTAAATTTTTCAGTGTTTTTAACATCAGACTGATGTTAGGTATAATTACCAACTTTGCACCAAAATTATATTTGACATGGCTTGTGTGGGGAAATTAGAGCATTTCAGAGACTGCAAATTCACCTGGGAAGACGAGCCAAGCAAAGACAAGGCAGCATAGAGTGGAAGTAATTTGAATATTACATGTGCCCTCCTGAAAATGCCAAAATCATTTAAATTGCTAGAAAGGATATTTTCCCTAATTAACTGTGTGTGCTGGAGGGTTCATAACAGCACCAGGGAGAAAGAGGGTGGATCAGCCAAGTGGAGATGGTGCATACACCGCAGGGGGCAGCAGAATGCTGGCTGTAGTGGGAGGAAAAAGCCCCTCTCGCAAAACCGTGGTGGGTTAATTGCCACCCCTGCAGCTGTTTATTCTTCCAAACAGACACTTGGTTCTTCGGGGAACATGTCATACTTTCAGCAACATAGGCTTGTAGGCTTAGAACAAAACTGAAAGGCTATCGTGACTGACCTGCTTGCAACAAGGCAGAACTACGAATACCTTCAGATTGGGGCTGCAGACTCTGGATTGGGAAATTCCTGGGGATTTGTGGGAGGGATGGAGCTTGGGCAGGGCAAGATTTGGGGAGGGGTGGGATCTTAGAGTCCATAGAGTCTCAACCCTCCAAAGCAGTCGTTTTCTCCACGGGAACTTTTCTCTGTCGTCTGGAGATCAATTGTAATTGTAGGAAATCTCCAGGCCCCTCCTGGAGGTTGGCAGCCATACATCAGGGGTAGTACTGCCATACGTCCGTGTAAAATGGCCTTCTTAGATAGTAGATTTTGGGCTCCCGTAAGGGTAACAGAGTGGGAAACAGTCTGAGCTGACCTAGTCTATTGAGAAGTTCCCTAGGGCAGCTACATCACCATTCTCTGCCATTGCCACCTTCTACTCTGGCTCTAAAATGCTGATTTGCTTTCTGGAGGTTTCGATGCTTTGGCTGTGAAAACCACACAGGACTTTGCGCTCTCTCTAATGTGAGGGCTTCCACCTGCAATGAGCTCCATCTCCCCTCCTGCCGTTGTAGTTCCTGTGGTTTCGGCTTCGTTACATATTCATCCTTCTAATGCAATTATTAGCTTGTGGGGAAGGGAAAAAATTAATAAAGATGCTCTGATTATCTCTTTCCAGTGGTTTTTTTTTAAATGCCTTGTTAACTGAGTTTAGGAAGATTGTTGTAGGCAAGGAGGATTTCTTATGCTGGGTCGAACAGGCCTCAGTAAGAAATAAGCAAGCTTAAAACTTTAGGGTGCGTTTTTATCAGCAGCACCCCCCCCCCCCCAAAGTGGGTACTAGAGAATGCTGATTCAGTCGGCACCGAATCCCAGTCAGAGCCACTGATTAGTGTTGCGCTTCTGGAATTGGCTAATGCACACTTCTCTCTTGACATTCTCTAAAGTTTCTGAACTGACACCACAGGAACATTGGTAGTACTAGCCTGAGGGTGGCCAACCTATGGCGCTCTAGGTGTTCATGGACTACAATTCCCATCAATTGGCCATGCTGGCAGGGGCTGATGGGAATTGTAGTCCATGGACATCCGGAGCGCCATAGGTTGGCCACCCCTGTACTAGCCCAAGAAGGTTCTTCTGGGATTAAACCCCACATAATAGACTTGGCATGGGTTGGGAAAAACCTGGAGAGCTTGGAGGCGGAGCCTGTGGAGGGCAGGGTTAGAAGAGGGGAGGGACTTCCGTGGGGTACAAATGCCATAGCCTGTTTCCCAAAACAGCCATTTTCTCCAGGTTAACTGATTTCTGCCATCAAGAGATCAGTTGTAATAGCAGGAGATCTCCAGCCGCCCCCTGAAGGTTGACAATCCCAGGGAGACCTAAGTAGATTTCAGGGTCTGTTTGCCCCAGTGTGCCTGAGATGTTTCCTTGCATCTACTTTCACTAGTGAGCAACTTGCTGGTCAAAAATCTGCTCCAGATGAAAAACTGGGGCAAACCTGTGGATTGTGATGGACTCTCGTTTTAATTGAAAGGCTAGAGACCTCCTTGCTAATAGATCTACTCACAAGGAACCATTGCTACTCTGTTGCTTCACACAGCATGATCACAAATAAATAATTCTTACTCAGATCCGTGAGGTGATAATCTACATTCAGTGACTAGACTGTTTGGAGAAGAATAAGGCCAACGGGTGCCGTTCCCCTCCCCCAAAAGGGAATGACCTCACTGGGGTTGATACAATAGGATGTCTACTCCAGGACTCTTTAAGTAGATTCATACAAAAGTTCATGCCTCATAGTACATTCGTTTTTGTTTGTCTGATAATATTGCCTCTGAAAAGCAGCTACAGATGTATGGAAGGGATCACCTGCCAAGTGGAGGTTCACGTTATTGACCTGTTGTATACTCCCCAGCACAAATACAGTTTATGTCTAAACTGCTGTATCCAGTTTATTTCCAGTTGTGCACATTTAAAGTCAAATTCACTGAAAAGCAACCTTGAAGTGTTTCATGGCATCACGCATACATTCTTAAAAATGAGCAAGGCAGGCTTTTGGAGCCTTCCTGCCCCCCTGCCCCAAATCTTTAAATTAATAGCAACCACCGTGGATATGGTAACGTCTGTGGCCGAGATACAAAGACATGACCACATCCAGCCAAAGGATGGGTAAAATTGAAGTACAGGAAAATCCAGGCATCGCTTGTTTATAACTCACGTGAGTTCATGCTTCCATCCCTGTCCTGTTGGAGAAGGGGAGGTGGGGAACAGTGACGTTTTCCTGGCTTGTGAAGTATGATTATTGGGTGTTAATTATACCCTTTGACATGCTGGTTGCCGACCTCCCTCCAGAGCAAGCATCTTTGTTGTTTCATTCTTCTTCTTGTAGACAAAGGCCTTTCATCCCACACCTGCTATGAGTCACGAAGGTGCAGAGATGGCTGTTTTTCCTACTTCCTGCTTATTTTCACTAACCCCCTGGCCCTCTGTCCTTTCTGTTGGAAGAAAGGGACTTTACGCTGTTTCCTGCCTCAACCTATAGAGGGTTTTTTTTACTAGATAGCCAGTGACTAGAAAGGGACCTAGGAATTTGTCACCTTTATCATGCTGATCCTGTCCTTTGAAGTAGAACACTTTCCCTACTTTCAGTGGCGAAGCTCCCCGGGGACATCCGGGGCGGTTTGTCCCGGGCGCCACCAAAAGAAGTCATGTGGAGGGCGCAAAATACCCAGACCACACCCCCTCCTCCTTGCCCAGCACTTTTTTTTTTAAGCCGAGAAAGGTCCCTTTCTGGGCTTAAAAAAAAGAGTAAGCCCAGAGCCCAGAGCTTAGAGGCTTCAGCACCCCTCTTACTCTCAGAAGTTCCCTCTGAGAGTGAGAGGGGCGCTGAAGCCTCTAAGCTTGGGGCTCTGGGCTTACTCTGGGCTTCCTGCTCTCACGACGTGGGAGCTGCTGCCCCAAGCAGGGGAAACTCCCTCTGCCCCGCTCCATGTGGCAGAGGGGGGATGGCGGCTTCCACGTTTTCTCCCCCCCCCCATGGCCACCCGAAAGCACCATCATAACTGTTGTATAAGGTAAGTGGTGGCGCGCGGGGGAGCCCTGCAAAACTCAGAACCCCCCCCCCCCCGGCGCAACTTTGCCTAGCTACGCCTCTGCCTACTTTTCCTGTAGTTCTTTCCCACCCTAACAAGGATAGTAATCTAAGGCAAACAACAGAAAATATAAAGAAAACCAAATTCCGAATACAAACAGAAAAAGAATAGTGTACAAAATAAGTCATCTGACAGCAAGTCCTGGTTCTGTTGTTATCTTCTGTTGTCATCTCCTGCTGAGTTCGGTTCTTCATCTGTAAAATGGGTACAATGGTGTCACCAATATTGTTGCTGTTAATGATGCTGGATTTTTTTTCCTCCCTGGCACAAGCTCTAGGTCTTTAATAGTGGCACAAAAAGCAAAATATACACCATATGCATGTCTGCACGTCACAAATCTCTCAGGCTGCAAACATAATTTTATTTCAGAACATTGGAGATAGCTTGAAAGAGATACCAAGGGTCATGTTGTTGTCTAGACCCTCAGGCTACATTTGCTTCTTCTTACACAGGTCTTTCTGTTGTTTCAAAAATGTGTTTAGCAAGAGTCAGAAGTTGGGCCAAAAACCCCAAATAGATATGACTACACACCATGGGAAGCAGAAGCTCTCTCAGAGCTGCTTATTTTCTGCCCCCTGCCTCTGTCAAGGAAAAAAAAATGGAAACAAGTGAAAGATCACTGGGAACACTGGAAGAGGTATAAATTATCAACTATTTATTACCCTCATAATCATGGATATTTTACATGATGGCAGCATAAATAATAATCATCAACTTATTGTTTAATTATTGTTATTATTATTCAAATGTGCCCGTTTCGCCTGAGGTTCTCATGCTCTGTAAGAAAGATCTACAGTTCTCTACTCATGGCACTAGATGGCACCAGGAGGAAGACTATTCAAGAGCTTCCTTGTTTTTTCTCTGTCCCTTTTAGATAGCTGGCAGTTGAACAGGAAAGGAGAACTGTAGTTTGTGAGGAAAAGAAGGTTTGTTTCACTGATCGCTTCCTTTTCTCCATCCTTGTTGTTTCATTGTTTTTGAACAAAGGGAGGATATTGTATTAAAACAAAGAAAAGGGTCTCTGAGATCAGTAGGCTTGGAGACCCCTGTTCTAAGTCTGAAGTTGTGTGTACTAATTTAAATGCTTGCAAATTTTTAAAACAGCCCATTAGTTCTGTGTGTAAAGTACTGTCAAGCCACAGTACCATCAAGTCACAATTTATGGTGATCCCAGCAAGGGTTTTCAAGAAGTAGAGATGGTTTGCCATTGCCTTGCTTTGCAGGGTCTTCCTTGATGGCCTCCCTTCCAAGCACTTACCCTGTGTAGCTTCTGAGATCTGATGAGATCAGGCTATAGTATCACGCCACCTCTCCTCCCACTCATTAGTTGCTTGCCCTGCAAAAGAGAGAAATGGGAGTAGTCCAGTCAGAGGCCCAGATTTCAACCTTCTGCTGCCCATCATGCCATGCAAATACAATACTGTCTTATAATATCTTCTACTGTCCATCCCTCAGCCACACTCAGCCCTGTCTAGTAGAGACAATACTATTGATGTGTATGCATATCTTTTATACCCCATCCTTCCATAAGTTCAGAGTGGTTTTAATGTCAATCTAGGAACTAGAGGTTCCAAGTTCTAATTCCCATGTCACCATGGAAGCTTGCTGGGTGACCTTCGGCTGATTACACGCTCTCAGCCAAAACTTATCAGACAGAATTGTTATGATAAAATGGAGGGCAGGGGAGAAAGGTAAGCTGCTTTGAGTCCCCATTGATGAGAAAGAAAGGATATAAATGAAGAAGAAAACTCACCGTAAAACTATGTAAAATAAGTAGCTAATAGTATCAGCCTCCCTGATGCTATCCAACAGGATCAATCTATAAGGGCCTTATAAAACAGGAAGGTTTTATGAGCCTTCCAAAAATCAACCAGAGAATCTTCCATGGGTCCTCAAAAGACTATTCCAGATGTAAGGAAGTGCCACCAAACAGGCATGCAACTTTGCAGGAGATGCACATACTTGTCTTCAGGGGGAAATTGAAGTTTGCTAGGCTGACTTACTGTGGTAACAGGTTTATACTGGGAGAGGTGGTCCTTTAAATAGATAGATCCCAGGTTATGAAAGGCTTTCAAGGTAAGAACTAGAGCTTTAAAGTCAGCATGGAAACAAACAGGTATCCAATTACATTGGAAACAATTTTCAAATGAATCAACCCTTTAAGCAGCAATTCCCTGCACCATTTTGTTGTTACCCTTAAGAGTTCCTTAGGTAAGAGCAGGCTTGTTAGGTCACATCATCTAGGCAAGCATTCTTGCCTCCAGAAGTGGCCATCCGTCCTCTTAAAATGCAGTTGCTCCCATATAAATCTGCACAATTCTTTGTGAGGGTTCTGCTCTGAGCATCTCTCCTTCTCATGTAAAATGAGTTGTACTAAGTACCAGAGATGCAAATAGGCATTTTCTGTTCTGTTTTCTGTGCCTCATCCATGGAACTGTCTCCTGGCATCTATCTATTCTCTGTGGCCTCGTTGTAGTCACTCAATGAAGATATTTTCCTAACCTTTTGGTAACAGAGATTTTTGTTTCCTTTCTGCCCTATGCTGTTGTTGCTTTCTGGAGTGACTATTGCTGCTATAGTGGCTTAGTTGAGTTATTTGTTGCTGGTGGTAACTTATTGATTTATATTCTTTATTGGTTTTATTGTATTTATTTAGTTATTTAAACCCTTCCTATGCCACCTTTCTATGCAGTTCAGGGTCCTCAAAGCAGCAAACATGAAAGACATTTATCAATATCATGTGAGATGCTACTAGAACCTGCTTACAAAAAGTTTAGAAAAGTGCCATGATGAAACAGATCACAATTCCAATGTGAAAACAAACCCTAAGTAATCTAAGACTAGTCTTTTCAGCAGAACAGGTGGGATAGTTATCCTACATGCCAAATTCACGTGATGTTGGCTATTAATGGCATACTTTCTTCAGCGCTTGTTTGTTCATCTTGTTTCTTGTTGGAAGAAGTGGGTGGTAAATGGACTGGAAGTGACCCAATAATCATCCAAACTAGTTTGATGCTCTGAAGCAAGATCCTGCATGCCTAGACATTCCTAACAGAATGTTAATGATGTCAATTTGTGCTACACTATGGAGAGCAGGAAGAACATTCTTAATGTGCTGTTCAAACACAGATAAGAAATATAATCAGGGATTCATGCATTCCATAAGTCTGTTGTAGAATTTGGTACTGGACACAGAATTCCATGACCCAAGCATCTCACTGCTTACTTAAAATGTTTCTAGCTTGTATGGCTGCCAGAATGGACTTGAAAGGGTATGGCTAATATAAGGTGAAATTTCAGAAGCTCACTGGGCTGAAATAAGAATTCATGGTCAAAGAGGTGGAGTTTCAATGACCTGCACAGAGCTGCTCCCCATCTCATGATGAACAGAGGTGATTAGAGCTGTATAAAACTGTGAACAATGCAAGAGGAAGTGGAGAAAGAGAACTTTTGATCCTTCTCTCATAATAGAAAAACTCAAGATTATCTAATGAAATTCATCAGTAGACCCAGGACAGACAGAAGAAAGACTTTTTCATATAACACATAATTAATTAATGGAGTTTTCTGTCTTAAGACATGATGACCATTGGTTTAGATAGCGTTTACAGAAAACTAGACAATTTATAGAGGATGACAGGTCTGTTGATGGATTTTAGTCATCACAGCTAAATAGAGCTTCCATATGCAGACTGAGCATACCACGAATATAAATTCTGGAGAAGGGGAATGGAGGGGGTTATTGCTTTCACTCTTGCCTTGCTTGTGAGTTTCCCAGGAATATTTGTTGGCTACTCTAGGAAACAGGAGGTGGACTTTTGGTCCAATTCAGTTGTGTCCTTCTATTAGTCTAAGAATGTATTTATACAGACAAGGGTGCTTGTTTTACAAGTATATACAAGCCACAGGATTGAACGTTTTGTGGTACGGACTTTCAATTACCTTGGGGCAGAATTTTGACATTTTAGTACACAGTACATATGGCCCTGAATGCAAAGGGAAACTGAAATATGTAGTGTGACCAAAGTACATTATTTCTTTTTACTCAGTCTCTGGGTCTTTTAATGACACTTTCTCCATGGCCGTTTCCGCACGGGCGAAATATGACGTCGTGGCAACGGAAAAAGAACCGCCATAGCGAGAGCGTTCGCACGCGCAGCGGCGGAGGTGCGCATTCGCGCCGTCGCGAAAACGCTAAACCGGCGCGAAGACGCCGTATTCAGAAAACGCTTTAAACCACTCTTTTTCCCCATGTGACGCATCGACGGCGCACTCGTGCGAACAGCCGCCACGGAGCCGTCCTCAAACGGCGCCTGCCAAACGATCTCCCGCAGTAGCGGCGGCCATTTTGGGAGGGATGAACTGCTCCAGCGGCCATGGTGGTGAGGTCAGCAGCCGCTTTCGCAGCGCTTCCGTGCGAACCGACATTTATCTGCGGGGCTGCGGTCGCCCGCAGTTCCGCCTGTCTGTGCGAACGCTTTTTTTCGGAGGCGTCGCAATTTGCGACGTCATCGCATCGCTGCTTTTGGCCGTGCGGAAACGGCCCATGTTTCATCTTCCTGACATACATTCTTCCTTCCCCCACTCTAAAAAAAAGTACTTATTCAAGCTCAAGCTGTCCTTCCTTCCCAGTACTCTTGAAAAGTACTTATTTAAACTCAAGCTGTCCTTTGTGATCCTGCCACATTACACTGTGTGATATAAAGTGACAAATCAGAGGCTACCATATAGGGAAGTGGAGGGTAAACATTCCCCCCTCTTCCCCAAGGATACCTGGAAATGGTAGCAAATGAAAGGTAATAACTGTCTGTTGTAGGAAAGAAAGTGGATGAGGACTTGAATCCAGATGTTCAGAAGGGTTTGAATCCAGATGTCAGCTAAAATATTTAACATGAATATTCTCTGTGTAAGAAGAGGAATCTAGCTGATGGCCAAGGCCTCTTCTTGCTGAATGTTCAAGTCTTGCAGACTCTTAATTTCTCCATACTTTAACAAAGGGCATGCACATCACACTGGACCTGCTCAAAAAATATTCAGTACCAAATGTTAGTTCATGAGGTTGAAAAATCAAGGTCATGTATGCTGGCCACAGGATGCCCTGCTCCTTTCCCCTGACCTGCCACTACCACCTTTACCCTGGTTTTTAAGACAACAGAGCTCACGCATTTTTTTAACACCTCTGCACAGGCCTAAGGGCTGGGACTTTGCTTTTCTCAAGTGAAAGCAGAAAAGATTCTCAGGATATGCCCAGCTACAAGTAGTCTGTTATTTCAACAGGTTGGGAATTCACAGAACCATCCTAAGCAAAGTTGCAGCTTTCGAATTCGCTTGACTTAGAATTGTGTCACTCTGCTTAGAATGACTGTCAGAGGAACTAGAAGATTGTTGGCAAAAAGTGTTATGCTAAAGAGATATAGTAATTACAATTTTTAAATAAAGTCCTCCAGGGCCACAAGAGAGGACATGGCAGTGGGGAGGGGAAGTGTGCTTCCGCCAGGAAAGCGGCATAGATATGGGTGGGACCTTAAAAATGACCTCCATAATCACATAGCATTCAAACATGGTGTGACTGATCTTTCCAAAAACATTCTATCAGACCTACTAGTTAGGGAAAAACTGGAGCAAAGCTGGGGAAAACCTGGAAAGTAGATGATTAACAGACAGAATCAAATGGGAGCTTGAAACAAACCTGCTTTTGTTTGGTTGTCAGACCAGGGCAAAACTTCCATGTGGAAGCAACCCTTGTTCTCCTGGAGGTGGAGGCCATCTTGTGTGGGTGTTTCCAGCTCCATCCTTGGGGAGGCAGGAAAAACTTTTACTATCACTTCCTGTCCTTTTGTTAGACTCATTTGCCTCAGTAGTGTTCCTGACTCATTAGGGAGAGCACGGACTCAGTATAGACTCCTTAGCTTGGCTTAGTGCCGTGGTGGTGAACCTATGGCACTCCAGATGTTCATGGACTACAATTCTCATCAGCCCCTGCCAGCTACCCAAAATGGCCACCCAGTCAATTTCTCCTCAGAGGAGGGGATTCTCTAAGGCAGGGGTAGGGAACCTGCAGCTCTCCAGATGTTCAGGAACTACAATTCCCATCAGCCTCTGTCAGCATGGCCAATTGGCCATGCTGGTAGGGGCTGATGGGAATTGTAGTTCCTGAACATCTGGAGAGCCGCAGGTTCCCTACCCCTGCTCTAAGGCAATTGCCGAGGCAACGAGAGCAGCGACAGCTCAGCGCACCACCTCCCCACTCAGGGAACGGTCAGTGGAGCAACTGATGGAGCCTCAAGCCCACCCTAGAAGCCGGCAGGCCAACACAGGTCTGGGTGTCTGCACCTCCCCAGGAGGCCATCAGGCTGACCCGAGGAAAGACACCAGCACCATCGCTCGCCCAGGAGGCCGACAGGCACTTAATCTGCCTTGTGGCATGATCTCTCCCCAGCTGATCTCATGCAAATGATGAGAGCCACAATGAGGGAGGAAATCATCAATTATCACCAAGGTCTCCCTACTTCTCAACCAGGTAGGGATGGAGAGCCTTCTGAGATCCCCTCTCAGGTGGGCAGAACCCAATTCAGGGAAAGCATTGCTGATCCTTTAGACTTCCCTGAGGAGAAGGATTGCCTGATGGACCACTATGTAGACGATTGTGAGCAGTTTTCAGATGCGGAAGACCCTGCCTTACCTCAGCAGAGCAGATTTTCTGCTTCTTTAAATTGGAAGACCTGAATTTCTTAATTTCCAAAACTATCTCATCCTTGGACTTACAAGTCCTGGCAGATGCTCAGAACCCCTCCTCTGCTCAGAACATGCCTGATAAATCCATTAAAGGATGCCCAAAATGCAAAAAAGAATATTTCCCTTACCATGACAATTCAGAGGAATTTTTCCCAATTCCAGAATTTTTTACAAGGCTCATCAAGAGGGAATGGGATAACCCTGCAGCCAGCAAGGGTATCTCCTCCAGTGCTAAACACCTGTATGTGGTGGCAGAGTACATTAGTAGTATGTTGCAAATATGTTTCAAACTGATGGACGCTCCAGTGGCTGCTATTCAATCAGGGGGCCTTGTGGCTAAGGATGGCGAGGGTAATCTCAGAGACCCCTTGGACAAGAGATTAGATGCAGCCTTGCAGAGGGCACATGAGGCCCAAGCTATGTCTATGAAGGCACTGGCCCCCTCAATTACTGTGGCCAGGGCCATGATTTTCTGGATTAAGAGACTCTAAGACATGCTTCTTCAGGAAGAACAAGATCTCAAGGAGGGCTTAGATCACCTTCTCCTTGGAGTTTCCTTTTTGCCAGATGCCACATTTGATGCGCTGGTGCTGGAGAGCCAATCCATGGTGGTAGTTGTGGTCACAAGGCGCAACGCCTGACTTTGGGCCTGGTCTACAGATCAGCACTCTAAATTAGTAGTAGCCAGCTACACCTTTCAGGGTGATATGTTGTTTGGTAAGGACCTGGACCAAGTCCTTGTAGAAACCCAGGATAAGAAAAAATCAATGCCTCGCTACGTTAGATCTGCTAGAAACCAGGGCCCCCTCGCACTACTTTTCACTCGCATAGAACTCTGTCACACTTCCCCAGGGACGGGAGACACAACCCCTCGCAGCTGCAACAGGACGGGGAAATTTTCACCCCTACAGCAAAACCTTTTCCCTAGGGGAGACAGTCAGAACCGTGCATGACCACCAAAGCCATGTTTCAGTAAGAGGCTGGCTGGCCTTTTTCCAGCGTTGACAGTTGGGGGAACACGTCGATGCGTGGGTGCAAGAGGTCATATTGTCAGGATATACCATAGAGTTCAACTGAATTCCAAAACAGTTGTTCCTGACTTCCCCAATCAGTGCACAACCCAAGAAGCCCCTTCGTATGTCCAAAGCAATTCAACATCTAGCAGATATCAACGCCATAGAACCGGTGCCCCAGGAGGAGCTTACCTTAGGAGTGTCCTCGCACTTTTTTATGGTACCAAAAAGAAATGGCGATTACAGAGCTAATCTCAATCTCAGGTACATAAACAAATTCATAAAGTTCCACAGGTTCAGAACAGAAACTCTCCGAGGCTCTTCAATCAGGAGACTTTGGTCCATTCAGGTGGAGCGCACCTGAGGAGCCTTGAATGTGCAAGCTGACTGGCTGAGCCGCAGGAGAGTAATGGAGGCGGAATGATCCATGAACCACACAATTTTTCAGTCCATCATAGACAGGTTCGGTCAACCTCACATAGACCTGTTCGCCTTGCCAGACAACATCCTGCTTCCTCGGTTCATGATCAGGTACTTCCACCCAAGAGCGATAGTAGTGGATGGTCTCACAGCACTGTGGCTGAAAGAACTACTCTATGCCTTCCGTCCAACCTCAGTCATTCCGAGGCTGCTGTGAAAAATCTGGATGGAACAGGCCAGAGTCATACTAGTAGCGCCATACTGGCACAGGAGACCGTGGTTCTCGACTATTCAAGAACTGGCGACGGAATCACCGTTCCATCTTCCTGAGATTCCAGATCTCTTGTCTCAAGGGCCTATTTTCCATTCCAACCCAGGTTTGTTAAAAATGACCATGTGAAGCTTGAATGGCGCAAACTATGGCCAAGTGGATACTCAAACAGGTGCTATTATGGCATCTAGAAGACAAGCTATGATCTTCATCTACAATGCATCATGGAAAGCATTCGTAAGATGGTGCTGACCGAAATGGTCTGATCTGGAAAATCCCATGATCATTACAGTATTAGAGCTCCTTCAGGATGGAGTTGAATCAGGATTACGCAGCTCCACCCTCAGAAGACAACTAGCTGCACTCTCCACCATCTGGCCTTTATTCCAGGGGACCAAGGCCTCCAGGCACCCAGATGTCATCCAATTTTTAAAAGGTGTCCAACAGAGTCAACCACTAGAAGTACATCGTCTCCCATCATGGAGACTCCACCTGGTCTTGTCGACCTTGAGCTGCTTCCGACCATTCATCTTCGCTGGCTACAAATGAAGCTCCTCTTCTTGATTGCCATCACTACAGCCAGAAGAGTATTGGAACTGAGAGCATTTTCAGTGTGTTTGGACTTATCTGTCTTTCATACTGAAAGGGTGGTTCTCCAAACCAATCCGGTCTGAAGAAGGAGGAGGAGGAGGAGTTTGGCTTTATATCCCCCTTTCTCTCCTGTAGGAGACTCAAAGGGGCTTACAATCTCCTTGCCCTTCCCCCCTCACAACAAACACCCTGTGACGTAGGTGGGGCTGAGAGAGCTCCAAGAAGCTGTGACTAGCCCAAGGTCACCCAGCTGGCGTATGTGGGAGTATACAGGCTAATCTGAATTCCCCAGATAAGCCTCCACAGCTCAGGCGGCAGAGCAGAGAATCAAACCCAGTTCCTTTAAACCTAAGGCCTGCTCCAGACAGCATGTGAAACAAGACATCATCATTCCAAATTTCTATCCTCAACCATCTTCGGAATGGGAGAGGCTTTGGCACAAAATAGACGTTAGGAGAGCCCTCAAGGCGTTCATTATCAGAATGGAATCCATTAGGAAAACCGACACCTTATTCATCAATGTGGCGCCTCCCAATCTTGGAGGACCAATGTCTTCTGCAGCAATAAGTTCCAACATCAAATCCTGCATCATAGAGGTTTACAAAGTAGCCAAGCATCCAATTCCGCAGGGTATCACTGCCCATTCCACTCATAGTGCAGCCACCAATGCAGCCCTCCGTAGCTGAATCTCAGTTGAGGAAATATGCAGAGAGCCACTTGGGCATCTGACTCATCATTTGTCAGATATTACAAATTGAATTCTTGGATAGAAGCTCAAATGGCCTTTGTAAGAAGGGTTTTAGAGCGTGTTCTGGAACCTCAATTATAACCCACCCGCATTCAGGACACTTCTCAGGGAGGTCTCACTCTGCCTCCAGGAGAACGGCCCATTGGATACTCACTGTGAAGGGTCCTTCTCCTGGTAGGCTAGGAGGCCATCTTGGCTCTCCCTACGTTATTAGGGGTTCCAGAAAGTAATTGATTCGGCTTCCAGTGTTTTGTATTTGTGTATTATGGTAGTTGTTCTAGTTGTTTGCACATATTTGATCTATGACTGCTTGGACAGAACATTACTGAGGCAAATGGAGCCTAACAACAGGACAGGACGTGATGTAAAAGTTGTTCCTGCCTCCCTAAGGATGTGGTTGGAAACACCCACACAAGAAGACCTCCTAGCCTACCAGGAGAGGGACCCTTCACTGTGGGCCGTTCCCCAGTCAAATCACAGATTGACAAGTTGTTGTTCATCAACCTGGTCTAAATGTCATGAGTTTCCCATTCTGTACAATTAGTTTAATTTTGCCACATCTTGTCCATTATTTTGCTTCACTCCCTGCTATCACACACACACACATACACACAGTAGACTTGCAATAACAAATTGGAGACATGTTGCTCTATTTTGTACTCTTTTCCACTACTGCAATTTTTCGCTTTGGGAAGCAGAAAAACCACAGGCATTCACTGCATGCATTAGGTATACAATCCACACACACACACACACACACACACACACACACACACACACACAGACCTCAACAATTTTTTCTAATCATATGAGAATTGTATTAACTTCCCTAACAAACATACAGATTTCACACAAGTCTGCTTGAATTTTGCTTTGGATGAAATTCAGCAACAGCTAAAGGTCTAGCTTCACCCTTTTTTGTTTTATGTTGTGGGACATTTTTAAAAATGTGTTGTATATCATCTTGGGGCAGGCAGAAAGGCAATTTTCTGAAAATATTTTCCTCATGTGGGATAGAGGGAAGGTTTACCTTGTTCAGAAACTTTTGCCCTTCTCTAGGCTTCTCTGCCTCCTCCTCTACCACCAAGTTGAGAGAAGGCAGCTGTTAAAATGCTGGAGAGACCTCTAGTTCCACCATTTGCCATAATACCTTTTTGATTATCTTAGTGTCCAACATTTATATTAGGGCTCCTCCAACTCACTGTCTCGATATACTTTATATTTGTTGTGTTGTGTTGGGGTTTCTTTTTGTTTTTTTTGTTTTTGCATTTTCTTTTAAGATAAAAATGACTAGTGATGTTTATGCCCCTGTAATACATTATGTATTATTTTGTTTTAAGCACTGTCTTTTGCCCGCTGACAGTAACAATAAAATGTGAGGATGGGATTCTTAATACAAAGTAATGTTTGCCATGCATGCCACCTCTATCATTTCCCCCCGTTTTGCTCTCCTAAGCACTTTTCTAAAGGCTCCCTTTTAAATTCCAAATAAAATTAAAGCAAAATACATCGATTTATTGGGAAGGACAGGGAGTTTTCCTTTCCTTTCTCCCCACCCCCAACATAGTGGTTTGTTTGTAGGGGGTACTTTACCTCTTTGAATCACTGAACATGAAATATTTCTGTCATCTTTGACCAGTATTTCTCCTCTGTATGTGCAGTTGGGATCAGTGCCTCAATAATTATATGAACATGCCAACCTGCCTTACGCTGAATCAGATCTTGGCCATCTAACTCAGAATTGTCCTGATAAGCAGCAATGACCTATGGTCTGAGGTTTTTCCCAACACCCAAGATTTTTTAACTGGAGATGCCAGGAACTGAACCTTGGGTCTTTGGCATGTATAGGCTGTATTCTACCACTTACCTATTGCGTGTCTCCATTAACAAAAGATCAAGTGTACCAAGTCAGACCACCAGTCCATGTAGCTCCAAGTAGCAGCAGTTGTCCAGGATCTCAGGCAAGAACACTTGAGACATTCCTGAACATCTGAGACCCTTCTAACAGGAGATGCCAAGGATCATTCTGTTACTGAGACGTTTGTCTTTTCCTACATCATCATCATCATCATCATCATCATCATCATCATCATCATCATCATCATCATCATCATCATCATCATCCCTTGTGCATGTAACATGTTAAATATGCTTCATTATTTCTGTAATCCTTACAGCACTTCTGTAAGCAACACATTCCCCGCCCCGCCCCCTCCGGTACTTCTGCAAAACTGTCGCATATCTGAGCTCTCCCAGAAGTGCATTGCTATTCCAAGGGATATGGTTTTTCCTAATCTGACTCCCCCGCTTTTTCACTTCTTCTTTCTTTTGTCACATAAGGACTCCTATGTGCGGTCTACTTAAAAGCAGAGTAGCATCTGATTCCATCGAGGCCACTCGTTCTCTGAGTGATTTGGAAGTTTTCAACATCCAATTGCTGTGTTTGGGGGCTTTTAAATTTCCAGGATATTCACTTAGTTAAGGAACAAAGTCTCATCGCACTAATTTAATGAGAGACTGAGTGGGAGGAGAAAAAGCAAGGTTGAAATGGCAGAATGCGTTGGAGAGGGCAGAAAAAAGCAATTTTCCTTTTAATGCTTGTGTTAAAATATTGATACCAATCCTTGTTTAGTAGTGTGGGAGAATTAAGCTATGTTAGGTTTGGTGGATGAATTTTATACTGGAGAAAGAGCCACCAAGCAAAACAGTTGTGCTGAAGAACTGATATTCAGTAACTGTTTTGGGTCGATGCAAAAAATTGCAGGCTTGAGTTTCAAAGGTGTTGAACAACAAAAATAGCTACTAGAGTCTAATATAGGCTCATCTTCTGGCCAAGCAGCCTGGGAACCAATTCCCTATCCCACATACACATACCAATTTTGGAACAAAATATTCTAGATATCTCCACTGACTTGGATCTTCTTCTCCCTTCCCAGAGACCCTCCCTGACTTCCTTGGTTCGTATTCTCATAGGCAATGACATCTCAAACCCATGTGAAGCGCTGGCCAGAACTTCTGCAGTCTCCACTTCACTCCAGATGTATTTGTACATCTTTAAAGCACACACCCCTCCTGTTTTTGACACATGGTATTACAACTGCTGCTAATTCATCAGTATAATTTCTTTATTAAGAAAATATTTAAAATTCCAGAATCACAAGTTCAAGAGATGGTTGTTCATATTGTAACAACATGGGAACAAAATGCACCAGAATGCTGCTCTAAACACAAAGTTCCACTTTCTGTTGGCTGTTATTTGTCTAATTACCTTTGAAATTGAATTTTTAAAGCTCATCATTCCCTTATCCTAAAATTGAAGATAATTTCTTGCAATGCATTTTAATACTGTCTGTTATTTAAAGCCAAAATAATCCCGCAGCTTGTATATGGATCATTTCTGGGCTCCTCCCCTTCTTTCAATGGCCCCCTGGAAAAAGTTCAATCCAAATGTTTAAGGTCACTCTTGCAACTGCCCAAGTGTGTATTTAATGCTTGGATTAGATTAGAAACTGGGATGATCAAGGTAGATGCCATAATCAAAATAATTCCAATAAACAGATGGGTCACAGCTCTTCTCAGCCCACATGGGCTGTTTCCTGCAATACTGCAGGACAATTTTCAATCAAGTTGGCAATAGCGCTGTTCTAAGAACCGTCCAGCAAATAGGACTTTCCTCCAATATTATTTTAAATCATGGGTTAGAGAAAGCCAGGGAGATTGTCTTTCTGCACGGGCGGAATAGAGCTCCTCACGGACAGCAAAAACGCCGTCCCTGGGGAGGGGTTCGCACGGCCGCCACTGCTGCATTTCAGCAGCGCCGGCCTCGCTACCCCAGAGCTGCGTGAAGACACTGCTTCCAAACCTCGCTCCCTGAGCGAGGTTTTTCGGAAGCAGCGTCTTCAACCGCTGCCGTGTGGCAGTAGCTGGAAGGCGCAATTTCCCCGTTCCAGCCTGCGGGGTGGGGGGGGTTGTCCCCTGGCCTCTGTGACACACCGGAGATGAGGGACGGTGACAGGGACTGCGCAGCCTGTGCAAAGGCTGCGCCGCCGCCTGCACCCCTACCGGGACCGTCTGTGCAAACGGTCCCGGGGGGGTGCATTGGCACTGTTTATGCCGACGCACCCCCGCTCGCACCCGTGCGGAAAGGGCCAAAGAGTTTATGACATAGAGAGACAATCTGAGTTAAGGCCCACTCCAGAATATCTGGCTCCTGAAACTTTTAGATTTCAGGTGAAACTAGCCCCTTACCTTTTTTTCCCTAGAAAATAATAATCAAAGGAATATGTTTTCATTGGCTTGAAGTAACACCTTGCCATCTGCTGTCATAGAGGGTAGATTTAATAAAATCCCCTATGAACAGAGGCTTTGTGGTTGCTCCTTGGAAGAAGTGGATTCGCTTGAACACAAGTTGCTTAAGTACCCTCTAAATGATAAGCGTAGAGAAGAAATCCTGGGACCTATTTTGACTGAATGGACTGGAAAAGATAATAAATGGAAATTGAATTATTTGCTATTGGGTAAGGACCAAAGAGTTTCCAGTAATGTAGCCCGGTTTTGTGTTTTAGTAAATAAATATAGGAGAGCAAGCAGATAGGAGACTCTTAGCTCTTATAGAGGAAAGGCAAAATAAGCTTTATTTTATATTTTAATTTTATTCTTTATTTGGAGTTTGGCCTTTTATGAATTATTGTTATGCTGGTTGTTAACTGTAAATAACTGTACTACTACTACTGTGTCTGTTTTATTTAAATGTAAGCTTCTGTTGCCTTTTATATAGTTTTTTTAATTTATAATGTTATAAGCTACTACGTAGACTTTTGTAAAGTTGAAAGATGGAATACATATCTTTCAGACAGTTAGGCATAAGCTGCATCTACCACTTAGAAGCCATTTTGCAATCATTTCCCAACTGGCTCCAAGGCCCCTTCCGCACACGCAAAATAATGCGTTTTCAAACCACTTTCACAATTATTTGCAAGTGGGTTTTGCTATTCCGCACAGCTTCAAAGTGCACTGAAAGCAGTTTGAAAGTGCATTATTCTGCATGTGCAGAATGAGCCCAAGCCTTTGACTCAAGCCAATATTAAGTCTACTGAGGTGAAGTAAGGGGGCACCTCTCAGGGAAAACCCTGTGAAAAAGCACATGTTTTGGCAACTGTTCGAAGAGGATAGGAGATATGGTGAAATTGTTCATGCATTCAGACTAAGGGCAGACAGTTTTATGACATAGTCATGTAGCCAAATCTGACTTGACAACTCTGTGCTGTCAGGGTTTGTGTAAGCAACACGATGGTGACATATCACTCAGACAATCAGCAAACAGACAATTAGTAAATGCCCCACAAAAGGGGAATCAAGAAGAGGATGAATGATTGTCGAAGGCTTTCACGGCCGGAATCACTTGGGTGCTGTGTGGTTTCCGGGCTGTATGGCCGTGTTCTAGCTGCATTCTCTCCTGACGTTTCGCCTGCATCTGTGGCTGGCATCTTCAGAGGATCTGACCCAAGGATGAATGATAATTTTTGCCCCTCTCCTCTGCCTATCAAGATGCTTGTAGGTGATGATTCACCACAGTCCTATTGAACACCACCAGAGCTATTTCTTTCAACGTGGCAAAAGGAATGGGACACAGTTTACAGTGCTTGAGAGTGGCTTTAGTATTTATCAGAAACCCTTTGTCCACAGTCAAGTGCTTGTCTATGCAAAAACAACAAGAGGAAGCATTCTGTATAATCAAAGAGCCTTTTAAGAATACCAGCCCAATGTGATCTACCTTGAATATCTAGAACTTGGTTGTTGTGAATTCCACAAGTGTGGTGATTAAAATATAGGCAGACCAGAATTAGAACTTGCCTTCTACCCACTGGGGCTGAAGCTGAGATTGCTATACCAAAGATCTTTTTTTCAGCTGAAAACAAAAAAGGAATTTTAATGAGGTCTGTTCAAATGGTTGTTTTGCCCCAAACATAAGCTGCCTGTGGCATTTGCGAGCGTGATCCTCCGTTGTGTCATTGCTCCATGATCAAACTCTTCCCAAGTGGGGATTCTTTACAAGCATTTCTGTGTTAGTTGGAGAGTCTCTGCCAATCCATTAAAAGCCAAAAGCCCAGGAAATTGCACTGGGAAATAGCAGAAATAGAAAAGTGGGTTGAGTGAGAAAATGGTTCAAGAGGAAATGGGGATGAGATTAATTTGAGTTACAGTTCAGCATCAAGTAGCAGAGTTTCATATAGCTAACTATCCACGTTGGTGTAAGGAGCATAAATGTCACAAAATGGTTTATTTGCAACTGGCACCAAAAAAGGCACCCCCAGGCTGAGATAGGAAAGCATGTCAGAATTCAAGGGATTCTTCCACATGTAAGCATACGTAAGCCTGGCAGCCACTAGAAACAAACTAGCACATTCACCATGGATGTCACAGTAACTTTATGCCACAGGACCAGTAGCTGCTGTGCTAATATGTCATCATCAAGCTGTTGTCTGGAAGGTGTGTTGCCAGCCACCCCGCATTTTTTGGTACTGAGGTACCTTGGCTGGAATTCTCCTTTGCCACGAACAGCTCTCTTAGTTGAAAAAATTGTTGCATCAAAAATATGAGACAGGAAGTCTGTTATTTCTAGTCTCTCTCACTTTCCACGAATTGCCATTCTACATCAGACCAGTTGCAGGGTTTCAGCACCTTTAACAATGCCATGGCATGTAAAAATTGCCACTTTTCCTGCTAGTAAGGTGCAGTGATGGGGAGGGGAAAGCATCATCAAAGTTTCTGCTAGTCACTCAACTGTAACTGTCACAGGAACCCTGCCATGAAACAGCTAGCAACTAAATTCTGGTTTTGATTCAGTCTAAGTTATCCCCTGATTACCCCTGCCACACAGGTGGGGATGAACCTGAGACCTGCCCTCTCCCCAATCAATGGGAGAGGGTCCAGGATGCCTCGATCCCCGAGGCAGTCTATGGTTGCAGACAAGCACAGAAAGACAGGAGCAGATAAGCCCAGAGAGATCGGAGTGGACAAGCCCAGAGAGAAGGAGACCAGGACCAGACAGCGGCCTGCAAGACCAGACAGCGGCCTACAGGACCAGACAGGCGAGTGGACCTCCAGTGTGTCCAGGAGCACCGCCATGAACCCTGGAGGGACCAGCGACCCCAACGCTACTGCCAGAGGGGAATTACCCATGCCCACAGGTGAGACCGCCTAGGTGCCGCCATCCGCTGCTTCAGAGAGGCCTGCTCCCCCACCATGGACTGTGATCTTACAGGCCTAGAACATATGTTCTCTCTTGCTATGAACTAGTTGCTCATCGCCCTTCAATGTGTGCCATCCCAATGTGGACTATATGCCTATGGACCTTAAATGTGCATCCCAGTGCATGCTGATATATTCTTGTTTTGTGCTACCTACTCCTTGACTAATGTTTTGCATTCACCCACATTTCCGGGAACAGTCTGTATTTGCTCCATATACGTTTTTTTATGCATGTATTTTAAATGTTCTCTAAATAATAGTCAATTTGTAGATATAGGGGCTATGTTACACTGTTAAACAATAGGTACAGTTTATCCTGGGGATCTCTCACAATTGCAACAGATCTCCAGACAACAAAGTTCAGTCCCCAGGAGAAAATGCCTGCTTTGGAGGGTGGGCTGTATGGCATTATACCCTGCTGAGGTCCATCCCTTCCCCAAACCCTGCTTTCCCCATCCCCAGACTTCCAGGAAGTTCCCAACCCTACGGCTCTCTTGAGTGTAAGTACAAATAAGACAACCCTTGGTCATGACAGTGAACTTCCACTTAAAATGGACAAGTTGGATAGGAACTTTTCTTGCTGTTTTTTGATGAACAATGCCTTCTCTTGTGATAGCTGTTGGACATTGTGCCCCATGCTAGGGTGGACTTGTGTCTCAGTGAGTCTTTAATGGCTCGGATGCTCCTATCATATCCCTCCCCACACCTCACAGCTTTGCTACTCCGTTCAGATCTTTGTGTCTTCTCCAGACTTCTGCACACTGAGCATCCCACCATCCCCACCTCCCCCTTCGCTGGTCCTGCGAGTAAAGAAAGCCGCGGCAGTGCAATTTCCGACCAAGAATTTCCTTCCTATTTCTTTCTGTGAGTGTGTGTGTGCGTGTGTGTTTACGTGTTTCAAATAAATTTTAAAAAAGCATTTTGGTTTTGTGTACTAAGCACTTTTGAGGGCGGCACTGGGCCCCGTAATACGGAGGTTTATAACCTCCTCAGCTAATGCTCTCTGACACTCTGTTTTGATATCATTACTACATTATACCCACCATTTTTTGAGTGAAAAAATACAGTACTTAGAGAGTCGAAATTCATAAATAAATTCATGTCAAACCGCACTTAATATTGATTTTGTTAGTGTTCAGATTCAATAATAAGGTACTGCGTGCATGAATATTTAAATATAATCATCATTTCTGCATCTCCTAATGGCCTCTGCTCTTCTACACTCAATTTAAACACAATTTAAAAACTATAATGTATTGAAAAATACTAGGATTTAGCAATAAATCACCATTGGGTAACTCCAAGCCTTTTATAGGAGGGCTCAATATCGGCTTCTCCAGGGACGGCACAATTAGATTCATGTTTTTAAACTTCTCAATTATCCATATACCATAATTTTATGTGAAAGTTTGTTTCCCTTCCTCCCCCCACTTTGCCCCAACCCTTCACTATCTCTCACTCTCTTCCCCCCCACCTCCACACACACACACATACACACATCCAGATTCTCTCTCAGTAGGTAGTGGAGAAATTGCTAAGTGTTCTCTTAGCCGGGTTAGTGTAGTAAAAAGGAGTCAAAGGTCACAGTCCTTAAACTGAATTAGAGGGGGTGGGGGGTGGAGAGAATACAAAGTGGACTCGCTTAATTGCATTATTTGGGTGGGGGAGAAAAATATAAAGGTGAGAGAAAGAAATAAAATGACTCAAAATGAACTTGCCACAAAGGAAGCAGGGAGAGACTTTTTTCCCTTTTAATATTTACTTTAAAACAATATTAGTATTTATCAAATAGACACTAAGGGCAGTTCAGGAAAGGTTTCTTGGCTGCACTTCAACGAGGTTGCCCAGAGGAGACAGACAATTTCCTCCTGGCATAGGTGGTAGTGGAGACTGTGCCCATTGGTAACCCAATGTCATGTGACTGGGTTATTGGTAATTCAGGGGGATGTGAGCATCTGCATGTCTCCCCACATCAATAGGTCTGTTGCTGTTTCAGGTTCTTACTGTTGCTGTTTCAGGTTCTTACTTCTTAAGCTGGGGGGGGGGGGGCAGAGCAGAACCTCTCCAGCTGATCATCATGGCTGGGGCAGATGAACAGGGCATTTAAAACACAATGTTTAAACACTTGTTGTATTTAAGCAATATCAGAATATTACTGTGTCTGTTATTCATGTGTTTGTTTGCTCAGAATTTTGATAAGACAGGCTCTTGGGGTCAGATCCCAATTTCTGTTTAAATCTGTTACAAATGGTTCGTAGTTCAGGACAAGAATGCCCCCCAAATTTTTGTTCTTAAAAGAAGGTCATGCTGTTTGCAATAGTAGTGGAGCCCCTTTTGTTTTCAGGAATCCTGGTTGTCTCAACAGAACAAATTGAGTGGATGAAGGGGACAGAGGAAAGAAAACATCTCCTTTTGGAGAATGTTCCCATTTTGCTACAGCTAGAGGCAAGTGCTTGCTGTAAGCAGATGGTCCTCCAGATTAAGTTCTAAGGAGGCATTAACTGAAATAGTTGTACATGGGATACAAGCAGCTGTCTCAGATCACACCTGTTTTTGCCTTTCCCAGCTTTCAAAGAATGCGTATCCTCAAGTTTTTTCCTCATTTTTTAAAAAATGTATTTTAATAAACAATTTTGAAATTTTTATTCTATTGTTCTTACCAAGGGTGCCTCAACATGGCTGAAGACATGCTATGATTTCATTCCATAATTTCTTACATCACCATAGCAGATAATTACCACCTATCACTGAACTCTGATTTTCCTCAATTTAGGTTGTTATTTAAAACTGCAAGAAATAAAAACAGTGAATGTTGTTTTGACCACAAATGTGGTATACGGTCTTTCCACAAAACCGGATTATAGCAGAAGAAATGCAAAGTGGTTATTAATTTGTTGCGCAAAGTCCAAATATATTTCTCCCTTTCAAGTTGTATTTCTGTTGCAGAGATATTTCCCAACACAGACTGTTGAAAATTTAACTAGAGTTCTTATTCCTGAGGAGAATGCACATCTTCTCCCATTTAGAATAATCATTACTATGTCATGTAGAATGTGTAGGAGTCTATTGGCTGTTACCTGTGATGTTCAAGGATGGCAGCACAACTTTATCTCCCTACCTGGATCATTTTGATCTAATCTCTTTGGTGGCAATGAGCCCCCTTGGATTCATGTAACTATCATCTAGTTTTTTGTTTTGAGTTTCAAATCCAGGAAATTCTCACATACCACGCACAGCCATAATGCCTCTTTCAGGAATCTGGAAGGTAAGAAAATGGCACCTTCCTAGAATTTGCTACTTAACAGATTCACATTGCTTCATGATAAGGCTGGGATACTTTGACACTTGGAACAACATAGAACAGATGGCAATACTACTTCTTTATACTGGAACTGATTCCATCATCACAATTGAGCTAGTCCATACTGTATCATGATATTTATACTACATGTTATTGAAAGTTTGTTTGTTTTTATTGGTGGCTGTTTTATTTTTGCTGTTTTTAATGCTGCATTTTAACCTGCCCTGTGGATTATGTTTAATGGAAAAACAATAATCTCTGAAATAAATAATGGAAATCACAGTAGGGTAGGCACAGTGCAAAATGCACAGTTGTGCATCCAATATGCATGATTCACAAATTTGTCTTAGTACCACCCTCAGCGCTGAGACAGTCCTATGAAGTGCTTTATGCTATAAAGCAGTGATGGTGAACCTTTTCGAGACCGAGTGCCCAAATTGCAACCAAAAACCCACTTATTTATTGCAAAGTGCCAACGTGGCAATTTAACCCGAATACTGAGGTTTTAGTTTAGAAAAAACAGTTGGCTCCGAGGCGTGCGTTACTCAGGAGTAAGCTTGGTGGTAGTCGGTGGCTTTGCTTTGAAGCAACCATGTAACTCTTCCAACGGGTGAATCACAACCCTAGGAGGGTTTACTCAGAAGCAAGCCCCATTGCCAGCAACCAAGCTTACTCCCAGGTAAAGGATTATCTTTTGTTCTTTGCATGAAAACCAGTGGGGTTTAACAGCACTTGGGGTTTAACTGCTTCCCCAAAAATAGGTCTTAGGTTTAATGCTAATAATCGAGCCCAACGGTCCAGGCCAGCCTAGATTGGGGGGGGGGGGGACTCTGTTTGCGCGTGCCCACAGATAGGGCTCTGAGTGCCACCTCTGGCACCCGTGCCATAGGTTCACCACCACTGCTATAAAGTAACAGATGTAGTGAGAAGGCCTTGCAATATACGGAGGAGGGACTGGAATCACTGACGTGGGGTCAGATCCCCACACAGCTGTGAAGCTCTCTATGGGGTGGGATACAAATGCAGAAGATGGATAATACTGAAACCTTCTTCAACCATCCCTCCATATCTTAAATGCTGATTCCTTGCTATTTTGCGCTGTTTACCCCTCATTGTCATTTCCTACTATCCCTTCTTCCATCCCAGGGTACCTTTTTTATTTTTTTCTCACAAGTTTAGAAGAGATGATATCTCGAGGAACGCTCAGGAATATCATAACTATTATCCCTAAGCTGTACCACATCTTATCAGCACTACATAGGTAAATATCGCTCTGTTTTTCAGTTTTAATATGAATTCCATTTGTACAGCTGTTCGTGTACAATCTTAGGTGATACTGAGAAGAGGGAAAAGGCTAACAAGAAAGCTATGTCTATAAATAAAAGAGAAAATTATCTGCATCTCTGATTGTGGCTGTCTGTAGGATGTAAGCTGGTTAGTCCCTGCGGGGTTGTGGGTTTCTCCCTTGGCCATGAATATACAGTGCAAAATACACATGCTCTTGTCAGTTCAGGCTGGCTCATA
The DNA here is from genome assembly GCF_021028975.2 of Sphaerodactylus townsendi. Lineage (NCBI taxonomy): Eukaryota > Metazoa > Chordata > Lepidosauria > Squamata > Sphaerodactylidae > Sphaerodactylus > Sphaerodactylus townsendi. The sequence continues at coordinate 31,978,077 of NC_059440.1, forward strand.
CAAAGTGCTGTATTTTTCGGCGAAATTTTATGCCTTATAAAGGATTACTATGTTTGATATCACAGCTGCCAGTTCTTTAGCTGGTTGTTGACCTTTCGTTACAATTCGAGCCTCACCCAGAGGCCTAGGAAGTTGTAATGTATCGGTGTCGTTGTTGTTGTCGCTATTTACAAAGTTTGAAATAATAAACAATCTAAAATCACAGCATAACCTTAAGTCCAAGATTCTCATGCCCTTATTACTACAAAACACAAGCTGGCTCAGAATTCCTTCTCGACATCATTTAGGCCTCAAAGGCTCGCTTCAACAGTTGCAAAAAGATGTAGAGCTAGCAGTTGATCTTGAAGAAAAATACTAAACTCCACAAAAACACCAAGTTTTGACTGGAACTACTCTGCACAGGATTGCACTGTTCATCAATACATTGTATAAGATTTTAGATTAAATTTGCAGATAGCAAAAAAGCTATCTTTGGCCGTTTCCGCATGGCCCATTAACAACGGCCTGGCGACCTCCGGAAGTCCGGAGGGGGGTCGGAGGAGACTTCAGGGCTAATGGCGAGGGCAGGCACGATACCGATGATGGCGTGAGTAGCGGGATGGGGAAGACTCCACGTCGCGGAGCCGCCTGCCGATCTGCCAGCAGCCCGTTCATGCGAACGGGCTTGCGCCCCCACGCCGCCAGAACTCTTGGCGGCGTGGGGGCGCATCCTGGCCGTGCGGAAACGGCCTTTGTTTCCAGGTGATCCATGCATGTTTCAAAGGAGGCATCATCCTAACAGGGGTATTCCCTTGTGGGTAAATGAGAAAAACACCACTTCTCAGATGCCAGTTCACCTGCATTTTTAATAAGCTCAAGTGTTAAGAATTGTAATTTTAAAACATTAGCTGCTGTCTGATTAATCAAGGGCAAATTTTAGTTGATCAAAAGGTTTTTAGTCAGTCAATCTACACAATCTTAAAAATTACACATTAAAACCCAAATTATTCTGTTGCAAATAACTTGAGAAAGTGATTGTGGGCATATGCCCTTAATGCACTGTTACATAACACGCAACACTATCACCACACCCATTTAAGTCATATGTGAAAATAACCCTAGTGAAAATACCATTGGTCCATCTAGCAAGCATTTTTCTGACAGACAGGGATCTGAACAAGGTTTTTTCCCAGCTCAGCTACATGGAGGATTTTTGTTTTTAAACAGACGCTGGGTGACCATCTGTCAGGAGTGCTTTAATTGTATATTCCTGCATGGCAGGGGGTTGGACCTGATGGCCCTTGTGGTCTCCTCCAACTCTATGATTCTATGAGATCCTTTAAACAGAGACAATGGTGATTGAAGCTGAGACCTTCTACATGCCCAGCATATGCTCTGCTGCTGAGCTATGCCCCATCACCAGAGCAGAGGTCAATCAGTTAATACAAAATCCACTTGCACAACATTTGAACCAGGGAGCTGATAATGAAAAGGCAGTCTATCAACCTCAGGCAAAGAAAAACTTCATCATTAGCCCTCACTGCCCCATTACTGCCCTCCACCACCAGCTATAGGTCACCATGACTGAGCGCCCTTTCCCCATCCATCCTTCCTTAAGCCACCCTTGAGGTTCCAAGGGACTTCCTTTTGCTTTAGGTTCCATGGCTATGAAAAATTGATCACCCTTTGTTACAGCTTCACTTCTGTCACTTTCCATCCCATGGTCTGTTTTTTACGGAAAACAAGCTACATTCATCAAAAATGACAGAACACAGACTTAATGTAATCATGTATGGGAACATGAATTGCAAATGTGGAACACAAGCACTAAAATGTATTTTCCATTACCGCCACAAAATGAAATAATCATGAACATTTTCCCCAAGAATGAGAACACATGTAGAGTTACACTGACACCTCAGGAAAAAAAGGGGGCACCACACCCTAGCTTTAGGTGGAGATGCAGATGATCGTATTCTCCGTAACAAATAGTTGAAAGAGCTGTATCTCAGGTGTTACCAGAAGGGCTTTTTAGACTATGTCCTTGTATTTCTGGAGGGAGGGAGGTTAGCACCTAATAGTTGAATTTATCCTTTGCCTGCAGAAGATTCAGTCCCTATCATTGCTCGAGTACACAGAAGTAGAAAGGCTGGGCTTGAGATCTTGGAGTACCTGGGTCGGGCTGGGCCTCGGACCCTGGGACTGCTGCCAATCAAAGGAAACTGTACTGGGCTGGATAGACCATTAGTCTGACTTGGAATGAAGCAGCTTCTTACGTAGTAGCTTCTGGCACGGTATCTATAAAAGTACAATTGCCCCATGGAAAGTCAAGTAAGATGGCCTGGAGGTCCATGCTCTTATTCCCTTAGTACAAGAGACCAGCAAATCCAGTGAATAGGGAAGCAGCAGGGCTACACAGAAATGTGTTGCACTTTGGAGGAAGAAAACGTGTTTGGATTTATACCCTGCTTTTCTCAACTGTATAGAGTCTCAAAGTTGTCCACAAACTTTTTTCCCTTCTCCCCACAACAGACACCTTGTTACATAGGTGGGGCTGAGAGAGTTCTGAAAGAACTGTGTCTAGCCCAGCAGGCTTCATGTGGAAAAGTGGGGAACCAAACCTGGTTCTCCATATTAGAGTCTGCCACTCTTAATCACTACACCACGCATGCTCCAATCATGGTGTGCCTTAAGGCGCTCAGAGAAAGAAGTCCCCTTTCTGTTAGAAGCAATGCAGAAACAACAGGCGGAAGAGGCCCTATTTGGCAAATCATATTTGGTGGCTGCTAGAAGGGTAACAGCTGCTTAACATGATGGAGTGGACTGTGTTGGTGTTTAGTAAATCTAACCCCATTGTCTCCAAAAGCTAGGAGATGCAGGAAAATGCATTTGTATGTTTGATCAGAACAATGAAATTTGTATCGGATAGGATGCAGGCATTCGGATTTCACAGAACTCTTTATCTGGAAAAATGGAAAAGGAACTTGTCGTGTTTTTATACAGAAGAAAGGTCTTCAGACATTTATATTTAGATCATGGGCTATTTGGAAAAAGAAAAACATAAGAGTCGCTTAGTTTGCCATCTACTCATCATGCCTGGCAGTTATATGTACACCTGTATTTAACTGTAAGCGTTACATGCGCAGTGATCACACATGATGGTCTCTAAGAGGTTGCAAGGCTGCAGGCTGTTCCTAAAAGTAAATGCTTTACTTGTAGGGGTATTTTACTGTGTGGATCTTCCCTCGGTGATAGCAAGGCTTGGGTTATAGTCTGACAGAAAGAATAACAGCCCTACTTTTTGACATGGCCAGCAGGGGCCACTGAAGGGAGACTGCAAGGAGAAGACAGAGCACCAGTAGGCTGGCCCTGGGAAGCCTTCGGCAACTGTGGAAATGCAGCAGAGGAAGATGGCATTTCCTACCATTTAAAGCCTATGTCTATTTTTCTTCAACAACAGATCAGATGATAAAAAATACATGGAACAAATAGCCCCAGCAGCTGCAAAATCCAAAAGATGCGCATAAAAATATGAAAAAAAGATTTTTGACACTTTTGCACCATTTCAGCTGGAGATGAGAGCAGGAAAAAAACCCACAGTCATATTTCTTCCCATATGTTTACTCTTCTTGGGCTGCACATATGTGATATCTTGCATATCTATGTCTAGCTATCTCATAGTTGTATTTTACTGAAGGGAATAGAGGGGAGGGGAGAAAAGAATGATAATAGCAGCATATTCCTGACTATGTGCAAAATGTTTTTGCTGTAGGGAATGCTTACTGTTCTATGCAGGCTTTTCCCAGATGTGTAGAGGGAGTCTGATCTTCTACAGATGCCCGCCAAGGAAGCAACCCCCCCCCCCCGAGTGGCACTTGTGGGGGCTAACCAGGGTTGAGGGAGTAGGTCGTTTCTCTGCTCAAGGGGAGAGGTTCAAGCTCAGCTCAGGTCATGCTTTGCTCATCAACATGGCAATGGCTAGGAGGCCAGTAAATGTGCATGCCTTCAGTCTGTTGCATACATCCTGCAAAATGCTACTTGCCACCTCTGCATGCCTCTTATTAAAAAGCAGATAACTTTCCCTTCTTTCCAATCTGCCATTCAAAAAACAACATTATTAAACAACTGGCAGAGCCCTTTAGGGGTGGGCGGTTCATTAAATCATCATCATCATCATCGTTGTTGTTTTTGTTGTTGTTGTTGTTGTACATTTCACAGCTGCCAGATCTTTAGCTGGTTGTTGGTCTTCATTACAATTCAAGCCTCACCCAGAAGCCTAGAAAGTTGTAATTTTTCGGCGTATTATTCGTGCGGATCCCAGCAGGGCTGCCTTCTGAATTTGACAGATGTTTATTTTAATTATTATTATTATTATTATTATTATTATTATTATTATTATTATTATTATTATTATTATTATTATTATTATTATTAAACAAACAGCAATCTGAATATAAAAACCAATCAGCAGAGAAAGATTTAGCCCAGATGCCCAAGTCTAACAATAGCAAAACAGTTAATTGCAAATGCCCTTTAGAATAGAATTGTCCTAACTAGAAACTGATGTTAGTACTGCCACTGTAACGGCCCTGTCAGTCACTCTGGATTCTAGCAATAACCTTCTATGACAGGAGATAGTCTTTGTGGTACCCTGGCCAGCATAGCACATATGTCTTCATATCTGCAGTGTCTAATAGTTACACAATACTCTAGAAATTCAACTACTTCACACTCACGTACATCATGCCTTGTCAAATACATTCTTTGTGATAACTTACAAAGAAGATGGAAGTTTGCTGGCTTTCTATCTTTTAATTCAGACACAGACTAAAAAGGTAACATTCTAGGTGTTTTGAAGTCTCAACTAATTCCTTTAAAACCCTGGATTCTTTCATTAACCCTTTTTGAATACCTTATTTGGCTGATGAGTCTTCTGTATCCATGGATTAAGATCTGGATCACAACAAAAGCCTGCCTAGGAAGAATCATCCTTTTCTTACTGGTTGTGGTGGGTTTCCCGGGCTGTGTGGCCGTGGTCTGGTAGATCTTGTTCCTAATGTTTCGCCTGCATCTCTGGCTAAATTTGCAGTTAATTTCCTGTATAGTACAAGGGCAACCAGAGAAAAGCCATATTTGTCTCCATACAAGCGTACAAAGAATGGTTTCATTTCCAGTTAATGGCACGCCTTCCAGAAGAGGGCACCTGTCTCCCAGGAGAAAACAGCCTCTTCTTAACCAATTATTCCCAGCATTGTACACCTGGGCATTTTTATTTTCTTGGCCAGGTTCAGTTTAACATTGCCAACGTGAGGTGAAATATTAAGGCAGGCACCTGAAATTCAAAGTGTTTCTTTAATTAATGGGTGTATGCCACAGGACGATCCAATGCAGCTCTTAAATTAATCTTAATTACATGGATTTTGAAACTTTGGCATTAGCCAGCTACACAAAATATGTATTTCATAACCCTAGAAACGGGTGAAAAAGACAGCAGCAGCAAAGTCAGCCGATGATGTTATCACCCTTTGCGGCTGGGGGTGTAAGTGTCATCTGGGTGTGTCTGAGATCTTATCTGAAGGCCCAAATTAATTTGCTTCTGCAAATATCAAAACAAGTGCTCCCCCATCCACCCATTGGATTGGGCAAAAGGAATTCTCAGTGCTAATTTTTGAGTTGTTTTTCTAATTTTTTTAACTTACAGAATTGGGGGTCAGAGCTGGAGCCCTTTGACATGGGCAATGGGAAAAGAAATTCAGTTGAACATTACTTGATTCAAGGAGCATCATATAGTAGCTATGTGCTCTCCAAAGTATTTATGCCATACATTCCATTACAAATAATCTTAACATGATCCATGCCCCCAGCTCTCAAACCTTCTTTTCCACCACCCCCCATCCCATTGCCATCTTTGATGACTCTCCCTTCATGCATCCAACCAATCCGAGAGAGAGAGAGAGAGAGAGAGAGAGAGAGAGAGAGAGAGAGAGAGGTCTTACCAATGAGCACCGAACTGCAATCCATTTGGGCATGTGGTGCTTCACAACTTGTGGTCTGCCTTCCAAGCAGAATATAGCCTTGGCATCTCCCCCCAACCCTCTGCTTTAATTTCCTGAATGTCCCTCAACTTAAGTCAATCTGATCAATGAAATACTTGTACATTGCCTGACATGACCAGGCATGTGCATTACATGTGTGTGTTTGTGTGTTGGCTGGGCAGCTAGCAGCATGATAGACAGACTCTCTCCTGCTAGAATAGGTGGTACAAAGGCTGTCCTTTTGGGACCTCCCAGAGCATTAGCCTTTGCCAACTTTTAAATAGACTGTGGGAGCATGTGGATAGATCCCCTGGGAATCTTCCTAAGAAATGGACGGATTCACCTAAACTTCCTCTGGACAGCTTTTAAAATGGGAAACAAAAAGGCCCCTCTGGTGTTACAAGGAGACCGTCTAGGCCTAGGGACTGGGCTACTTGCTGTTTGCACAATCATATTGCTCCTCTAATACAGCCTAATTCAGAACATGGTACCTGTTTCTTGCAGGGTAAAGACAGCTTCACAAATGGACATTACTGTTTTCCTGAGAACTACAAAGAACCAAATTGGATACATTTGCCTGGATTCACTTTCATGTATGATGAGCGATCCTGCCTTATCTATGAGGGATGTTGGGGGCAGGGGCTTCAATCTGGCTCACTGGGGGAAGGGACAGCAATGGTATTATGTTTCCTGATGCATGTGGTATACTGGAATTATTATCCCCACATTATACATGGGGTAGGAACCTAAGGCCAGGAAGATGGATTGCCTAAGGAGAGTTCCTGACCTGGTTGACTCAGTTCAGCTTTTGTCTTGAAAACCGAACAGGGGCCATTTCCCCACTCACCTTTTGTTGCGCGCTACTCTTGTCAAATAATCCGGGGGGCTGCTGCATTCCCCACTTCCTCAGTGGCGACAACGCAGCGTCCCCGATTCTGCTGCTCTCCTTCGTCCTCAGCACACGTCTTTTCTGCTGTTGGATGGTCCAGCACCTTTCTGAAAACAAGCTGCGGTGGGGAGTCAGACCTCGCGCTCAAAAGCTGCGATTCAAAGGAGCGCGGTTTGCCTCAGCGTTATTTTTTAAAGTGGGGAAACGGCCTAGAGTCACCATAGATTTGCTATGACCTGATAGTGTACCCCCCATGCCCAGAATGGATTGGCCCAGAATGGGTTGACCCAGTAAGGGGGTGGAGACTCAGAGCAGCAGAAAGGCTGAAAGAGCTCTTTGCAGAAGACAAGGGTACCAGACTCGGACCTTGATTTCTATAAGCCCTTAACACCTTGTTAAGGTAACTGAAATATTGTTGGGAACTACTGGGAAGGTAGTTGTTGTTTTTGCTATGTTGTAAATGTTGGAGTTTATTGTTTCAGGGTTTTCTTTTGTGGTTGTAATGGGTGAGAGTTCTCCTGGAGACCTTCATCATGTTGCAACCTGTTCATCAAGCCCTTGGAGTCTTCAGGAGCCAGCCAACTTGCAAAGGAGAATTTGGACATGGCAATATCAGTAGACTGTAAATATAAGGACTTGAAATGCAAACCTGAACAGGACCTTGAATTGTAACGTTAAATGTTGATGTTTTAAAAGTGTAAATTGTAAAGAAAAGTAAACCATTTTGTTGTTTAAAAATTGTTGTTGCAACTCATTCCAAGTACTGCCCCACAGAACCCACAAGCTGAGGTTACAATAGCACTTTCCACCATCACCAAAGATGATTCATTGCTTGGTTACTTGAATCAGGGACTAACTGGGACCTCAATATTTCATGATCTTGCTCAGGAAACTAATCTGGATGAAAAGGCATTGCAGAGATGCTAATTTTACAAGTAATAGTTGTGGCTTTTTGACTCAAAAAGCCTTTCCATGCAAAAGGTCCCTGGTCTGCTTGGCATTTCCAGGTAAATTATCTCAGGTGTTGGGGAAAGCCCTTTATCTGATTGAGACCCCAGAGAAGCTTTGCTAGTCACAACAGTCAGCGCTGAGCTAGCTGGACCAGTGGTCTGACTCAATATAGGGCAGTTTCATATGTTTACATATTCAGCTTCCCAGGGACTTACAAGCCATCACTGACCACAATTTCTGTCCTTCTATGATATCTGGGCAAACAGGTTTTGCAGGTTTTTCTATTGCTTACCTGCTAGTAGCACTGAGATCACAGCATATAAATTATTTCTGACATTTCAGTTCCAGTATTATTTTATTTTCCTTTGATTAAAAAAAGGTTCAAAGTTTCATTGTGGCAGAATACCCCAAAGGCAACCCCATTCCCCCTCAAATCAACACAGACATCCAAAAAGCTTCCCCCCCCCCCCCCGCCAACTGATACATCTCATGACTGTGGTGGAATGAACTGAGCCTCGTGACTTCCAGACACTTAGATTTGGCAATCCAGGAACAGGGAAACATTGTTAAACCTGATGTCAGTTTGCCTAATTGATGTGAAAACTTGATTGGATTCAGGGAGGCGTAGCCTTATGAATAAAATACTCATCTTTAAAGAAGGTGATAAAGTCAAGCTGATGTCAGCAGTCAGTGGGGCTAGCCATACAGGCGTGAGTTTTTCAAGAAACCTAATTGATTGAGGCACTTCACTCTCGTTGAAAGTCAACCGTGTTGTGGCAGATGACTCTGGTGGACTTTCAATGAGAGAAGAACTTGTGGACCTTTCCTTAAAGCAGTGAAGTCGCCAATTATTCCTACTAGCTTGCCTGTTTGTAGCAATTACAGTAGATGGCTACATGAGAAAACATTTGCCCTGCACGTAGGTGGTAGGTGTGGTGATTAAAACCAGGATCCAGTCACAATAATAATACTTAGTATTTATGTAATCTTTTCTTCTAAATCTTCAAAGCACTTTACATGTATTGTCTCATTATTCCTTACATTAACGCAGTGAGGCAGGCCAGTGTTGTTAACCCATTTTGCAGATGAAGGGCAGAAGATGAAGGAATGTAGGCATCTCTGAGGCCACCCAGTAAATTCCATACCTAACTGGCAAAAATCTATACTGCCATTAAGGTCAAATGAGATGTGACATCCATGCATCTATGAACATATATAATTTTAAAAGATTAAGTAGCACATGTATTAAGTAGCATATTAAGTAGATATATTGGGCAGGTGCACAAGAGGAAGGGGCCATTTTCTGGAGTTCAAGCACTCCCCCATAAAATCCCCATGAATTTGCCCTGCATAAGAAAAGTACAAGCACCATCCAGATTAACCCCCACGCCCATTCTTACCCAAAATGCAAATAACAGCTGGTTGGAGTGAATTAAAATCAGGAAAATTGTACTTGAAAAAAAGAGTTTAAGAATACCCTAACTCCACTCAACAGTCCTAATCTGACCCCACCAGTAGCAGCTGCCATGTTTAAATACATGGGAGATCATAGAATCAGTTTTACAAGAGACCACAAGAGCCATCAAGTCCAACACCCTGCCATGCAGGAATCAAAGCACTCCTGCCAGCCTCTGTTTAAAAACCTCCAAAGAAGGAGACTCCATCATTTATGAAATCTATTCATGAAATCTTCAGTGCCCTGTCTGTCACCACTTATATTCTGCCTCAGGGTGAAAGTGGTTAATGATGCTGCACCAAGTTGCAAGGCCAGAAAACATAAAGAGTCCATTGTAAAGAGCTCTCAAATATGGTGACTTCAGCAAGAGGCTTTCAAGGCAAGTGAGAAGCAGAGGTGATTTGCCATTGCCTTCCTTCGCAGAGTCTTTCTTGATAGTCTCCCTTCCAAGTACTGACCATGCTTGGCTTCCAAAATCTGACAACATCTGACCTTATCATGCTGCCTTTTCCCTCACAAGATCCCATTAACAAGATTTTAAAATGCACAGAATTATAAAGAATGCAACCAACTCTGCTGGGATGCCCTGCCCTCCACCAGATTAATGTTGGATGCTGGCAGGCTCACAGTTTGGTTACTGTAGCTGTTAGACTACAGTGCAGTGCATTCTGGAAATAAGGAAAAACAATGGCAAGCAATCTTGTATGGAAAAAAAAGCACCAGAGTCCAGGAAGGTCCAAACGTCACCTAACATCTATGCGAGGATCACACTTCTCTTTGCAGACTGAAAGCTGATTGAACCACTCCACAGTCTTTATTTTAATGGGAAGGGCTATGCAATGGTTCATGTATTCATAAAACAGAGGTACTAGATGGCACATGATTATTTTTCCCTTGGATACTGGATGAAAGAGCAATGTGGATAGGCAACAGAGAAGTAAATATAGATTAAATACTGGGGGGGGGGGGATTCTAACCATAAGAGCAGTTCAAGAATGAAATAAGGGAGGCAGCGTGGTCTTTCTCAGAACCTTTTCAAGAAGAAGGGACTATCCTCTCTCAAGGATATAATATCTTGTCTTATAGTAGGGGGTTGACCTGAATGAGCCACTGATCTTTTCCAGCCTTGTGACTCTACCTTTTGCTATTCGTGTGGGCAAGTCATTAGTCTGAGGTATGCACTGGGCGAAAAATAGCTGCTGTGTCTAATCTGATACCTGTAATTAAGGATTATAAAATGATGATTCTAGTGAAGAAGACTTTAAAGACCAAGATTTGGTCTGGGAGGATTTGCCAGATCCTAATTTAAAGATGTGGAATGAGTTGGAAACGTCAAAACTAACAGTCCAAATGCGCAAAGGAAATGAAAGTCAGCCAAAGCAGAGAATACCATTTTCAAGGGCAGGTAGACGAGAATGAATTGATGCTGGGCTGAGGATGGAGGTATGCAATACAGGGCTTTTTCAAATATATCACAGCAAAGATTTACGAGAGAGTAGGTATGCCCATTAATAGATGAGGAAAGGAGGCAAAATCAATGGCTGGTCTAGATTGGCCCAAGCTACTTAACGTTTTGTTTTTAATTGGTTTTTAAGAAGAAAAATATATACAGCCAGCCCATGGGCCATTAGGAAGTAATGAAAACCTTGGCGCTCAGGCCTTTGATGAAAGGCATGGGAGAGAATACTTGGAAGAGAAGATTGCTGCAAATCAACCTAGCAAACGGATGTGCAGTCGGTTGGGTGGGTGTGGATAAATTTGCTGAACACACCAAGAGGTGGCTATAAAAATGCATCAAGAACCCCAAGATGATCTTTGTTTATCTATGTTCTCTGTGAAAGGCATAGTAAACAGCAACTGTCAGCAAGGCAGAAGAGGAAGAGAGCAGGTCTAGCTACCATCTGCACATTTTTAGATTCAGATAAATTACTTTTGAGGAGCATTAACAGCTAGGCACCAGAACATCATTACCAGGGCAGCCTTGTTAGGCTTGGTGGGTAGAGAACATAGACCAGTACTTCTAATCATACCAGGGCAGTGCTACAATGAAGGAGAATGTGTGAGAGGCAGCTGGTGAGGATGAGCTGCTAGGTAAACAAACTGCCACTCCTAGAACCAAGGAGAACAAACGGGAAGGAATCATAACTACTTATTTGGTAGTTCTACCACAAATGGGAAATTCATCATCCTGAAGAAGCACTGGTACACTGGTTCTTTCTAGCCTTTGCTGCAGCTCAAATTAACACAGCCTTGACAATGAGGGGGAAATTAATGCCTTGTAATATCTCAGAAGGCAGAGGTGGATTAAGAGATTTTTTGTTGCCAGTTACTGTGGTGAAAGAATAATGTGTGTAAAACAAGCTAATATTTACTGTCATTTGTATTGGATGCCACCTCATGCCTGTCCTCAGTTCCCATTTCAGAATCTGAGTTTACAAACACAACATGGGCCAATATGTTCTGTCACCTCTTTTTTTTTAAAGACTCCCAGTGACAAGGGACTCCCACTGCAGATTCAGGAGACCTGTTTCTTAGACATTTTTATTAAAGATTGTGTCTCTAATAAACCAAAAGAATAATAATCACAATGTATGCCCAGGAGATCCCTGCTTGCTTTAGTCAATGTACTCATGAAACCACCCACTCAACCAATATGAAGTCCTTTCATATGAACCTTGGCAGAAACTTGGTACTAGAGGTGCTAGCCTCCAGTTTCCCCTGGAGAAAATAGATGCTTTGGAGGGAGAATTCTGTGCCATTGTGCCCAGCTGAGGTCCCTATCCGGCCCAGGCTCCACTCTCACATCTTGACAGCTGGATTTGGCAACCCATTTCCACCCCCCACTGGCAGTCAACCCTTCTTGGTACCATACTTTACAGTTTATTCATGTTTTGTGCGGTCACAACATTTTTGCAGAGCAAGGGCAGGGTTGGGTTCCCTTGATGCATGCAGCTGAGGCTGTTCCTGGTGATGCTGTTTCCTCCCCACCCAGACTCTCTCTGCCCCCCTCTGACTTAATCCCTTTTGGCCTGGTGCAAGTGCTGCTGCATCAGATAAGGTTGTCTGAAGTTGCTATGCCAGGGCAACATGCTTTAGTGTTTTTATGTAGCATGGTGACTCCGCACACGCAAAATAATGCTTTTTCAAACCACTTTCACAACTGTTTGCAAGTGGATTTTGCTATTCCGCACAGCTTCAAAGAGCACTGAAAGCAGTTTGAAAGTGCATTATTCTGCATGTGCGGAATGAGCCAGACTGTTGCATTGGCCCTTGCCCTGAGCCTATCAGGGTTTTTTTTCATTTGTCCAGATGATGAAACTGTAAAATCCACAAGACTTTGACTATAAACAGAAATAATTTCTCTTGGAAATTTCTTCAAGGTGGAAGCATCTCTCAGCTGCTGTGTCTGCTGATTTCTGTGTATATCAGGTTGAGAAGATAAGGAATGACTTCTTCTGTTGCAAGGGAATATAGTGGGGGTTTTTTTTCCTGTATTTTCATGTCACCCTTGACGAACATACAGCTTCAGTGCATAATCCTAAAGGTCCAGCCTCATCTAATTGTCAGAGATCCACTCCAGCACTCGTTAGGTGGCCTCTCTGCGCTGGGCATGCCCTCTTTGACCTCCCTGATCAATACTTGTTCAGTCAAGTTCATGCATTTCAGCTCACTAAATACATCCACCACCACAGCCTCTCTCCCTCCCCCTTTCCTATGCTTCGCAAATGGACCTCTCTGACATTCTTATTTAGGAAGGCTCTGGGTTGGTTAATGTCTTTTGAAGTATGTAATGGAGGGCAGAGAGACAGAGAAGAATCATTTTATCCCTGGGTAGTTGATACTTTGACTGTGTAGACTTCTTTTCCTTTGCAAAGTGTATTGAGCGAACATTAGGAGAGTTGTCAAGGTTTACTTGGCAATTATATTTTAATATTTCTGGTTCTCAAGTGGTCATCGCTCCCCTACTGTCGCAATGAGCCAATTTATGCATTGCTTTCTCAGCTTTAGATTTAATCCCATCTTCTCTGAATCCTCAGTGCTCACATTTGAAATAGCAAATATTTTCATCCATCTGTTATCCAAATAGAAGACACACTAGCTTGGCTCTGGTAGTGTGACTAAAGCAGATAGTTATTACATCGTTTCTATTCCTTACTCCACAGAAGTTTAATTTACCCTTCCCATATAGTGCATCTTTGGTTGGCTGTAGTCTGCAAAGAACAACTGTCCCTTTGCATTCAGCTCTGGTCTCTTCTCAATTTCATGAGTAAGGAATCAGACAATCTATTGTCGAAGGCTTTCACGGCCGGAATCACTGGAGTGATGTGTGTTTTCCAGGCTGCATGGCCGTGTTCTAGCAGTATTCTCTCCTGACGTTTTGCCTGTATCTGTGGCTGACATCTGAGGATCCTCTGAAGATGCTAGCCACAGATGTAGGCAAAACGTCAGGAGAGAATGCTGCTAGAACACGGCCATACAGCCCGGAAACCACACAGCACCCCAATCAGACAATCTGATTAAAATAACTGGGACAGCTTCCAAGGGATAGTAAGGCCCCTTCCGCACATGCAAAATAATGCGTTTTCAAACCACTTTCACAACCGTTTGCAAGTGGATTTTGCTATTCCGCACAGCTTCAAAGAGCACTGAAAGCAGTTTGAAAGTGCATTATTCTGCATGTGCGGAATGAGCCTAAGAGTTGAGCCAACAATGTCCAGACCCCACTTTTGATTCTCAATTTTGTATTAAGGCTGAAGCAAAGGGGTCTTTTTTTCCCAGGCCTTTTGTCAGCTATGAAAAGTACTCCCCTTTCAGTGATTATGGGGATGCTGCAAAGGGGGCATTTATTCAAAGTGAGGACAACACATCTTAACTCTGAACTGGTTTGGTAACATCAAATGGCCAGATTTGATTGGCCATGTGATGTTGTGATATCATTGTGCTCCCTACATGATTGCTGGTTGGCTGGGATCTCATCCCGGGAAGAAGAAAACAATGGTCCCAAGGCAGCTGCTAAATATTCAAGGAACAACTGGTGAAACAGATGATCCGGGGGGGGGGGGGGTTTCAATCCTCCCAAAATGTACTGCTTTCATGCCAAAGATATTTGCAGGAGAATTTATAACACAGACTTCTTTGTTCTATTGTTTTACATTGACTCCATTGTTTTAAAATCATTTTAATTTGTTCTACCTTGCAAAAAGATCAAGCATACTTTGCAGTAATAAACAAACTAGCACTATAAGCCTATGCATAGTTAGTCTAGTCCAAGATCACTGATTTCAATGGACTTAGACATGAGTAATTCTTCATGGGATTGCACTGTAAATCATTACAGCCACAAGGACTACCAAAGCCTCACCCTGAAGTGAAGCGATGAGTTAAATGATTACAGGATTAATAAATGTAGAAAAATACATACATGACCATTTAAAAGGCTGGCGTTCTGACTTGGTGGCAAGCACTGCTGGGCTGTCAAATGGCTACACATTGCGCTGCCTCTAACACAAATCCCTAGGAGAGTGAACAGCCTTCGCTAGTTGGTGGATTGACACACATACCTTTACCCCCAAAGGTCCACCCTGCTAGGCTTTGGGTCAGAGCCTGGCAATTCCTTCTTTTCCTCTCAAGAGATCTGGGAAGGTTCTCCCTAAATATTATTTCTGGAGGTTACTTTCCCCCACCAGAGTGGTCATGAACCTGGCTCAAGGTTGTTATCATAGAGATCTGTTATGTATGCCTTTTATTTCAATGGGAGAAAAACAGTCCAAACTCCCAGAGGGTATCCAAAAGTCCATAATCATGTCTCAAGAAGCCCTTCGAGTCCCAAAATAAAATAGAAGACTAGTGGCATCTTGAAGTCTAACATTTATTTCTCAACAAGCTTTCATGAGTCGCTGCTTTGTTTACTTCATTTATGCCCACTTTTTTCCACAATGGGGACTTGAAGTGGTTTACAACTTTTTTCAGTTTTCCCTCCACATAACTGAGGAAGGAAGCTGAAATTTACAAAACCTCATGCAGGAATAAATATTGTTAAGACTTTATGGTGCCCCTGAGTTTCTGTTTTATTTTGCTGTAACAAGCTGATATGGCTACCCCTTTGCAGTCATTTTAATATCATTCTATTTCATTATTTTTAGCTGCAGATCAAATATTTTAAATCATTGTATTCTTTATCAGAACATTATAAAAAGTTTATAACTACAGAGAGTTCAAATTACAATATCATGAGGTTCAACATTCTGAGAACTTTGATAATGTGGTAATTGCCATGCTCCATAATAATTATTCCAGAACCTGATTTACCTCATCTGGTTGTTATTTAAATTATCATTGTCAATAATAAGTACTAGAATAGTCTTACATGGAATAATATACCACGTACAGACTTAGAAATCAAGGTCATTGATATGGAACATTGACCTGGTAGTTGAAGCAGCTACTAATTTCCACACACATGTTTTTGTGTAATGTGTTGCTATTGATGCAGTCAAGATTTTAAGTGACACAAAAACCCATAATGGACAACAGTACTCTTGCCTGTGATTTTGTACAAGCCGAAAGCTTAATTTCTCCTGTGTTTCCCCCCCGCCCTTTGTTTTTTTTCTTTAAAGTACATCGGAAGAAAAGTCTTTCACTTGTCCCACTGTATCTATGTAAAGTCGCATCTCCCCCGTACCCTTCCTCTCTTCACCTCAACTGTCCCTTCTCATCTGGATAAACAGCGTTTTTAACTAGGGC
The DNA here is from genome assembly GCF_021028975.2 of Sphaerodactylus townsendi. Classification (NCBI taxonomy): domain Eukaryota; kingdom Metazoa; phylum Chordata; class Lepidosauria; order Squamata; family Sphaerodactylidae; genus Sphaerodactylus; species Sphaerodactylus townsendi. Next base: position 31,994,131 of record NC_059440.1, read on the forward strand.
CATCCTCTTTCCTATTTCCATCTCCTTCCTCACAAAGTCCTTTGCACTTCACCAGAATTAAATTCATCATTCATTTTTTATGGTTTTATACATAGTAGTAATTTATGTTTTCAAATAGATTGAGGTCAGACTTTAACAGAAAAAAGACTGTTTTGCGTTTAAATTGAAGCCATGTTCATTCCATTAAAGGGAAATGTTTGGGATAATTTTAAAAGGCTTAAAAGTAGTAGAAAGTGGCATTAAAATAAAATTTGAGAGATGTAATTACACCTAATCGTACCATAAAATAATCAATACTGCATTACATTATTTCTGACTTCCCCAGTTATAGCTTTTTTGGCAGTAGGGGGGTGGAGATCTTTTGAATATTGATGAGGTGAGAAGGGTCACCGTCGTCTCTTTGAGGTCTAATGGAGGTGGAATTAAGGTGATGTCCTCTTCTATTATATCTGTGTGCAAGGTGTGCTTTCTCCTTTCTCCAGCTGGGGAGATATCATGGCAGATGAAGCCAATACCACGGTAGCATGTCTTGAGCTGAGATTATCCTGTCAGTAAGTGCTGACTGGGAAAGTAGCCTCAGCTGAGCCACTCAATTATACACTTTCATGAAACAGAAGAACTGATGTTCATGTCAACAGAGATAATTAACAGCACTGGAAACCTGGGATGGGGGGAAACCAGCGCCTTCCATTTTAGCCAGGATGTCTTTGGCTTCACTTTCTTTTTCCTGGAGTTTGAGAACAATGCTTGGGTTGTATCCATGTATGTTTATATGTTACAGGAGAGGACAGAGAGGAAGTAAAGCAGAGCCGAAGTTTCTGGCAAGATTTCTTGCAGGCTGTATCATCTACCCTTCCTCAGTAGAAGAAGCTTAGACCAAACAAAGGATGGCTAGAAAATGACAGCTGAGAACCATAATATAATTTGCTTACCATGAAAAGCAAGGAAATGCCTTCATGTCTCTTCTGTAAACTTTCCAAAATCATCCGGTGGTCTATTGTTGGAAACATCACTGGACAACCAGGATTAGCTTGCAAGAAATCTCAGAAACACTTGAAACTGTTGGTTACTGTTGGATTATACTGGCCATTAGACTATATAGCCAAGTAACCACTAACTCATGTAACAGGAGCCTATGTATATCTCGTTGTACAGGTTCATCTGTGTATTAATCGATCAATGCAATTTGTCCTTCTGCAAATCTAATTGTTGGGCAGGTCCTGATGTTGTTATCAAGCAGTCAGAATTGAGCCATTGATCTGCATGCCTTCTCTCCAGCCCTCCTTAACTATATTTATTTTATTAATTCAAAGAATCCAAAACCCAAGCTGCAGCCTTGCATTATCCATTCCAACTCGTGGACCATCTTCACATTACAGTACTCATATCAAAGGCACATATAATGAACATCGCTGTATCGCTTGCATAAATAATAAAGAATGAACATAATGTATTTTTAAAAGTTTCCTTAATGTAGCGCCAGCCCTGTGCTCCACCCAAATCCCTGAAATTATTGCCATCTCCCAGAAAAGCAAAGTAAAAAAAAACAAATAGGAGCAACAACTGCAAGGAGGGAAATATGGCTGTGGAACTCAAGCACAACCTAGTTCTTTTCTTACAAAACCTTTGGGCCACAATAGACATTTGTGTTGAGGTCCCCATGGGGAATAATTGTTAAAAACCAAAGAGCCCATTTTTGCTTGGAACACCACCACAAGAGGAAAGACTCAGGCCCTCCCAAACCATTTTCTGTGATGAAACTGCCTGGGGACATTATTTCCCCATTTGGCTGCTACACATGCACAGAATACTTGAGGGGAGCAGATCTTGGAAAGTAAAGCAGGCTTGGCTTTTTAAAAATTTATTTTGGATTTGGGTGGGAGTCCACCAAAGAAGTCGCTATGCAGAAGCAGGCAATGCCAAACCACCTCTCTTGAACATAACTTCCTTTGAAAACTCTGAGGGTGACCAGGGGTTGGCTGTGAGTTAATGACACTTTTCACCACACCTCTAATGCTGGTCTCCCTTGCTTCCTTTCATTGATACCTTTGCCCACTCCTTGACATTGCAGATGCATTGGAAATTGGAATGGCAATAGATTAGGCTTGTCAGTAATCCCTCATTTGTTGCCCTTTGGCCAAGCAGAATCTCCTCTGCACAACTAAGCAGGGGAGCTTTTCATTTCCACCTCCTTTTAGGCTACAATTAATTTTAGGCCACAATTAATTAATGTAGGTTTGCATGAAGCAGTAATGGTAGAGTAGCAAATTGTTTTCTCTGGGAAATTTGTGGTAAATATTGAGGTTTGTGGGAAACTGAATAATTTAAAAGGCCACTAGCATATTGCTAAATTTTATCCCAAAAATACAGAAATTTATATTGCTGAATAAACAAATTGTATACGTGAGGGCTTGTGCTGGGATACAATTTTTTTAGTCTCTAAAGTGCCACAAGATTCCTATTTGTTTTGTTGGGAAGTAAATTAATGGGGGTGGGTGGGTTTGCATATATTACCTTAGCTAGTTTCAATCAACTCTAATATTATATACAATTAAATAGAATACAGTTACTTTTATTTTGGGCAATCGTTGTTGTACAGCCATTTATAACAGAGTTCTAATCAATTTCCTGATCAAATGTTGTTAGTTATTCTCCTCCAACTTGGCACTTATTTGATTTGCTGAAGTGCAGCTTATATATATATATATGGGTTCTACGTTTGCACAGCTGCTCTGCTTCATTGGTTCACCTGTATGGAGATTTCCAGACATACCCTACAGACAATGCCTGCCCTTCCTCCTGCCCTCATGTGTGACAAATGGGGACAGTTGTGAAGGCAGCATGGGCTGTAAACACTGCAGCATGTGTATGACCTCAGTGGAATTCTTTGCTACAGAGGATGTTGTAAATCATTCTTTAAAAGATGAGACATATTCATGAAACTTGGGCCTATATGTGGCTATTTGGTAAGACATGTTCATGATCCTTCATGTTCGGAGGCAGTTTACCACACTCCTGCATGCTGCAAGTAGACAAAAACATGTCTTCTGATGAAGGGAGTGTGTGATAGGCCAGATGGTCATAGTCTGATTGAGCAAAGCAGTTCTCATGTAGGGGGTAGGGGGTGGGGAGTAGGCTTACTAGTTATGTCATGCATAGCCTGGTAAATGGCTCGTTGACACATAGTCATCTGTACCTACCCAAACAAGTTAAACTGAGGAGGAATCAGGAACATGGAACTTCTCCCTTATTTCACTACCACAGCAGGGCCTGCTGCATACCATTACAAGATGTTTCTTTCTAGCCCAGAGTGAGTATCTACCTTCTCTCCAGACCAGGGGTCCCCTTGCTTTTTGAGCCTCTGGGCAATTTTGGAATTCTGACAAACAGTGATAAGTGAACATAATCCTCATTCAAGGGAGAAAGACAGGGATGTCTCCAGTCCGGAATATATGCCTGAACCATATAGAAGTAAGATGGGTCCTCTAGCTAAGAGTACCTCATGTTGTTTGGCATTGTTTATGCAAAAGCAGCCATGGATGTTTAAGCCAATAAGTGAATATGCATGTCAGAAGGATTGCTGAATGGATTGCTGAATGTTTATCTCTGAATGGATTGCTGAATGTTTATCTCTGAATGGATTGCTGAATGTTTATCTCCTTCTATGTCAGCCCCTAGGGGCTCTGTTATGCTAGGGGCTGACATAGGAGGAGATAAACATATCAAGAGTCTTCCACACAGATCAAGTGCCTCCATACAGAACCAACACACACACAACTGCCTTACACTACATCAGATCATGGGTCCATCAAGGTCAATATTGTTTGATCAAGACTAGTACCGGCTCCCAGGGTCTCAGGCAGAGGTCTTTCACATGCCTGGGACCATCTGCATGCCAGACAGACGTTCCACCACTTGGTACAGGCTGGGCAGATCGCAAACCTTCAGTACTTATTAGGGACAGTGTGGACTGCATATTGGGTTCTTAAACATTGGAGCAGGGGGCGGGGGGGGCGGGGAGAAGGTAAGGAATGTTAGGAGTTGATTGTTCCCTGTGTGCTCTTAGGGTGTGGTCAGACATCAGTTGTCTACACTGGTGATTCTTCATTTCATCTCCTATTTCCCCTATAAACTGTGATGATCAACTCACACCTTTCCCCCCATGTCCTTGATGGGGAAATGTGGGACATTAGGGGCTTGGCCCCAGCAAGGATTAACATCTATTGGGGTTGAGTAGAATTCTGAAACAGATTCCCAGTTTACTTTGTTCCTGGTGTTGTTGGGTTTAGCAATTTAAGTTTGTAGGAGCTAAAGATATTCCTTAATTTCCTGTTGCTATAAGCCTCCTTTGTTATAAGTCTAACCTCAGCTGGGAAAGGGAGGAGTATAATCCAGTAAAATGAATAAAATAAAAAGAAAGCTGAATTTCCTTTTTTAAAAAGTTGTTAGAAGTTCAAAAAGTCTGAAATGCAGTTACTAAGGTCAGGATATTTGAAGTTTTAGGCTCCCAGTGACTTTCAGCAGTTGCTGGTGTCAATGGGATGATGCATATGTGGGTGAGAGATCAAAGGCTCTGATGCTTCTCAGAAAGATGAATGTGGCAGGAGCTACCATAAATGCTGGGTTTAGACAAGGAGACCAAAGAAAGAACTGAGCCTGGGTAGGGCGCAGCAGAAAGCAGATCAGGGTGTAACTCACAGGTGTAGGAGGGAACAGTGCTCCATGGAAAAAAAGATGTAAAATATGCATTGGGATCATCCCAGGATAAAAACAGAAAGCCTGGTACAAAAAAAAAAGTAGGGTTGTCATCCGTAAGGTGTGGCTCATGATGGTACATTCCTGGAATGTGTGTTTTGATGACAACATCCTGTGAGGCACCACTGGAGTTTACACAGTTCTGGCGAGGGGGGGGGGGAGATGAGGATACATATGTTCTGGAACTACTTGGAAATAGGATCATTACACTAAGTGAAGTGGATTGTTGCTGGTGTACAGTCAGGCTGAGGAGTGGCATCACTTAGACATAAAAGTTGCTTCTGCTGGTCTGCAGTGGACCTATAGTTGGTTAGGACTCAAGGCATATACTGTAATTTATCACCGCCCCCCCCCCCGCCCCCACACCACAAAAAAACCATTAAGTGGAGAGTTAAAGGCATAAGAGTTCATTATTGTAAATACCTAAAAGCACACAAGGATATACAAAATCAAACAATTCCTGCTTGCCAGCACAACAGTTTGTACTCTGCTGTTCAAGATGAGGCAGTTTTAGGTTGGAGCTAAAGATTACCTCATCTCTTTTTCCTGTTTCTCCCATAATGTCAGTTGTACAACGTGACTTCATTATACTGTGGAATTTCCCAATCCCATTCTTCCTCACTGGATGCTACCTGTGGGTGTACAGAAACTTGGAGCACTACACATCTTATATTATGCTTGATTTAAAAGTGATCCTGATAAGTGAAAAGAAAGAGTGGCATGGGAGCTTATCTGATCTGCCATTGCTTTCCTGTGGAGGCGGGAGGTAGATCTGTCCTCCTGCGCTGGTCCCATGGCCTCAGTGGGCTGGGCTTTAGATGGGTGGGCCAGCGTAGGTTAGTGGGGTCAGCACATGGCACCAGGGCCAGTAAGTGTATGGTCTTATAAGGTCATGCAAGACTTTCCAGCCTCCCTTTGGCTCCCGCTCCAAAGACCCATATTACAGTGCACGCAAGCAGCATCTAATTTAGACTGGTCCGGACTCTTAACAGCTAAAATGACCAAAACTAAGGCTATCATACTTTGGTCACATTATAAGAATACAGGACTCATTGGAAAAGACAATAATGCTAGGAAAAGCTGAAGGAAGCAGGAAAAGAGGAAGACCCAACATGAGAGGGATTGACTCAATCAAGGAAGCCACAGTCCTCAAGTATGCAAGATCTGAGCAAGGCTGATAACAAGAGGACATTTTGGATGTCATTAATTCATAGCGTCACCATAAGCAATCAGCACACCTGGTAGCAATCAATGCACATGCTACTGCTCTGTCCTTTAGGAAAAATCTTGGTTTTCTGGAGGTTTTAGCTTCTTTATTCTGTCTCATTTTTGGAAAAACAGAGCAGGAAATACATGAACACATGAAGTTGCCTTCCACTGAATCAAACTGTGGTCCATCAAGATCAGTATTCAGACTGGCAGCCTCTCTCCAGGATCTCAGGTAGGGGACTTTCAACATCACCTGCTGCAACATCCTTTTTACCGGAGATGCCAGGGATTGAACCTGGACCTTCTGAATGTCAAGCAGAAGCTCTTCTGCTGAGCCATGGCCCCTCAAATTCTTCAAAACATGGGGTTTTTTTTTCTAAAAATGGTCCATTTCACCTTCAAAATGTGTAGTTTTACCTTCAACATTCGTGCCATGGAAGCTCCCTGGACAGAATTTGTTCCATGGAAGCACTCTTGGCCTTTTTGTGCCAGTGCATGAACTTCATGTTCATGTATATTAATAATTTATGGGCATTCTATGTATTATTTATTTATTTTATTTATTTATTTATTATTTGATTTAGTATACCGCCCTATCCCCAAAGGGCTCAGGGCGGTGAACAATATAAAAGGATATATAAGCATAAACATATAAAAGTTTAAAATTTACATTCTAAAACAGTATCCCACGAACCCATATGCAACCCTCCCAAGAAGAATGATGGGTCCCGATGATGTTAGGGACCCTATACAGCAGGGAGGAGGATAAAAGCAGGGAATTATGGAATTACTCTAAAAACAGTAAGAATACAGAAGAACCAGTCACTGAATGAGCCGCACAGACACCTTGAAATCAGGTTTTCCGTTTAGCTCAACTGCTTAGCTAAGAAGGTAGCTTTGGGAAAATAAGAAAAAAATGTCTGAGAATATAGTTGAGCCCAAGCTGCCGGTTCCAAACCTGACTGAGTGATGTGGGGGCAGAATTTGGCCTAAGGAGCACAAAGCAAGCGTTGCCTTTTGCAAGGGCCCTTGGGGAGGAAAGGATTTCCCAAGCCTGCTGCACACTGAAGCCAACTGGGCACTGGCTCAGTTCCAGCAAGGGAGATGTTTTAGTCTGTGATGCAGCAGTATCTGAAATGGAAGCAAATGCGGGCAAGTGAATGGTGCAACAAAGAAATAAGCAGACACTGTAGTAGGCAATGGCTCTACCTCCCTTTGCAGCCTTGGCGTAAGTGAATAGTGATGGGGGCTGCGTGCTGCAGACTTTGGAACTAACAAATTAAAAAATTCTGCTCCAAAGGAGAAAATGAATTGTGTGACCTGTATCAACAATGTAAACGTTGCATACTTTGTTCTGCTCCTGCTAGCCCCAGAAAAGGGCAAAGAGAACACTGACATTGCACATTCTGGAATCCTGTTTAACATCTTCCTCCACACACATAGTTTTCATGAGTTCTTTCCACTCACCCAAACCCAGGCCTTTGTAGATGTGATGGGGAGGGAATGTTATATTTTACCAGAGATGCAGGGGGCTCTGGTCCAGTTTTAAAGTTTATAACCATGATTAAATCATTTTGGAATTTTTTAAAAAAATTATTGATATTGCATGTCTAATATGGGATTATGAGGGAATGGAATGTTACAAATTTGTTCTGGATCCAGGCAAGCGATCTTTGGATCCTACCAGTCACTCTCAAGCCCAGAATGATTTCAGCACTTTCAAGGGAAATACAGATAGTCCTGGAATACAGAAAGCCCTGACTTTAGCCAGTCGACTAATCCATGTGCTTAATCAACTAAGCTTTAGGTGCAAACTAAAATCTGACATTGATTTGAACAGTGGAGCCAACAGTAAACAACATCTCAGGCACTTGGGACACCAGGGGTGGGGGGCAGGCTAGCCAGCCTTTCTGGAGGCTATGAAGGTGGGGTAGCTGTAGAGGCAAGTGTCAAGAGTCTTTCTAATCTGGATCAAAAACAATGAAGCACGAGTTACAGGAGAGGAAAGTGTATGGGCATAGCAGAGGCTCTGTCACTCAGCTGCCTCACAGCCCTCTCTCCTAATTTGTGAGGCACATCTGAGGGACCGTCTCTCCACATATCGCCCTTCCAGGCCCCTCCGCTCATCGGAGGCAGACCTCCTGGTGATCCCTGGCCCCAAGGTGATCCGGGTGGCCTCTACAAGGGCCAGGGCTTTTACAGCCCTGGCCCCTACTTGGTGGAACAGGCTCCCGGGTGAGATCAGGGCCCTGCGGGTCATACAGAGTTTCCGCAGGGCCTGTAAAACGGACCTGTTCTGCCAGGCATTTGGCCAGCCGAGGTAAGATCGGGCCCCCACCATAATAAAATCTGGCCTCCCGTGGGTACGAGAAAGCGGGGAAGGGTGGGAATTGCAGCCATCTGTAATGGTAAGGCATTATACTCTTTTAATTAAGTATTGATGACTGTATTGTTTTGTTTTATGCTCAATGTTGGACACCACCCTGAGCCCCTTGGGGGAGGGCAGTATAAAAATGTAAATAAATAAATAAAGCAAGCAAGCAGCAAGTTCTGCAGAGTCTCTTATTGTGTGTCCAGAGCTTGTGCACATGCACTTTTTTCTCCACAAGTCATTTGGCTGACACTAGGTAGTTTAAGGTGAATAGCCGCATTGGTCTGTGGGAGAAGAGGTAGATTCAGGTTGGGCTAACAAGATGTTAAAGGTATAACCTTTTGAAAGTCATAGTTGAGAGTCACAGTTATCTGGTGAAAGGAGCTTTCACTCTCAAAAGCTCTTACCCCAAAAATCTTGTCAGTCTTCAAGGTGCTTCTGGACTTGAATTTAGCTGTTGTTCTTAGAATAATTCATTTTTAGCTAGTAAATACTTTGTGTTTCAGGCTGGAGCTGTGTTCTTGTAAAATTTGAACATATATTTTTAATCATCTTGGTTTTACGAGTATCATCGGGAATAGTTTCAATGACAGCTTTCCCATAACCTTAAATTACAAATTACCTCAAACCTATGAGAATCCTGTGCCCTTTTATTTAGGAGCCATCGTTGAGATATTGAAATAGGTGTGTTTTGTAAACAACCCCCTCCCTCATGTTGACAGCTTGAAGAATGGCTATTGTGATTAACAAAATCTTGTTTAACAACTGAAGTCTAGAATTGGTGTTGTGATTGATTTGAGGGATGTTTGCCCATTAGTGTAAAAATTCTGTTGTGTGGGACTGCGAATTGAAGGCTTTGCTGTACCTGAAGGGTGTGCATTTGTAAAGAAGAGTTTGTAACTGTGCCATGGCACCTGGCCACTGAATATGATAGGTACATTCCCTGGGAAGGTGGAGACGGGAGTAAGCATTTGGCCCTCCACTATAGTAACCTGGTAGTTTCATTTCTGGTGCTCAGCAAAAGGAAGGAGCAAAAGGAAAGAGCTCAGCTCAGCTGACAAGTAAAAAAGACTTTGGAGACAACAGTGGAAATGAATGTTTAGTTGAAACATGCTATTGGAATAATCACTTGTTTGTAATAAAAAAATAACCCTACTATATAAGATTTTAATGAGGAGATAAAATCACAAATATCTTTGTGGAGGGCACTGAATAATACTATTCTCCTAAAAGAAGGAAGGAAGGAATTGTGAGTGAAATAGATCAGAAGTCCTTGCAGGACATTCCTGGGAGCAGATAGTAGACCCTCATCACAGTTCCTTCCTTCCTTCCTTCCTTCCTTCCTTCCTTCCTTCCTTCCTTCCTTCCGTTTGTGTAGTAAGTCTCACAATGTTTGTAGCTATTTAACTGGTTATGACTTGAAATTTTTGCAAGATTTTATACTTGTCTTCAGCCTTTTACAGTGTACCACTTGGAGCACTCAGTAGGGGGGCAGTCTATACAAATTCAAAGAAATACACTTAAATAATGAGGTGCTATCAAATTGTGGTTGCGTGAGACAAAACATTCTTTTGGAGCCAGGTTGTTTGTAGTATTTGTGTGTGCGCATGCATGTGTGTATTTCAGTACCGAAGGGCTACATTCATGCCTATTGAAGTTGGTGGGTTTTAGCTAGTGTGAGCATTTCTCAGAGGGAAACAAATGTCTAATTCTGGAATGATCCCAAAGGGCCATTCATTTCCTTTCTACTGCCTCCACTTGGCAAGAGTAGTTCGCCAAACATCTTTTAACTGTGGCTGTTTCCCATTCATCCCTCTTGGAACTATAGTAATGGACTAGAATAGATTACATCCAGATTTTACTTGGCCCTGGTCACCCTGACATTACATTAATAATAGAATACAAAGGGGACCCACATTCCTGTAAGTGACTTGCTGATAGGCCCCTTCTAGGGTGTTTCCACAAGAGACGCTGTGAGCAGTTATCTTAATTTCCTGTGTTTATAAATTGGACAAAAGTGATGCATGGATCAGAACATTTAATTTCCAAAAGATGCTCTCCTGATTCCCCTATCAGCAGGCTAGCAGGCCAGGGGCCCAGCCTGGTCTCTGGGAGTCCCTTCAGCTCCAGCATAGACTCTGAGCTTATCATGCACTTCAGAATGAGTGCAAATAGATTTTTCCAGAGACTGGATAGTGATCAGAAAGAGGAATCCTCCCTCATGTCTATGCTGTTGCTCATTCCCATTTTCTTCTTTTAAATAACTTGTGCAGGTTTTTGCATTGTTTAAAAACCTAGAAAATCTGTTCCAACAGACACAAGAGTGCCCCAAAAGCTTCCCACTTTGGCTCTTTCAGACTACTTTCAACTCTCTTTAAAATTATTGTTTTACTTCTAACCTCCCTCACTTTCTCTTAGGCTGAAACATAAATAGAGGGTTCTTTAATACTCTTCCCACCAATCTGAACAGCAACAGAGGTTCTGTCCGGATTTTATCATTATTGTGCAGCTCAGTTGTTTACTCCCATTTGTCTTTGCCTTTTCTCGCACAAAGAAGTTATCAGCTGAGATGTATAGAAATTCCTGAAGCCCCTGTCACAACTCTGGGAAGAAGAGGGTGAATGGGCCTTTTGCCCATGCTTTGGCACGTTTGGAGTGATCCAGCAAACAAGGCAATCTGGCAGATCTCTTCAATCCTTGCTTATTTCAAAAGTGCTGTCAAATTGCAGCTAATTTATGGCAACCCCATAGAGCAGGGGTGTCAAAATTATTTGTTACAAAGACTGGATATAATATGAATGTGACTTGGTCAAGCCAGGCCCTGGGGGCGGGGGGGGGGGGCTGCCTCAGCTAGTGAGCAGGATGACACCCCTGCCATGGAGTTTACAAGGCAAGAGACATTCAGAGGTGGTTCACTGTTGCTTGCCTCTACACAGCAACCCTGAACAGTGGTCTCACACTGAAGTATTGACTAGGGCCAGTCCTGCTCAGTTTCGGAGATCTGATCAGATCAGGCTAGCCTAGTCTCTTTTAAATTTGAGTTTTGGCCCAGAGCATTTTCACATATGCTAATAACGCTGTTTAGAGTGAGATATGCTGCTTGTGAACATTGTTCACACAAAATAGGCAGTGTAGCCAGTTTCAAATGGGATGTACATCTGTGCTCGTCTAAGCCTCATATTTGAATTTCAGATGCTGAAAATGGGGAAATTAAAAACCCCAAACACCCAGCGTAAGCATCACTTATGAAAATGCCTTGACTTATTCAGAAGTGTTGCGTCAGGGAACATAAGATGTTCTCAGCTCACCTTTGTGTGTGTGTGTGTGTTTTAAGCTTATTCTTTCATTGCACTCAGTGAAAACACATTTCACATTTTTCCTGAACAGCAAATATTTGAAACCTGACAGAAAGTTTCAGCTAAAATCCATGATGACTGGTGTGTGCAAGAAATGGTGGAAGGAAAAGAAAACACTGAATTTTATTTGCTGGAGAGGGACTGACATGCAGCCACCTATTTTTCACTTTTTCATTTCCAACTCTCCTAAGGCTGGTGAGTTCAGCTCAAAAAAGCTCCTATGGCCAGTAGGGGGCGCCTTGGTTATGCATTATTCATTCTTCAGGCAATCCTACCACATCCCCCCCCCCCTCTTCAACTGAAAGAACAGTCTGCCAAGGAGATCTGGTACAAGCCATCAAAATATTTTGGCAGCTGTGCAAAGTGACAGTTTAAACGAACACAAGAGGGTGTTTAACCATTTACGGGGATGAAGGACTGAACAAGCACATGGGGAAAGTTCTGCCAATCAGAAATATGGGTCTCCCCCACCCTTGTTTCCTAATCTTGGGCCAAATCTGCAAGCATTAATCCATTTCTCTCATTGGGAAGGCACTTCATCCTGCTCATACATCTCTCTCTCTCTCTCCCCCTCCCCCCTCTCTTTTCAGAATTCCCCCCTTCACACTTTTGATGCAGCTACAGAAGTCACAACAGCCTAATCACCAGAGTATTTTCCCCCTCTACCTTGCTTGATTATAGCATTTAATAATTCTTGGCTCTTGGTGTAGCCATCCCCTCCCCACACAAATACGCCTACATATTCACTCGCTCAACCTAAAGTGTTTTCGGAAGTGCTATGTTTCCCGCATCTCATACAGTGGCTGTGAAGGGAAAACTGAGGCAGAGGTTGGGGATACTGGCTTTCCCAACAAGGTCATACCCTTGCCCTAATGATTTGCTTTGCCTAGGAAATAGAACAACCTACCTATCCTATATTTGCGTCTGGAATTGGAAGGGGGTCTCACTTTCAAAATAGCTTTAATAATTAGAGCAAGCTTTCCCAGCTTTTAACTGAGTCAAACACAGCTCATGAGCTACTTATTCTGACATCCTAGGGGCTTGAGAACATTCCACTCTGTTTTCTGTTCCAAGGAAGCAACACAAGCTGGTGACAGCATATAGGCTGGTGCTCTGCTTTCAGCTTCATTGGATTATAACCAGTATTGGCTTGGCTTAGTGTCCATAAAATATCCCTTTCTGGAATTCTTAAGGAGCCATGGGAGTTGGCACACAACAGAAATAACTTGAGATTTCCACATTCAAGGTGGGGGAAATTGTTTTGGGGCTGATGGGTGAGAGGACCTGTATCACTGTGACTTGCTTGGAGGAAGAATGGATGGGTGGAATAACAATGAATAAACAGAATAACTATGTCAGCATTGTCCACTCGGCACACATGTATTTCCACTTAATATGATTTTAAGGTTCACCTTCTCTTGTTCAAGTTACAATTAAGTAATGATGAAATTGTTGAGTTTAGGCTAAGGCTATTGTGTCTAAAACCACCACAGTGAAACGAAAAACCCAACTGAAAGGCCACTTCAGAGGCATCAAATACATTGCAGGGACTCTACAATGAAATGGACAAAACAATGCGTTGGTGTACAAGATCACATGTTCAACTCTTTGATTAGTTGATATGGCAAAGACATACATCTGAGAGTTTGGAAATCCATTTGGATCGTGCTAGAGTAGTTTTCATCCACCCAAATGATGTGCTTAGTTTCCATCTAGTTGATGGCCTCTCACATTGCATTAGCAACTCCTTGTTGGAAAATTCCTGACAATTTGGGGGTGGAGCCTGGAGAGTTACCCCAGAAAAAATATGTCATAGAGCCAACCTCCATAGCTGCCATCTTCTCCAGGGGAACTGATCTCAGTAGTCTGCAGATCAGTTGTAACTATGTGAAATCTCCAGGCCTCACCTGGAGGATGGCAACCCTGCTCTCACTCTAATTCCTTTTTGGTTGTACGATGACAATATTATATGTATCCATAACTGTGCAGCCCTCTTGGATGTATGTGCAATGATGGGATGGGGTTTTTTTTAAGGTCTGCTGCATGAGTGACAGGAAGCAAATCTCAAGCATCGGTCCTGTCACCTTGGCACAACTGAGTGAACACCGACATTTTTTTTACAAGGAAGCAAATTGTGTACTTGATGTGGGAGTTCACTAGAGGGACCAAGCATGGGGAATGCACTTTGAGCAGTATGAAAATTACATAGTATATCCTTAGCTTCAGTTACAGTCTTGGTTATAACATCTTTTTTCCTTACATGCTGCCCATTAGGACAATATTCTCATTCTGCACCTTTTGCAAAAGGATGAGGGACTGATTAGCAAGGACCATGACTGTAAAGATGTAGAAGGTGGAGGTTTATATTTTTTTACATTGCAGATTGTTCCTCTTTGCTGCTCCTAATATCCATGTGACAATATTCTTTAGAAGCATTCCAGCTGCTAAGAGATTGAAGTAGCTAATCAAACTTTGTTTCCTGACTTCTCCACTCAGTCTACAAACCAAGAAGACTCTTACCTGAGCTTTAAAACCGATCAAAAAATCAACTTTATTTGCAGCTCAATATTCAGTATTGTTAAAGAAGATAACAGGCTTTATAGGACAGATTCTAGCTCTGTCCTGTTTTAAGAAACCATCCCAGATGGGCTGTCTTCTCTTGCACTTTGGATTTATAAAAATCTACCTCCACTAAACTGGCCCTTTTTATGTTTCTTTGCAAAGGGAATGTGAGAGGCCCCTTTTCACTGTATTTTGGCATTGTGGTACCCTGATGTTAGACTGTTATCCCTGTACAACACAGGAAGATGATGTGCTCAAGGCAGGTCTGTAGTTGCACTCCTGGATTCAGGGTCACAATTTGAGTCAGATTTCGTTTCATTTGCACAAAGACACATTGACGCCTGGGCCTAATGAACATCAATATTCTTAATGACAAGGAAAAGATCTCTTTTATGGGATTCCAGACAGGCAGTGTGTGTGTCTCTGGTCTCCTCCAGCAGAATCGCAGGACAGTATACCCTATCTCACACACACAGGCTTCTGCCCTTACAGAGTTGAAGCCACCGCTTGGAGGAAAGACTTCTTAATTAGAACAACCCTCTGTTTTCCAAAAGTTTTCACAGAGCTGCTGGCCTTCTACTAGCTTATGTTCCCCACAGCCCAGCCTGAGCTCTTCCAATATACAAGTCCAAATATACATTATTATTTTTCCTTTTCTAGTTTTGATTATCACTGGGGAACATCTGTGTGGGTCTGACTGAGTATGCAGTATTCAAGATAGGAAACTCTGTCAACAATTTCATGGAAACAAGATAATGAAAAGATTTTTAAATTAAAAAAAAACTTTATTATAATCTACAAAACAAAATAAAGTAAAAAAAAAATCAACCACCAAACTGCAAGTCTGATTTTGCAAATTTTGTCTCCAATCTTGGAAGTATTTTTTTTTTGCTAGACGAGTTCCTTTCCTCTCTAATTTTTTGCATTTCCACCCTCAGCTCTTTACATCTTTGGCTACCAGATGTGTCCCACATTGAAGAGTTATTTCTCCTCCCTAGAGTGGAATAAATGCAATCAATATGAGTATTGCTCTCAGGGCCTTGAAATATTACATTAATGTTCCATGTGGTGACATTTTAGCTGGAATTTTCAAATACATTATGATGGTTCAAATTAATATTTATCAGATCAGCTTTTATATTTTGCAAAAGAGGGAGAGAGAGTAAGCATTATTAAAATACAAAATGCAGATGAACTCCAAAATCGATGGTCCATTTTACCAGCACTTTCCAGGGTTCTGTTTTGCTTTCTGGTTTTGTTTTAAAATTTATTAGTTTTACAGGCAAATCTATTTATTTCCCCTCATTTATTTTTTTTCACCCTCTCAGTGTTTTCCAATAGTTTCTCCTCCTCCATTTATTATCCCGAAATGTAAATTACGACATTAGCCAGTTTTCTTTAATTTTTTTCCCTTTTCAATGATTAAATCTGTTACATGACATCTTTGTCCTTTCTATAAATTAAATCATCTTTCCTTTCCACCTTTAGCCACTGCCAGAAGCAATACTCTGATTGCCAGCAATAAAAGTCCTCACGTTACACAGTCTTTATTCCTTCACAAAGCAAACCCCCCCACCCACCCCTTTCTTTCCCAGTACTTAATACTGCTGTCTTATGGCTGGGGTGGGGGGGGTGGGGGGACAAAAACCTCCTTCAATTTTAACTGGTTTTCCACAAGCAAGGAATTTTTCACAAAGTGATCTGGAGTGGGGGGAGGGGGGTAGAAGAAAATAATCTGCATTTCATCTTACATTCCAAAATACATTGTTCTTTTGAGGTGGAAATTCCAAGGTGATTAATAATTTGTTTATTTTCTTTTTGAAAGGCTGCTTCTTTGTATTTCAAGCTTTACTTAAAATCTTGTGGTGAGGTGGATATGATCTTAACTGCAATTCTGAAGATTTTTTTATTCGCAGTTAACTAGGGAAAGAACAGGTTGGAGAGGCGCAGTTCAACAGCCTGATTCTTCCTTACATCCCTGCCTAGAGCACCTTTTCTGAAAACGCTGTTCCTAATCAAAGGAGGGTT
This sequence comes from Sphaerodactylus townsendi, assembly GCF_021028975.2. NCBI lineage: Eukaryota > Metazoa > Chordata > Lepidosauria > Squamata > Sphaerodactylidae > Sphaerodactylus > Sphaerodactylus townsendi. Next base: position 32,010,412 of record NC_059440.1, read on the forward strand.
AAATATCCTGGTCACACTTACAAAGTTTGAGTCTCACCCACCCCTTCACGCACACCCCTTTTTTATAAGCTTATTTCAAGCTGATGGTTTTGCTGTATGTCAGATACAACACAGAGGGAGAAAAATATATATATATACACAGTGCATTTGGATATACGTACACAAGCCTGCCCTTCCTATTTTCTGCAGTGCTGATCTGCGCAAAAGAACGACAGGAAACTTAAAAAAGAAAAGGAGGAGGAATCGATTGTTCGACCCGCACTTGAACTCGCCTGAAAGAGATAAAGCAGAATTTTCAATAGGTCCCCTGCCCTTTTCACCAGGAGGGAAAGAGGAGAAGAAAAACAAGAGATATTTATATGACAGCAGCTGCTGAAAATAGCATTTCAGAGCAATAAAAAAAGGCAAAAGAGATTCAATGGTGGGAGGGGGGGAGGAGAAGAAAGTCTCTTTTCCGCTGCTTCCCCGGCTGGCAAGCTGATCCTGGAAATGCAAGCCTGAGCCCTATAGATCTGTTTGAAATTATAGTTGTCATTGAGAGTGAATTTATGCTCCTATTGATCTGCAAAAGGAAAATATTAAATGGTTCGGTTTTGATCTTTAGCTGACCTCAAGGTCAAGGGTAGTCCGAGATTAGTATTCATAGAATTCATCACCAAATTGTAGCCTCCATCTACTTTATGCAAACATAAGGAAAACATCCAGAGATAAATACAAAGCAAAATGACAAACAATCCCTCTTTCCCATCCACCCCCTCTCTTTTTCTCTTCATGCATGTATAAAGAGAGGAACCCTCAGAAACAGCAAAGAGAGCAAAAGAGTCATGTACCCTCAAAAACATCATTCACAAATAAACAGAAACAAACTGCATGCACATAGGAAAAGGATACAATCTAAAACAAACATGAACATCGAACTATAAGATGCATAATGCAAATTTCCTGATCCAAGTTACTTTCAAAACATGACTATTGCAGGACAAGAGAGACGCAAGAAACACTTCTGTATCTGTGCAAAATAGATAAAGATTTCTGCAACTATGGGATAAAGAAAATACACCAAAGATCCAGAAATGGTGAAATGGGGTTTTGCCAATATGGCAAGCATAGCAAAAGGTGCTCAGAATCAGAGCTTGTGGAAAAGAGCTCTCATTCACTGGCCGAGTGAATGGCTTTGATATACATGGTGAAGTCCCATTGACAAATTCTAAGTTGGCAAAGGATAAGTGAATGCAGAAGGCCAGCCATTCACAAACTATATTGAGCAGACTCTTCAGTCAAGCTGACAAGAAAGGTACATAGTGAGAAAAAAAACCACTGAACTGGGCAAGACCTGGGACATGTTTGTACTACTGTTTTTCCCAGGATTTCTTTTAGAAAAATCTGGTATAATTCAGATCACATTCCAGGTAGACTCGCTGGTTAGAATTCCATTTTCAGTGGCAGGAAATCATTAAAGAAGAATTAACTTCTTGGCAATGTCTGAACACCACATCATAAGAAAAACTGGGTTTGCCAGTGAGTAAGCTTACATTGTGCCTTATTTACTGTTTTATGATACGCCATGAGTAATTATGCCAGGGGGTACTCCAGCAGCTTCCATTTGGAGTCTTCAACAACATTCGAAAGATCTGTTCCTTGAGCACAAGGACTGCTCAGAAGAACTCCTCTTGTCAGGGTGGGGTCCTTCTTGCTGGTACAAAATTCACAGTTGTTTTGTTGTATATTTACAAGCGCTGAAAGGCAGCAGAGACTTATCCATTGTCCTGAGCAGGAAGGGAATCTGATGCAACTCCTTTGTGACACACACACACAACACACACACACACCCCTTACTTCAGGGGTTTGGATTCTAATTAGTGTCCATACTGCAGACAAGGTTCACAGCCCCTACAAGATCCAGGGTAAAGAAGATTGCAAAATGCTAATCATTATAGCAGAACTACGAATTCTAGGGTTCCTTGGAGTAAACCAGTTGATTTACATTTGCAACATGAAAGTAGTCTTGGACGAAATGGCCCATACTGGTCTTGAAGCTGGCGGACTGGAGCTGAGATTAAAGTTGCCCAGGCGGTATTTTTTGAAGGAAAACCCATGTGCCGAAGGATCCTTTGAAGAATATTTCAGTGGTATTGTAATATTCTAAACAGAGGCTTTCTCTGCACAGCACAAATCAAATGTCTTGAGGACTGAAATAGAAGCATTTTAGGGAGAAACTTCGCACAGCTTTCCCCCCCAAACATCTTGAAAACTGTCTATTTCAGCCCAAGATGGTTTTATCTGAAAAGGCTAAACTATTGACTATTTTCCCCAAGATGGTTTCAAGATATTTCCTGCTTACTTTTCAGAAATCAGGAAACATTTTATTTTTCCCACCAAGTTTAAAGCTCTTACTTTCATTTTCTGCCACTTCAGGATTTTCTGTGCTGTCCACCATTTGCTCAGGGTTTCCCACAGACATTTCCTCAGCTGGCACTGCAGCTGTCCACCTTGCCAGTGGGGAGGGCTATGTAAGCTACTTGGTATTCCCATTGGCGAGAAAGGTGCAGTAAAAGTGAAATAACTAAATATATCAACAATTTATGGAATTGATGAGTTGGAAAATTTAAGCAGAGTAGTCTACATTCCTGCATTTTAAATCCTTTGCATGTTGTTCTATCATATCTAGAACACTACAGTCTTCTAAACTGATAGACTGATGAAAATAGCGAATCAGTTGCCCTTTTCTGGAGCATATTCAGTATTTCCAAGCCTCTAGGTCTATTTTAAAGGAATATTTTTTTCCCTTGAGCATTAGCTCTGGAAGGGCATCATTCAGCAAGGGCCTATCTTTAAGGTTCATTCCGCACACGCAAAATAATGCACTTTCAAGCTGCTTTCACAACTGTTTTTGCCATTCCGCACAGCTTCAAAGAGCCCTGAAAGCAGCTTGAAAGTGCATTATTCTGTGTGTGCGGAATGAGCCCCTGTCATAGCTCCTTATTTCTGTATCCAATTAAAAATAATTTCTGTGGTTCTTCATATGTGGAGGGATCATTCTCATAGGGATCATACTAGTTTAGTCCTCAGATTTCTGTTTTCCTTTCCATCTTCTCCAGCAGGGGTGCAAGTGGAGATAATACTCTGGTTTGTTTGTTTGTTTGTATGGCCCTTTCAGCATGGGCCAAAACCGACGGCCTTGGGGTGGTAAAAACGCCGCCCCCAGGCCGCCGTTCGCACAGGCGGCGCTGCTGCAACGCAGCAGTGCCGACCTGACTGCGCTCCCCCTCCCCCAGGGCGGCGTCAGGCCGCCCTAAACAACAACCCTTTAAAGGGTTGTTGTTGGGGGGAAAGCGTCTTCCCGGCGGTGCGGTGCGAACCGCACCACTTCGGGAACACGCTAGTCTCCTCAGCCCTGTACTCACCTTGTCCCCGCAGCGACGCCTCGTTAGTCGGACTGAAGCCCCTCGCCCACGCTGTCCTCTGACCCCTGGAGGTCGGAGGGCAGCGTGGGCGGGCTTCGACGGCCAGCAGGCTTACGACAGGGACAATTCGTGTGAGTGGGACGGGGTAGAAGAGAGGCGTTCCGTCGCGGAGTCGCCTCGCCGCTTTACCGACCTCTTTCGCTGGAGGCCAGCCATCGCGATGCGATGCATGCGGAACGACCTTCGCCTCCATCGCGCGGCCCGGAATTTCCTGCCGCCGAAGTGGAGGCGACAAGGGAGGCCGTCTTGAGAGTGAAACGGCCTCATGTTATTAATACACCCAAATTTGATTTTGATAATGTTCTATAAAACGCACAAAATCATTGTCTACAAGAAAACAAAACACAAACTAACATGGTAAATTAAACAGCATTATCAGCATTTAAAAAGCATAGAATACAGTGGAAACAAGATCTTAAAAGTCTTGATCTTAAAACATCAGAGGAAGACAGTTTTACCAAAAGATGAGTTAAACAAGAATGGTTTGGCCTGGATCCAGAAAGTTAGAAATTGGGGGAACTACAACAGAAGCAGTGTCTCAAATGGTGTTCTTCAATCTCACATTGTCTGATATGATACTTTGGTTCCAGACTGTTCAGGGGTTTGGCATCCTGTGCTGGCCAGTACACCTGATGAGACTGCACCAGCTCCTTAGTAGTTCTGCCCAGAGCAGAAACATTTTGCCTTCACCAACTCAGTTAAGTCATTGGTACAGGACAATCATGCAAGGCCAAATCCTGCTTTGCTCGAAGGAAACCAAATCTCAAATGTGGACAGCCTTTCAATTTAACAGTGACTCCTGGGAGTTGCTGCTTATATAGTTTCTTTCCCCACCACCTCCTGAAGAATTTTTTTTCAGCTGCTGGAGAGGCATGGGGGCAGATGTACTGTGAATTATTTTGGCTGGAAGGGGCAAGAATGTGTCAGCAGAAAACAGGCCCGTCAGCCAGAGAAAGTGAGCTGCAAATTGTCCATTTCTAAAACGATGTGTTCATATGACACTTACAGACTCGCAAACCACCTGTTCAGCTATCACTCACCAGGAGGGGAAATGAAGTTTAAGGGAGATTCTGACAGTTCCAGGACAGTTTCTATGCATATACACACCAATTCTCTTACAAACCGTAGATTGGGCTTTGAAAAGCCAACAAAATAACTTATACCTTTGCCAACAACTGTGGTGGAGCTATAGGCGAGGGGGCTGTCCTATACATTAAATGCTATATTGTGTTTTTATTTGGTAGGGATTTTTTAAAAAGTCTGGCTCCCTTTCCCTTGTACCCATAAATTAAAAGTAAGTTGGAAGAGTGATCAGAACTTAATTTGTGCCACGATTCAGGCCCTAAAATTTATTATCTATCACAGTTTTATTCTCACCCTCTTAGGAGTTTGCAGAGGGAGATACATTATTCTCCCCTCCCTTTTATTTTAACAACAACCCTGTAAAGTCATTTGGACTCCCCAACAGTGGTTGACAGGAGATCATTTAGCGAACCTCATGGCAGATTGGGGATTAGAATTCATCCACTCCTAGTCCAGCTCTCTAACTACTGTACCATACTGTGTCTCATACTACTTTTCAGTACCAGTCTTGGGTAAGGGATGTGTCTCTGAGCAAGTGCAGAGTGCTTTCCCCTCAACACTGTATAACCAGCATGTGACACACTACATTTAGCATTGAGAATCAGAACTATTTGGTGGAGATAGGCCTTAACACTTCTTTTTTCTTAGCAGTGTCAGGGAAACTGCTGTGGAAGACGGTACAACTCAACCCTTGAAATGCTCCTATAATTCTAGAACAGCCCACAGTAGCATGGAAAGAGTATTGGAGCATTTCCAAATCCACACACATTAAAAGAAACCCATAAAAGGGGTTGAGTTGTCAAGGAACACATGGCTGTATATTTTATAACAAGTGGGATTTATTCTTGCTAAAGATCATCTTGTATCTTAGCTAACAAGTGGTACAACCCTTTGAAGTCTCAAAACTCGAGAGTGGATTAGTGGTGATACCAATGGCGGGCTTGCCTTTCCCCTTTTCCAAGCAAGGTCAAATTGAGATTGAAAATGCTCCGGCCCAAAAACTAGACTATATTAAGCCGATGAGAGCTTTCTTTTCCCACCTCTTCTTTTGGGGGAGGGTGCGTGCCTGTGGACTTGTGTGTAATTCTAATTTCTTGACGGGAAAATGGCAGAGGACTTGCTGACAGAGTAGGGTTTTCCGTACAAGCTTTTCTGGAGGGGCACGGAGTACATAGCCCAACGCGCCTGATCAAATAGCTTGTTAATTTCATCATTTCAGACTTTTATGGTTTTTCCAGTTGGTGCTGCTTTTATAAACAAGCATTTCAGTGACCTTCCCCTCCGGACATCAGCGTTTTCAGCTCTGCAAGAATCTCAAGCTCTGAAAGTTTATAAATAAGCCTTCTATCAAGTTCCACAACAGGTGTGACCTCCCCCCCATGTCCTAAAACTGAACAGTTTCAACAAGCAAATAAAGACAGCACAGCCCTGGTCTTAAAGGGAAAGCATATCCAAAAAGAAACACCACAGACCTTGGAACTGCCAACTTTGAACTCAGTGACTTGGGAAAGAAGATGGGTGCTCTTACATGCAGCTTTTTACCTTAGATATTGTTTCCTGTGGTCATCTAATCCTTTGCATCTCCATTTTCTTCACTTCCTTAGGCGCAATTTTGTTGCTCTTTTCTCTAGTGTGAATACCCCTCTAGACTAATCCCCTTCCACGGGGCTGTAGCAATGCCTTATAAAGATATCTACAGAAGAACATTGGGGTTTCCTCTGTTATTGTAAGAACATAAACAAAAACAAGATTTTAAATCAAACTTTTCACATGCTTTCTGTTAGCAGTCCTCCAAATATCCATATATATTTTCATTTATTTTTCCCCTTTTTTGATAGTTGCAATTTCTTTGGCTAATCTCAGGGTGGCTTCTAAGATTAGATGGTATATGTATGCATTCTCTCTTCCCCATAATGTGTGTGTTGGTTATATTCCAAATGTGTAGTTGTGTTTCTGAGTTTGTTTGTTTGTTTGTTTTGTCGATGTACCTTTTATCTTGAGAGCCAGTAGAGAATAGTAGCTAACAATGAGAGCCAGAAAATTCCCAGTTTAGATTTCACAGCCTTGAGTTCACTAAGTGGATGTAGGTAATTCTTTCAACCCTAACTCTGTATCAGCAGTATGATAATATTAATACTGGCCTATCCTGCACATCTATTTATTTGAGCAATATCTGCTTTGCAAGAAAAAACATTTCTTTTAACAACTTCCTCCCAATCTTATGGACAGTCTCTTAGGCCGATTTTGCATGCCAAAATTGCTCCTCTGTTGGCATGGGGAATGCCCCGATGCAATCGGGAGTTTTGCCCTCCCCCCCACCCCCGGTGCATAAGCGTGGCTGCCATGTTTCTGCCCTGGAGCTGCCGCACAGCATTGGCTTTGCTCTGTGAATTTCCTGAACCACAAAGGTTGAGGTTCTTTTGAAATGCCCCTTTGTTGCTCCAGAGGCTTCCACCGCCGTGCAAAACTCCTCCATAGCAGAAACAGGGGCAGTTTTTCCGCCTTGTAAGAAGTATTGGTGGCACATCTCAATGACCATGATTCCTAGGTGTATAATATGTAACAACATTGTAGAAAAGGAAATTAGGAGAAGCCAACTGGGGCAGCAGTTGCCCTGCTTCCAGAGAAATGAATGGGTTGCCAAAATTCATAGAATCTACATAACAAAGGGAGGGGGAGAGTCAATAATCAGAATTAGGGGCAGGAGCCCATATACCAGTGGAAACCAAACAGTTATGGCAAGTGGAGGTGATGAGTAGAAGGGATGACAGTTTTGTAGGTACAGCCACTAAAATGCATTTTTCAAACCTATATCAGATATGATCTAATATGATCGTTGAAGACACATGGTTCCCAAGGTACAGGTACAAAACCCCCAACATTTAAGAAGCATGATCTGAGCCCCCATTATGCAGAAGTTCCTGCATCTTGTACTGCAACTCAGTACTCCATAAATATCTATTTATTACATCTTTCTTCCAGCTTTTATTGGATTCCCAAGGGGTTCCCAGGCAAAGATGACATCCATATGTGCCTGGGGTGTTGTATTATGTATCTTTCAAGCATGTTAAGAACATAAGAACTAGCCTGCTGGATCAGACCAGAGTCCATCTAGTCCAGCACTCTGCTACTCGCAGTGGCCCACCAGGTGCCTTTGGGAGCTCATGTGCAGGATGTGAAAGCAATGGCCTTCTGCTGCTGCTGCTCCCGAGCACCTGGTCTGCTAAGGCATTTGCAATCTCAGATCAAGGAGGATCAAGATTGGTAGCCATAGATCAACTTCTCCTCCATAAATCTGTCCAAGCTCCTTTTAAAGCTATCCAGGTTAGTGGCCATCACCACCTCCTGTGGCAGCAGATTCCAAACACCAATCACACGTTGCGTGAAGAAGTGTTTCCTTTTATTAGTCCTAATTCTTCCCCCCAGCATTTTCAATGTATGCCCCCTGGTTCTAGTATTGTGAGAAAGAGAGAAAAATTCTCTCTGTCAACATTTTCTACCCCATACATAATTTTATATCCCCCCTCAGACGTCTCCTCTCCAAACTAAAGAGTCCCAAACGCTACAGCCTCTCCTCATAAGGAAGGTGCTCCAATCCTTCAATGTTATATGGCATCTTTGTACTGAAAGTTCTCCGTGTGTGGTGTTTTCTGTGCCTTTCCAAGCCTTTCTGATACCTAAAAGTCAGGTTTTGGAATGGCTAACTTCCTTTAGTCAGTGGGTTGCAGTGATGCCCTTGGCTTAATTGTAGGTCTTAGAATTAGAATCTCATTCACCTATCCATTTGTCATTAGACAATTTGTTCTTTAGACAGTATTGTGTCACTGTTTAGCTTGCAAAGAATCTTACTGGAGGTCCCTTCCAATTCTATGATCTCATGGCCCGATCCAACACACAGCACCTGCATCATGGTGTTCATAAGGCAGCAGAGTTGAGTTACCACAAAAATAAATGCTCACATGGTTTAAACTGAACAGATTAAAAACCCTTTGGCCTACTTGGTACGTCCTATACTTTAGTGCCAACAGGTCCCATAGTTCCCTTTTAAAAATGCTTCATCCTTGAAGGAACATGGAAAGTCAGTTCAGGCTGGCTGTAGTGTTCAGAGTAGTCCTTCATACTGCCATTTTGAACCTGAGCTGCAGAACTCTGGGCTCGAGATATTGTAGAGAAAGATCCTTTGAAAGATGAGAGCTGAGTGTTCTTGCAGGTCTCAAATGGCAGTCCCATTTCTGACATTCTATGGAAGAGTTTTTGGTCCTAAGAACATCCTAAGTGCCCTTCTGAGAACAATAAGAGCAGCCATTTGGCTCATGGTGAGTCCTCGTCCCCCTTAATGTACTTGCTGCCTTCCCCTTGGGAAGCATCTAATGACTTCTCCAACACAGCTAGTTGCAACGATAGATACATCATGCCAAAACCATCCAGAATCAGCTTCACTTGATGAGATTCATCATCAATCAGGGTGCATCTTGCTTTTTATTGGTGTGTGTGTTTATGAGTGTGTTTCTTTTAGCAACATTTACAAGAAAACATTTTAGTCCTCGTCCCTGCTTCTTGTGATGGGGTTCAGAATTCATTTTATTCACACCAGGGATGTTTGAAATATGCCTGAGAAAATTTCACTAGTCTCTCTGAAACTTTTCTGGATTTCACATTTTATGCAAAAAGTTGGTGGCAGCTTGAGTTATCTGCTGTGAAAGAGACCAGTTATGGGTAACGTTCAACTTTCATCACAGATCTGAGAAGTAGTTCTGGACAAGTCTCTATCCCTTAGTTTTTAGTCTCAGCTGCAAAATGCACACAATTATGACCAGGGCAAAGTGAGTGGTTGAATCCTTATAGATTGGGCAGTATTTTATGAACAGTGATGGGCAGTATATATGAACAGTGATGATGTTAATGGAGGCATCAATCTGTGGGTGGAAATAAGGAGAAAATATAAGGCTACTCACTGTGCACATCTTACCAACATGCATTTGAACAGCTGGCCCTTTTGCCTACCCCTTCAGCTGAACTGGGAAACCAGAAATGCAGCTTTCATACATCATGGAAACAGCTGCTAGCCTAAGGATACTTACTAGGAACTGAGTCAGTGGCACTCAACTTCCAAGAAAACAGGTTTAGGACGAAGCTGAAAAACAGCCAAACAAGAGCAGTTTGCTGGCTTAATGTTCTGAAGTACAAAATGAGATACATCAGTTTCTTGATGACTGTAGCTCTGATTCTGTAGCTGAGCAGACTCTTAACTTGCCCTCATTCTCTTCTCCTGGCCTCCTCTTCTTTCGTACCATAATTCCTGCTTACCTGGATTGATCATGACAGATTCCATAAATGTTCATAGCTTGGGCTAGTTGTTTAGCTGGGATTCCTTTTCCATAGATATCAAATACAAACCCACCTGGCTACTTTGTTGTCAGGATTGAATAACCATTAATAGACCTAATGTCTGTGTCTAAATGTTCTTTAAAACAATTGGCACTTATGATATATCATGCACTTGCTTCCCTTCCTTGGTCTTATCACCTCCATTGGGCAATCCAGATGGTGGCTGATGGTATGGGAGTTCCTTTATCAGGAACAATAGACAAAAAATTTTGAGGGAAACCCAGTGTATAGGTATACCTTGTGGAAGTGATTGTGACTTAGTGGACAGGCACCTTTTTGCATGCAGAAGGTCCCAGGTTTACTGCTATTGCCAGTAAAAGGAACTCAGGTTGCAGGTGTTGGGAAAGAGAGAGCAAAAATACTGAACTAAATGGACCAATCTCACCCAATCTGGTATAAGGTGAATTAAACTCCCTCCCAGCACCAAAAAAAAATGCCCTTCAAAGCAGAAAAGTCTGAGTGAAAATTTCACTTGTGAAATAAATCTACTCTCTGAAACATGGTGCTTCTAAATCTCTGGCTACCAGTAGTATCATGCTTGCAAGCAAATTCAGATGACAAATTAAAAATGATACCATTTTTGACAAAGTACCAGGCGGTAGTTGAAATATAATGAGGCGCTTGTAGAGAAATGCCCCTCCACCAAGCAAGCATTTGCTGGGCGGATTAGGCGGCATTCCTTCTCCTCTATTGAGTGGTGTCACAAGCTAATAAATATTTCAGAATTGGCTGTATTCAGTCCAGCCCTTGTCCCGGTTGACGTCTGTTCTCTCAGTTTTCAGAAGGAGACAGGTGCAGAAGGATGAAAAGGGATTTAATTACTAAACATCCCCAACTCCCAGTAACTCCCAAACACATGCTGTACTTTTTACTGTGTGCCCAAACACGAACACACATCTCCACTCTGCACACACACACACACACACTGTTTTTCCACACATTACATTTACTGTACTTTTGTCTAGTATAACACAGAATTACTGACAGCTACCCCCCCCCCCCCCGGGGGGGGGCAGTGCTGGAACGAGGTGCTGCACCCCGTTGCAGCATCCCAGGACTCCTGCCACTGCTGGCATAACAGAGGCGAGAAGGCATTATGCCAGCAAACCGCAGTTGAGACTTAAGCTACCTTTTGGGTGGCATAGGTCAATCGTGGCCCATGGTGGCTTCTCAGCAGTGGGCTGCCTGTGAAAAAATACCTTGCCCAAAGCAGAATCCTTGCTTGGGCATATTGGCATTTTGGGTGGACCATGGTTTTCTGCTGTGAATAAGGCTGCAATGTTGTTGCTATTTGTTTCCTGTCCTCCCATGGGCAAACCAGGCTCAGGAGGGGCTCACAGCATACACATATATAAATACAAACTTTACAAACACAATTAAAACATAAGACTAATTAATACATATGACACCTGGAATAACTGTTCACCTGGGGTGCACCTGTGAATAACAATAGGGGCCAACAATCAGCCACAATTTCATCCCTTCAGAAGGATGGCAACAGAGGTACAAAGGGAAGAGAAACCACAAGGGAGAAAGGGGAAGAAAACTGGGGAAAGGATGGGGAAGGGAAGGAGGGAAGGGGTATGATAGGGAAGGGAAAGGAAGGGAAACAAGGCCAAGTTTAGATGCATTATTCCTGCAGTCCTCCACCATAGGCCTAGCAAAACACCTCCGTTTTAAAAGTCTTGTAAGTCACTAGAGAGAGTTCCACCAGGCCGGGGCTGGAAAAGCTGTGGCTCTGGTCAAAGACAGACAATTGTAGGGGCTGGGATTACTAGAAAGTTGTTCCTGGTGGAGCATAGCGCCCTCTGAGGAGTATATATGGAGGACAGTCCCAAAGATACAGTGGTCCCAGACCGTCAACTATGAACGCATTAATCATACATTAAAGTCCTCCATACACTTGTAGACCTGGGGCAAAACTGTTGGATTGGGAGCTCCAGAAAAGCTGCCACAATGAAGACTACATAGTCTCCACTGCTCAACCTTCTCTGGGCAAAGTGGAATGCAGAGAGGCATTCCACTTTGGCATTTGTGGCGTTCTGTGTCCAATCTAGTCATATGGCAGTGCATCTTCTCTTCTTTCAGGAGTCTCCATATGCGTGAAGGAGCATGAGGCAGTAGACTGGTCCAGTAGTAAAACAGATTATGCCACTTCAGCCTGTGGGTGGGATTTTGGAATTCTCCTCCATGTGTAAACAAATCACTTGCTTATATAAAATAAGCACACCAGGCAGAAAAGTCACATCCCATCTGTTTTTTGCTTTGCTTGGTTTATGTTTGCAGGGTGTGTGTGTGTGTGCTTTAAACGAGGGGGAACATACAAAAGTGGTGTTCCCCCACACATATTCTGAAATGGTACAGGCAATTCCACCACTGGAGCCCTCCACTGTCTCATTCTGCTGCATGTTTTAGAGGCTAAATTGTATCTTCTTTGAAGTTTTGCATTTGGAAACATTTATTGAAACATGATTGATTGCTTGTTTAAAAGCCAAATCATTCATTGATTAGACTGTCAGTTGACAGTCTTAGTTTTTATATATCTAGACATCACTTAATGAAAGCTGGATGTACAACAAACACACAGTGTAGCATAGGGTTAAATTTGGACTAAAGTGTCTTGGGTTCAAACTCGCACTCAGCCACAAAAATCAGTAGGTCACTTTGGACCAAAGTATACATTTCTCAATCAAGTCTAATTTAGTGGGTTCTTGAGTAGATAAAATGGGATAATCCCATGCATACTCCCCAGGGCTCTGTAAAGGGAAAGCAAGATGCAACATGATACATTTGTAAAATCTAGTGGCACAACAGTCACTGGCATGAGACTCCAGGAAGAAGCATGCAAGTAAAGTCACGGATTCTAAAAGACAGAGCTTACCGAAAAGTAACATCCACATTTACCAGCTTTACATCTGTAAAATGTGAGGAGCTGCCAATGATATCATATCCCTGTAAAAACAAGCGAAATACAAAGGGTGAAGCCCTCTGAGTTTTTTAAAAATTGTCCATGCAATGAAAGACAAGACACTGCTATGGAGGATCAACAAATCTTAAAAGTGGAGGGGCTTACAGCAGTGAACAAAACCTCTGGGCAGATAAAGGGATTTCTCAGGTCTCAGGGCTGGAAACGATATCTTGAATGTATTAAGTCACAAAGAAAAATTAGATAGTGTAAAGTGATCCCTAGTGCAAGGAGTGCTGAACTTTTTCGATGACTTTAGAAGGCCATGTTTACAGTAACTTCAGCTCACAGCCAAGGGAAGATGCCAGCTCTTCGGGCCAGGAGAGAAACCAAATTCTTCTCTGCTTCTTTAGTGTGCCCCTCATTCTGCATGATGCACCTGTTTCTTTTGGAAATCCCAGCTTGGGAATTGCAGTTTTCTTTTCAGTACTATTTCTGTTTTCTTTTCAATATTATGGGTGTGCGTGTGTGTGGATGTGGGTGTACACACAACCACACAACACAACAGTTGTTTTTATTTTATGGTTGTAGCAGGGAGAGGGGGGGAAATGCTTTCAAAAATATTTAAAAACAGTAGGAATGAGACTTTCCCAGGTACGTTTGAAAAAATGATTGCAATATACTTTTTAACAGCTTTCCCCAGACTTTAGGCAGACTGCTGTTTTATGCTGCCCGTAAGAATTGTTTTGCTGTACTTATCTAGCCCAGCATTTTGTTTCTGACAGGGGGCAGCTTACAAGTAGGGCATGAAAGTGGTAGTCATTCCCCTGCTGTTTGCCCCAACACCTGAAAATGGTGCCATGGGACAATGGGAGCCTGTGTTTAAATCTCGGTTCAGACATGAAGTGACTTTGGGCCACAAACTCTGTCTCTCAGCCTTTCCTGTCTTACAGGGTTGTTGTGAGGATAAAGTAGAAGCGGAAAGAATCCTGTACCTGAGTTCTATTAACAGGGTTGCCTTTTCCAAGTCAGGAAATTCCTGGAGATTTGGGGAGGGAATGTGGGGAAGAAACTCAGCAGGGTAGAATGCTGTAGAGTCCTCCCTCCAAAACCGGCACTTTCTCCAGGACAACTGATCTTTCTAATCTGAACATGAGATGTGACTTGAGAGATCTCCAGGGCCCACCTGAAGGCTGGCAACCCTACCTCTGAAGGAAGTGCAGAATTAAAATGTGATAAATGAAAGAGATGTGTAAACCAGGGCTAAATAAGTGGCCTTCACCACCTGATATTTAGTTATGCATTATCTGAAGGAGGAAGGCTTCTTTTTAGTCCATTCACTTTGTGTACCTTGCTTAGCTTGGCAGGTAGGTACAATAAGGACTTGTGGCTGTGACTCTGTGGAAAAGCCTCTGCTTAGTATGCGGAAGATCCTTCGTTCAATTTCCAGCTTCTCTAATTAAAAGGACAAAGTAAGTGAAGGACCTTTTCCTGAGACCCTGTAGAGCCACTGTCATTCTGAGTAGACAGTACTGACCTTGGTAGACCAAGTATAAGGGAGTGTTGTGTGATGGGGCAGTTTTATCTATGGTCAGTGATACCCAAGAACCTCCTCATACCAATACAAGTCATGGTTGTTTGGCCTGCAAGATGCTGTAGAGATCTAAAATAAGCAGATTTTTTCTTAATTCTAAAGTAGCAGTAGCACAGATCCGGCACTAGCAGCGTAATATCCTGTCTCCCTTCTGCATCTTTTGAAAGATTTGAAACAAAGGCTTCAAGACTCCTCAGAGCCCTCAGATTGCACAAAGGTCTATGAGGTCCCAGCAGGTCTGGATTGATTAGTATTCTGTATTTATAATATCTCCATAATTGTAAAACAAAGGGAAACAAGCCCAGAGAATGCATTTTTAATCATCAATCATTGCTCTTTGTTTGTTGTGAATGAGTGGCAAAGTGGGATGGAATCGCCTGCAATCTCTGCTTTTCGCCTCGGCTGCCTAATCGGATGGGGAGGAATGTAAATAAAACAAGCAGGCAATGTGGGGTTGCTAGAAATAAATTCTGCACAGGGTGTCACTTTGGTCCAAGTTATGCCCCTTGTGAAGCCTGAGGAGGGACAAAAGTGTATCAGAGGGTCTGTCCCACCTAACAAGTGTTTCAGCACTGGTAGTTTGGGACCAAAGAAAAGCCATGTAGGACCTGATAGCTACAAGAAAAAGTTATTCAGACTGAGGAGCTGGGCCCAAATTGGTGCTTTTATCAGGCCAGGAAGAACCCCGTGTATCACCTGACCAGCTGCTGAATCAGCAACTTGCAGGAGAACCAGCTGCATTAGTCATCAGGGTTGCCAATGAGTAGCAAAGTTCTTGAAGAGCTGGGAGTGGATCCTGCAGAGTAGTGAATTTGGTGAGGGGAGGGACCTCCGAGCAGCCATTTTCTCCAGGGCAACTGATCTCTTTAGGCTGGAGTGGCGATTCCGGAAAATCTCCAGGCCATACCCAGAGGCTAACCACAAAACTGTGAGGAGGTGTAGTACAGCAGTACAGGAGACCAGCAGCTGTCCCTCTAGCAACGTACCACAGATCAACACTAAAAGCCATGTATGCTTTCCTGGGAATCACCCCTATGAAAAACTGTAGTAAACATACTGTCAATTGGACTGACCTTGTTTTTTATTCTAACAATACAATGTTTATGCTTTTTGTAGTGTCAAACATTGGTAAGCCTTTGGAGCGGCAGTGGCGCAGTGGTTAAGAGCAGGTGCACTCTAATCTGGAGGAACTGGGTTTGATTCCCCACTCTGCCACTTAAGCTGTGGAGGCTTATCTGGGGAATTCAGATTAGCCTGTGCACTCTTTTAGTTCTACTCTTGTACTAACTTTATGCACAGATTTAGCACCCTGTAGTCACTGTAAGAAGGAATCTGTACTCAGGGGCGTAACGAGGCAAACTGGGCAAAACCTGAGTTGGATGCCCCCCCCAGCCATGGGCGGCCACTCCACCATGACCAAATTTTTTTGCACCAGGGCATTGGTGCCTGCAGGGGGTGAATTTTTAGACATATCAGCACCAAAATTTCAGCGTATCATCAGGAGACTGTTCTTATGCGATAAACCTGGGCACCCCCCAGGTTTGGTAAGGTTTGGTTCAAGGAGTCCAAAGTTATGGACTCCAAAAGGGGGTGCCCCATCCCCCATTGTTTCCAATGGGAGCTAATAGGAGATGGGGGCTACAGTTTTGAGGGTCCATAACTGGTGCAGTTTGGCTCAGGGGGGCCAAAGTTATGGACCCTCAAAACTGTAGCCCCCATCTCCTATTAGCTCCCATTGGAAACAATGGGGGATGGGGGCACCCCCTTTGGGAGTCCATAACTTTGGATTCCCTGAACCAAACCTCACCAAACCCGGGGGGTAGCATAAGGACAGTCTCCTGATGATACGCTGAAATTCTGGTGCCACTAGCCTAAAAACTGCGCCCCCTGCAGGCCAAAAATGGAAATCCACTAAAAATACCCCAAAATGAACCCTGCATTTTGATGCCCCCCACAAGGTGGTGCCCTGGGCAGCTCCCCACCTTGCCCAATGGACATTACGCCCCTGTCTGTACTCCTAATTCTTCCTTATTTTCTGAGAGGACTTAGAAGAGTTTGGTAAATTGTAGTTAACTTCTCTTCCCATGAATGAAGCCCGGACTTCTTGACATTCTTGACATTCACTAACATTCACTGACTTGACATTCACTGACTTCTTGACATTCACTGACTGCAAGAGAACAGTTAACTTAGGGCCCTTCCGCACATGCAGAATAATGCACTTTCAATCCATTTTCAATTCACTTTGCAGCTGGATTTTGCAGCTGTGCAAAATAGCAAAATCCACTTGCAAACAATTGTGACAGTGGATTGGAAGTGCACTATTCTGCATGTGCGAAAATGTCCTTAGAGAAAGCATCCTTTTTTTTCCTATGGTGATGGTCTGACAACCTTCATATCCACTCCAGGTATTAAGTTTGAAATCAGCAATGCTGGCTGGGAAAGAGCTGCAAGCAAGCCCTGGAGGAAATCTGGACAGGCATATTACATATGTATTGCGTAAAAGAATAAAAAGCAATTTACATTGTCATTACCCAGCATTGGTTTGTCTGGATATGGAATTATCCCCTCTCTCTTCATTGTTAACCACAAACAACCTATCAGTTCTGCTACTTTCAAATGTTAAATCAGTGTCTAGTATCACAATTCCAGGATCAAATATCCTCAGATTTCAAATATTTAAGCTTTGTCAGAATACCCAGTGTGTGGTCACTGTCAAATTTGCAAAATATCATTTTGGGGAACAAAATTCTTATAGGTGTAAAATTCTCAAGGCCTTTGCTGCAATCCTAGAGATATTTGAAGAACAGGCCCTAAGGTTTTTGCCTTGGAAGAGGGTGAGTGAGCTGGATCCAACCCCTTTCAGCCAAGGTGTGGAGGTCCAGATGCTTTGGGGCTCACTTCTTTGGCTTCCCTTCCCAGTTTACGCATGTTGTGTCCTTGAGCAATGCCAGGCGTCACTTTTTCAACCCGTAAAATGGGAACAAACAACCTGTAAAATGGGAACAAACAATAAAACATGCCTACCTCAGTAGGGCGGTATGAGGCCTAATTCACGAGCAATTAGAAAGAACATCGCGTCTCAGTGGTACAAGAGACATTATTGGAAGCAGGTGGGGATTTCAAATATGCTGTCAAAGAACACAGCAAAATAACATTCAAGTAATAAAGGAAGAATTAATGTGGAATTAAGTTTTGGAGACCATAATCTTATTGAATTAGTCACATGGACTGGTTTGAAGAAGAACTTGGTTTTGACCCTGGGCCAGAGGTGGGATCCAACCAGTTCTCGCCACTTCTGTAGAAGTGGTTACTAATTTTTTCTGAGTGCCAAGAAGGGGTTACTAGAGCCACCTCCCTGCCCAATAGGGACTGGAGGTGCGTGTGTGTGGCGGCGCCACTGTTTGAATCCCATCGGAACCTGTTATTAAAACTTTTGGATCCCACCACTGCCCTGGGCCCTTTAGTTCCACAACCAGTTCCACTACCCATAGCTGTTTCGGCAAGGAAGGCAGCAGTACTGATCCCTTGGAGAGGCTATGAAGTTTTGCCCAATGAATTTTTTTTAGCTGAATTTTTTTTAGCTGAATTTTTTTTAGCTGAATTTAGCGAGGTTTCCTGCCAAGATGAAAATATATCAAGAATTATAAAGAAAGCAAAAAAAATTATCAGAAGGTGATCTATGGATCCTTAAATAACCTCTAAATTTGGCCTGAAGTAATATTGTGAGAGGAATTGCACATTGTTGCTCAGGAAAAAATACTGCAGGAATTTCATGTGTCAGACCACTGGTCCAGCTGTCCCTATTTTGTCGGTTCTAGGATCTCAGTCAAGAGTTTCAGGCAACTGTGGCTCCTCTCCTCAAGGGAGACCAGCTAGAGTGTCTTACAGGCCCTGCAGAATTGGAGTAAATCCCACAGGGCCCTGGTTTCTCTCGAAAGAGCATTCCAGCAGGCTGGGGCCAGAGACAAAAAGGGTCTAGTTGAGGACAGCCAGGGACCACCAGTAAGTTGTTACTTGCTGAGCGTAAGATTCTTTGGGGTATATATTGGAAGAGGCAGTCCCAGAAATATGAAGGTTCCAGATCAATTAGGGCTTTAAAAGTTAATTTACTGTGCTGGCTGGTATCTTTGTGATCAACTTTTTGCATTGTTTATGATATGTCATTAGGTGGACAGGTTTCTGATTGCATTGTTTTCTAGGTCTGTAATCCTAGGCCTATTGCATTGTTTACAGGATGTTTCAGGCTGCCAGGTTAGTTTGTTGTTGTTGTTTTAAAATATTTTGTAATCTGCCTTGAGTCTCAGTAAGAAAGTCAGGCTATAAATGAAGTAAATAAAAAAAATTGATGCTGCTTTACACCAAGTCCAAGATCAGTTTGGTAAGTATTGTGACCTCTGACTGACAGCGGTTCTCCGGGGCTGCAGGTAGAGAAAAGTGTTTCTGAACATCTCCTACTTGAGATCCTTTAACTGGATAATGTAAAAGATTAAACTGGTGGTCTCCTACATCCACGGCCTATCTTCTGCACCTGAGCTACAGCCCTTAGTTTTGAGAATCTAATTTATAGTTTGAATGTTCCATATTGTTACAGCTGGAAATAGATCAGTAAATTATAATAATCTTTAGTAGTTATTTAGAATTTTCAAAAACACTTCACTTATGTTATCTGGTTGGAAAAAGAAAGCGAGCCCAGGTGATAAAGGATTTAGCAGATGGGAATCACAGATCCAGTTACAGGGTTTTTTGTTTGTTGAAAATAAGCATAAATCCTAACTACCGTGGGCCATCTTATATAACCTAACTTTGCTCTGTCCATGTTGGGGGATATTCTACCCATTTCCACCCACTAAACAATTGGATGGGATGGTGAGAAGAAACTGAGCATTGCATGTAAATGTTTGCCTATTAAGACTTTTTCTTTATTTTTTAATAATGTGCAACCCAAGAGCAAAAGTTTCATGTGAGGAAATGGCACTTGGCAAACAGTAGTTCTCTGATATGCTCTAATTGCTTTTGGTAAACTGACAAGGGGGGGAAGGGAATGAAAGTAGATATGACAACATTTAATGTTGACGAGCGGCTGCTGCTTTCAAGAGGTTCATTTATTTGGTTTTTCCAAAGAAAGGAGAGATGGAAGGAACAGGAAAGGACTAAGGTGTTTTTATAGCAAGTGAAAGGCGTGGAGAAAGAGAGAAAGGGAAGTGGTGTCCCCCCCCCCCCCACCTTTCCCCATGATACTAGAAGTCACAGTCTTGGCTGGCACAAGGTTGGGAACTGACAAAAGATAGTGTTCACTCAAACAACACATCATTAACTAAGGCTGATTCCGCATGGGCCAAAAACCGCAGTGTGAAAATGGTGTGAAAACAGTATAAACCCTTTTACACCATTTTCACACCGTTTTCACACTGTTGCTTTTGGCCCATGCGGAATCAGCCTAATTTTGTTTTGTAAAAGGTATCAAACTGGTGGCAAGTGGGCATCTCAATGTATGTTGGCTGTGATAACTACATGGAACGTCCATGTCCAGAGGCAGAATGGCTCAGAATACCTGATGCTGGGGGAGACATACAGATGAAGGCCATCACCTTCCTACTTTCTTTGCGAGTTTCCCCAGAGACATGTGGTTGGACACTGTTGGAAAGAGAATGATGGATCTTTAGGTTGATTAAGGAAAGCATGTTTGTTTTCTTCCTTTGTTGGAGATTTTCAAGACACACTTCAAATAGGTTACAGCAGCAGTAGATCAACTTTCACTAAGCCAGCAGGTCTGATCCCAGAAGTGGTCTTAACATGCCTGGGTTCAACCCCAGAATCTGAAAGTATTCTTATACACCTGAAAAAAGAGGAACAGATGCCATAATTCGGTGCTCAGTAGTGGAGCACTTAAGAAGCAGAAAACATGGATTCAGATGCTGTTCCTGGCTGATGCTGTCACTCTCTCCCTCCCCATGGGCCAGGCAGACATTTTGCCATCATATAATCTGACAGAAACTGTCCTGAGATCCCTTGCCATCTTACACAGAACGGCGATGTGGAGCTCATATGGTCTTGCACAGTTAGTTTTGCAATTCCTCATCATCTTCTGGCTATTGCAACATCCTCAAACTTGTATTGTTGTTCAGTCAGACCCATCTTGCTCATCACAATAACAATCCAAAGAGGAATGTACAAATGTGTCTTTTCCCATTTCATGTCATGTCTGTGCCTGGTCAGGAAGACCAGTTTTGTCCTGCTGGTTTTCTTTCATAAATTCCCAGTGTCATTTATTTCTTTCATAGCATTTTTATCACAACTATATGCCATTTATACATATTTGAAAATCCCGCTCCTGGCATCACTTTTAAGAACAATATTTCTATTAAATGTAATTAACGTGTGTGAAGAAAATAAGACAGTATGGTGTAGTAGTTAGAGCATTGGACTAGGGTCTAGGAGGCCCAGATTCAAATCCCACTGTAACATGGAAAGTGGCTGGGTGTTGCTGGAGGAGAGGCGAGCAATGTGAGCTGCTTTAGGTTCCCACTGCAGAGAAAAGTGGGATATAAATGAAGCAAATAATTAATAAAATAAATAAATAAGGATATACCAACAATTTTATTCATATTGTGAAGAAAGGGGCTTCATATCAAACCACATGAAAATCAGAAATATCCCTGAAATCTAGCCACAAGTTGAGATACCTTATACAATCTAGTACAGATCTGAATGTCTCGCCCCTTCCGCACACACAAAATAATGCATTTTCAAACCACTTTCACAACTGTTTGCAATTTTATTTGCCATTCCGCACAGTTTCAAAGAGCAAAAAAATTTTGCCATTCCGCACAGCTTCAAAGAGCACTGAAAACAGTTTGAAAGTGCATTATTCTGCAGGTGCGGAATGAGCCTATGTTTCTTCACAGCTCTCTGCACAGCAGTATCTACATGCTAGGGATTAGGATTCTGACCTTTAAAGCCCTGCTCAGGTACCTAAAGGACCTTTCATACAAATCTGCTTGCATCTGTTAAAAAAATCTGCTGAATTCTGCTTTGAGTATTCCTGTCTTCAGAAGTAAGATGGATGCTACCAGAAACAGGGCCTTTTCAGTGGTGGTGCCCAGACACTGGAATACCCTCTCTAGATATGCTTATCGTGAACTATTTTCTTTTAGGCACAAGTTAAACACATTTTCCTTCACCCATGCCTTTAGCATCATCTGACTGTCTTTTTCGCTTACCCTGTAGGCTATCAAATTTTGTTAACCTCTCTCTCTCTCTCTCTCTAGTTAGTTGGAGTTGATTACTACTGACTTTAATTTGTTATTGTAAGCCTTGGTGACTGCCAATAGGTGGGAAGACAAGGTACGAATATTTCAATGAAATAATAATAGTTGAATATATCTCCTGGGATGTGTCACATGCTCATGTACCAGGAATGGGAAATCTCTGGCTACTTTGCTTATTTAATTACATGGGGCAGGATATTTTCTACAAATTTTACATGAGGTCAAACTCCGTGCCATGCATAGCAGGGGATCACACCCTGATCTTGTCAACCTTTTTTCTATGTCATGGCACAACATCTCTCTCAACGATAGCAAGCAGCAAAGAGGAGGAGTTGGGTTTTTATATCTTGCTCTTCTCTACCTTTTAGTGGCTTAACAAGTGCATGCTTCATTCAGTCAAGCAAGAGTTAAGTGCTGAAGTTACATGCCTAGAATCACAAGAGCTTCTGGAAAGATCTCTCTGCTTTCTTCTTCCAGAAAAAGAGGACAGACAGACAGACAGACACAGATAGACTGAACAGACGCCCAGACTGAGCACTTGCATAGAGTTTGCTGTTCCTATATTTGGTATAAATTCATTTGTTATCTAAAAAAGTTCTACAGAACCATTCACTTGCACCTTTACCCTGTTATTTATTTGCTCTGCTAATTCAGTGCACTACAACACAGTCACATTCCTTGTGAGGCTGAGAGAGTTCTAAGAGAATGGGGATTAGCCCAAGGTAATTCATGTGGAGGAGTGGGGACAAAAATTAGAGCTTGCTGCTCTTAACCACTATATGATGTTGGCTTAATACCTTTGACCCCATTTTTAAAAAATGTACCTTACATAAATTCCACTTTTCCTTCAAACAGTTCAGTGTGGTATAGATAAAAAGTGCTACCCCTGTGAGGTAGGTTAGGCTGAGAGAAGGTGACTGACCCAAGGTCGTCTAGTGGGCTTTAAGACTCAACTGGAGATTTCAAACACAGGTCTTCCCAGTCTAATTTGAACATTCTAACCACTGCACTATCATCTACGCAAGGGAAAACATTTATTCCAGCTGTTCACTGGCACAGAGGCTCTTTTGGTAGCCCCTATGAAGGATCTCCACTGACTTCTCTCGGGTTCTTCTCACCATCTTGAAAACTGCTTGTGTTCTTACACTGAGGGATGGGATAGCAACAGCATCAATGGAGCAATACAACATTATGGCACCTGCCTTTTCCACACAGTAAGAAATGTCAGTTACTAATACCAACCAACCAACCAACCCAGTCCTGTGAAGTCAAACCTCAAGTTTACTTAACTGAAGATTTTTTTAAAAAAATCTTTCATGTGTTGTGTAGGCCCCCTCTGCAGCGTTGGGGATACCTCCTTCATTGTTACAGTTTTGTTTAAAATATGCAAACGTGCACTTTAAGGTTATATGTAAAAAAAAGGAGTGATGTATTGTAGGGTTGCCAACTTCTAGTGCAGCTGGGAGATCACCTAGATAGAATCACAACTGGTCTCCAGACTACAGAGATCAGTTCCCCTGGAGTAGGGGTCTGCAACCTGCGGCTCTCCAGATGTTCATGGACTACAAATCCCATCAGCCCCTGCCAGCATCATGCTTTAATTTGCATGATGCATGATGCTGGCAGGGGCTGATGGGATTTGTAGTCCATGAACATCTGGAGAGCCGCAGGTTGCAGACCCCTACCTGGAGGAAATGGCCACTCTAAAGGGTGGGCTCAATGGCGTTCTACCCCAATGAGGCCCCTGTCCTTTTGGGCTCCACCCCCAAATCTCCCGGAATTTCACAACCCAGAGCTGGCAACCTTAGCTATAACCTGGTTGATTTCCTATCCATTAGTATTGACACACAGAGAATGGTAGGTTTTTCAACATAGCTGAAGGTGAGCTTTGCCTTCTGCTTTTCAGGTTTTGCCTTGATGCCTTCCAAGGTTTGCAGGTAACTATGGCAAGGCCAGATGTGATGACGATTTAGATCTGGATCAGTAAAATTGGGCTTTTGTGACTAAACTTTTAATTAAAATACAATAAAAGCGTAACTACTGGACACAGAGCCCCAGCATATTTAAAATGGCAGATTCCAAATGGCTAGCCGGAGTCATCTTTAAGGTGCCACAAAACTTTTGTTATTTTGCTATTTAGAATGGTGCATCTGTACTGCAGGAAGGGAGATAAGGCAGTAGAGGGGAACTTAGCTTCTCTATATGACATCTAAGCACTTTACTGAACGTTTTATTTGCTGCTCTATTAAAATATAAACTAAAGTCTAGGGCTAAGACACAAGAGTGGTAAAGTTCACCAAGTGGCAAACTTGAGTAAAACTTTCCCTACCCCTTAAAAGGAGCAGAAACAAAACGAGGAGAAAAAGACCGGAAAGGGGAGGGATTGCTCTGAGGCAGCAATAAAAAGATAATAGTAACAATAATAATAAACAACAATAATTAATAAAAAATATAATGTTGTCAGGGTGGGAATATCCAGTCCGGGTTTTGCAGGCGCTCGTCTCTAGCTCGTGTTCCCTGCCTGCTTGGAACTGAGTCCATTCCATGCTTTTTTCCTGCTCCCCCCCACCCTTAACTCCCCTTTTCCCTGCTTCAGTGGTGGAAAGGGGCAGATGGCGGCTGAACTCCAGCCCGGGTTTTGCTCCGTGCCTGCCCCCCGGTAGAAATAGGAAAATTCAATAATCAAAGCTAAGGGAAGAGAGAGAGAGAGACAGAGAGGAGGGAGAAAAAAAATCCCGGATCAGGGCAACTTTGATGGCGCATGCGCGCTCTAAGCCTCCATCCCAAACACACATTTCCCTGTACTTGGAAAGTCACCCAAAGCAGCCCCAAGTGCAGGTAAGACCTTCGGCTCTCCCCTCCCCGTCCCTCGTGTGGCCAGCGCCAGGCTCTTCCTGCCCAGGGGGCACCCGCAGCTCCCGGCGCTCGCACTTTTCCACGCCTTGTCCCGGCTGGCACCCAAGCTGGTGGCTGTTGCCCCACCAACTCTCGCTGCCTTCCCCACCGCCGCCGCCGCTCCAGGGCGCGCTGGGGTTTGGCAGAGGGCGGCAGGAGCGCCTCGGGCCAGGGACCAGAGGGGGCATTGCGCGGAGGGAGGGCGCTGCAGCTGGTTGCAGCCCCAGGAAGGTGCTCACTGGGGAAGGAGGGGTCGTGGGGAGGGAGGGGGGCAGGCAGGCACTTGCATTGCATTTCATTGCGGGGGGGGGGGGGATACACTGCAAAGGTCATTGAGCTCTGGAAAGGGGGGGTATTGCAGTGTGCAAGGAGCAGGGCGGACGGGCTGCTGCTGGCATGCTGGCGGGATATCGTCGCATCTTTCTCCTTTCGTTTGGGGGGGCTGCTTTGGCGATCGCCTCCCCCCACCTTTAAATTACTGGGAACTTTGTGGGGCGGGAAAGGAGGGTTGCAAGTGGTTTGTCTAAGCCCTGCTTGGGGAGGTGGAATTAGAGGAGGGGGGAAACTGAACAAGATTCTCGCAATTCCGTGGACTTTCTAAAATAGACCGGAGGAGGAAGGTGGGCAGGCAGTGCGCGCCTCCAGCCCCTCTTCTCCCTCCCCTCCCCCGTCTCCCTGCCGCTCTCCCAGGCCGGAGATGCTCGTCCGTGGCGGCGGGGGGAGAGGGGAGAGAAGCGGGCGCTTGTGCCGCACTAGTTCCTCGGACTTTCGCGTCAGTCCCTGTATGGCAAAAAGGAAAAGGCGAGAGGGAGCTCAGTCTCTCCTTCCCCCGCTTCTTGGATCGCAGGTGCCCGAGCGAGCCTCAGAGCGGTTCTCATCTGGGGGGGGGGGGGGGGGCCAAGACCAGGATCCCCCCCCCCGCTTCCCCCGGGAGAAAGTTGGCCGGAGGGGAGAGCAGAAGCGGGGGTTCTGGGGTGGGCTGGCGCGCGGCTCCAGTGACCCGCGCTCGGGAGCGGCCGGCGAAGTTTTGCCGAAGTGCCGGCGAGAGGGGAGGCGGGGGGCGCGCTGCCGCCTGCC
The DNA here is from genome assembly GCF_021028975.2 of Sphaerodactylus townsendi. Lineage (NCBI taxonomy): Eukaryota > Metazoa > Chordata > Lepidosauria > Squamata > Sphaerodactylidae > Sphaerodactylus > Sphaerodactylus townsendi. The sequence continues at coordinate 32,036,089 of NC_059440.1, forward strand.
TGCCTGCCTGCCGAGAGACGCGCTCGGGGCTCCGGCGGGGGAGGGCGAGCCCGCGGTCGAAACGGGCCCCGAAGCGCGGTTTTGGTCCCGGGCGGCGAGAGAAGTCTCGCTCGGGCGCGCTGCCCAAGTTGCGGACGCCGGAGCCGGGCTCCGTGGGGCAGAATGCGAGGGCGCTTCTGGGGCGACCGGGGTACGTGTCTCCCCCACCCCCTTGGAAGCAGCAGGTTATTTATACCCGGAGGTATTTGCAGAATGAGCAGCTGATTTGCGCTCCGGAGCCAGGGAGGGGGCTCTTCCTCTCCCCCCCCCACCACCCCGGTCTTTCTTTTTCTTATTTTTATCTCCAGCGCTTTGGGGGGGGGGGTCTGCTGGGGGGCGCGCAAGGGGTAAGGGACCTTTCGCTGTGGAGGCTGCCTGTTGTGAGGCGGGAGGCAGGCGGGCGGCTTTTTCGCGTCTTGTTTGTGTTGGGGGTGTGTGGGTGGGGCGGGGGCTTGGCTGGGCGCGGGGGTGGAGTTGGGAAGGGCGGGGAGGGGGTGTCCAAAGATGAGTGGGGTTTCGGTGAAGGCTCCTCTCCATGTTTGGGCGCTCCCGGGACAAGGGAACAGGTGTTGAGCTGTCAGTCAAAGAGCGGGCCAGCCAAAAAAAAAAGGGGGGGGGAGTGTGTGTAAAAATATTATATGTGGATTTTTTAAAAGGCATAGGGCAGGGCTCTGGGCTGTGAGTTTTTGGAGAGGGCATGAAAAGATTTCACATAATTTTTGTTCCACATCTGCCTCTCCAGATGGATGACCAAATCCTAACTTTTGTTGCTGGGAAAGAGAGCTTCTTTTCCTGTGCAATTCGGGAGAGGTTTTGCTTTCTTGATGTTTGGTATGCGTTTTTTTTTTTTAATGGAAGAAGGACACTTAATTTCTTTAGAATGTGCACAAAGTCAAGTTCCAAAAACTGGACAGGAAGAGAAAAGTGGAGACTGTATCTTGAGGAAGAATTGACTACTGACTTTTAAAATAGCGTTAAAATGGTCTGGAAAATGTGTCCCATACCAAACCTTGCATACCTTCTTAATGTCCAACTACATCTTTCTGGGACACTGCTCTCTTGAGCTACTAATAGGGAGTTGGTGCCTGTGGGACATCTGGGCTCCGAGTGGCTCGCTCCTCGAAGTTGAGAATGGAACTGTGAGCCTGGGGCAAAGACATGCTCTTTCCATAGTGTTGGAGGGGGCTGTTGCTGCTGCTGAAATTCTTCCTGCCGTTTGCTGTTTGAGAAGATTCTCTGAATAGGCTGTATCATGGAGGTTTAATGTGAATAGCTGTGGTTTAGATCTATCTGGCCTCTGTGGGAGGGAGTGAAACTTTCTATGAACTTCATTAATAAACTCCATGTGTTTCTTCCTTTCAATGTGCTTCTCTTAGCCTATCCACCCTGCTGCTTTCTCTAGTCTAGGCCATATGTAACTTCATTAGGAATCACCTTAATGTTGCCCCTCAAAGTATGCTCCTTGCCCTTCCTGTTTTTTTTCCTTTGCCAACAGTATTTAGGTTCGTTCTGTGCTTGAAAAGACCTCTATATTTATATTACATTGTCCCAACTTTTACAATTTCTTGACAGGCTGTGAAGATTTGTTAGTGTGTATGTGGTGCAGGGGGGAGGAAATATGGTGAACGTCAGTAATCAAGTTTCCAGATCTTCTGCCTCCTGTTTAATTTATTAGAAAACTTATTTATTCTGTTGATAATAATCTGTTGCAGGTTTCTATGGAGATGTTAAACTGATCTCTTCAAGAAATCAAACTCCATATGTGCTGAAGTGTTTAAAGAACCAGCATGGGTTGCTTTGTTTCTCTTTGCTCCCCTTGTTTGTTTTCAAACTGCGCCTTTTGGTTGCTCAAGTTGAAGTTGCCATATTGATGTGTGAAGAAAGGTCTAAATTTGAGGTGTGCAGCAAAGAGAGGCTTAAAGCCAGCAGACAGTTGCAAGTTTTACACCTTCCGAATTGCAAATCGCTTACAACAGGTCTTCTTCCCTCTATATGCATCAGATGGATTCTGATCTTGGGGAAAATCTGACTGAGGCCCTTCTCTTTAATATGTTACCTTGGTCTGAAAAACCATCCTGCAACGCAAATAAAACTTTTTTTTTTCAGATGATGAGGTTGCCTTTCTCTCTGTATGTCAAAATAGGTCACAATTCAGGTATCTCTACAGATAAACAGCAGGTGTTCAGGGCAGAGCTTTATTACTTGTTTTCCGAATGCAAGAGGTTAGAATCCGGAAGGGCTAATAATGCATTAGAGGTTTAATAGTCTTTGTTTCAAATAAATGGGAGGGGGAAATATGAAAGGAATTTTCCACAGGAGCCGTTCTAAAGGAGAAGGCTTCAGTTATGAATTGTCCACCAACTCCCCGCCCCCATATTAAAAACTCATATTGTGCTTGCATGACTTGCTGTTGTGACTGGAAAGCTGGGTGATTTCAGACACTGTTAAGAGAGTGCAACTTAGTTAAGGGGCTCCGCTGTTTGGTAGGTAGCTCTCTGGTTTCCAACTGATGGTGTTCCCTCTGGATAATGATGGAGAGAGCAAAGTTGTAGGTGTAATGTCTCTGAGATGCATCTTTCCTGCCCCAAGCTGAATCTCGCCATGGTATCCATCACCGTTTTTACCTTGAAACAATTCCTCTATATATTTTAAACATACTCCCCCCCCCCCATTTCTTAAAAATCAAAACTACACAGAAACACATTCAGACTGCCCCAGCTAAACAGACTTCAAAACAACATGAACAGGAGCCTGACCTGTCTGATGAAATCTACATCCTTGATTGCTTTTAATCTTATTAATTCTCTTGTGTGTTGTGTTTTTCCCCTCTTGCTGCTTCAGTGCAGTTTGATTGCCATTCTACCCTCTTCTTCTTCTTTTGTAAGTCTTTGGTTAGATGCCTGTCTTCTCTAGCCCCCTCCTTCCCCGTTTTTTTAAAAATTTGAATTGCAAACTGGACCGACTGACAAGTGAAAAAAAAAGCTACCAAGGCATGCAAAAAAGAAACACTGTGGCTTTAAGCCCTGGAGTTTGCATATTCCCCTTGTATCTTTCCCCTTTGCTAATTATTGTGTTGTTTTCAGAGCAAATATGTCATATCCATGGCGACCGGGCAGGTTTATTGTCTTTCAGAAGCAATAGCTCACATAAGTAATTAATGACTTTTTTTTTCCTCTGGCTTAGGTTAAACAGATCATTCAAGGAAAGTCATCTCTTCTCTTCGCCTCCCCCTTTCCTTTTTTTTTTAGCTCAGTGACATAAGAACATGAGTTAGAACAAGAAAATACTTTAACCAAGAAGTCAGCAACTAATTTTTCTCCCTTCTGTACGTTTATTTTAAAAGCTGGTTGCGTCAGTCTTCATAGTTGACATTGTCATTCCTTAGAGAAGAAAAGCCTTTATTCAAGGAGGGGGCTTTGTGGGGGGGGCTCAAAAGCGCAAATGAATAGTGGACTTCGCTTGTTACTCATACAACGGGAAAGGGTGTTGAGGGGGGAAAGGTGAGTGGAATTCCTCTTGGAATGTTACCTAGTGGGTGGGGTTTTCTCCCCCCCCCCCCACACACACACATCCCCACATTTATTGAAATGCTTGGGGTTGGGAGAACTTGGAGCATATATCCATGAATTTCCCCTACATTCAGTTCTCAAAATAAAGGATCCCCCCTCCATCCAGCAAGTTATTTTGTGCTTGTCAGAGCAGTTGTCCTGGATTACAATGTTAGTAATATTTTTCTCCCCCCCCCCCCAACAAATAGAAAAGAAAAATTGAATTTAGAGTGGGAATAGAGGTTTAACCTCTAGAAACTTTAAAGATTCCACTGTAAATAATCTTCTTGTTTGCTTTCATGCCTTCTCTCTCTCTCTCTTTGATGCATGTTTTTCAATTCAGTTCCTTTCCCATTAATCCAAATGTGCTATCTATTCAGACCGGGGACTGGTTACTCCCTGTGATTTGCTGAGATGATGGCTTGTGGTTTGGGGTTGTATAGGGTTTTTTGGGGTCTCCAACTCCACTCATCCCCCCCACACACACACACAAAGGTCTCTCTCATCTTGCTTTGTTCCAACAACCACCCCCTAATTTCATTTCAGAAGGATTTATACATGATCTGTCTCTATAAATTCTTGAGAAAAAAATCTTTTCTGACTTCCCTGAATAGAAGCCACTTGGCTGCATGTTAGCTTTTTTTTAATGATCTAGCTTGATTTTGCCTTAATGCAGCTACATCTGCGAGGATTCTGAATTGCATCATAATTCTTCTTAAACTTTTTTTTCAAAAAGAGTTCCTCTTGACAATAGCCCAAAGAAGTTTCCAACTTTTTGCCTCAACTCCTTTTCCCTCTTACTCTTTTTTTTAAGCTGATGTGGCTGGGGTCTAAATGTATGGGGTTGGGGAGAAGAAGCATTCACATTGCCACAAATTGTGTGGTGTTGGAAGTTTCGTGCCTAGATATAGTTGGATGAGGGATCTGTCATCTCCCCTCTCCCACCAGTGTCTAGATCCAGGTGACAGAACAGGAGGGTGGGTGGGGGAATAAACCATGTGTACATGAACAGAAAATGCACCTGAGTTTCTTGAAGAACAGGCAAGCTGGCCCCATGTACGAAGTGCCTCATAAATGAGACTTCATGCCTTTTTGATGTCTCTGTCAGAAGACAAGTGGATAGAAGGGAACGGGATAAAAAGTAAACAGCAGGTAAGGAGAAGCTTGCCTGACTGGCAGGATGCTGCTTGAAATTGGGGGGGAGGGAGTATCTTCCATTCTGTTAGAGGGCGTTCTTTGTTCTCTCCTCCCCCTGTTAAGAAGGAATGCTCTTTCAAAAGTGGCTTTTGGTAGAGCTTCTGAATGCAGAAGGAAGTCTGGAACATGTTCCTCCAATGCCAGCTGGGTAAAAGGGTTTTACAATAAAAGACTGGTTATCCCCTTGTTTAAAATCAGCTGGTCAGCAGAACTGGGGGGGGCGGGGGAGAAAGTGTTTATTTTTTGACAAGAAAGTTACAATAGCTGAAAGTTAGCATTTCTGTCCGCTCTCATTTCCCAGCCTTTCAGAGGGAATTAAACGGCTTTTATGCACTAGGCAGGGATGTTCCTGGACAGCCTTTATGTCTTTCAAGCGTGTTGGTGTATACAAAGTGCAGCAACATGGGAGGGGAATGTGCGAAGTACTGGGAAGGGGGCAAGAAGGACCTCAAGTTAACTCGCCAGTGTGTAATGCTGCAGCTGAAGAGGGAAAAGCAGGAGTGTGTCATAAATTTTGCTAAAATTAATCAACCGTTTAAGAGCTTCATGTTAACGAGCCTTTCCAGGCAGGCAGCCTTCCTTTTCTATCTTATTCTCCCCCCCACCCATTCCAAAGTCCGAGAAGGAGAGAGTGAGAATCTTTTGATGGTTGGGGGGGGGGGGGGAGCAAAAGAGGGATGAAATGTGTGGGGAGAAAAAATTAGCTCAGAAATAACAATAAGGAAAAAAACATTCCCCCCTTCCTAAAAGTAGGAGTTGGATTTATAGAATATAAATCCTCAAGTGTCCTTGATCCATATTGTCAGGCTGTGTTTTTTTTTTTTTTTTTGGTCTGGTTTGTCCTGTGTGCCTTTGACGGAAAAGACACGTAGAGAGAGAGAGAGCGTGCGACGGGTGGGGGGGGGGGGAGAGAAAGAGAGGAACGTGTTCTCAGCTTTGTAGCTCATTATCATTCTTAATAAGTCTTAAGGAATAAAGAGAAGCATTGAGTGTAAATGCTGGGTAATCCTAACACTCCTCAAGGTGAGAGGAGTCTTGAGGACATGGAGAAAGGGAGAAGGGGAGGGGGGCTGGTTGTGGAAGTGATAGGAACAAAAGGGATTCTTTCCCCTGGACATGTTGACCCAACAGCTGTGGTATCTTCCGTCACATGGGGTTTTGCTCCATAGGGCTCAGCTGTTCCTGAGGACGGTTCTAGCTGTGTTTGGGTGGAAAGAGAGCTTTCTGAGAATTTCACAACTGCACGTCGAAGCACTTTGTGTCTTGTCTTCCAAAGGCTATTTTGGAAAGTCAGCTTCTGGTGTGAGCAGTTTTGCTCTTTTGTTGTGTTCCCAGTTTTGCTCTTTTAAATCTGCTTGAAATAGTTCCCCAATAGATTAATGTGTGCTTTTTTCTTAACTAGCAGATGGGTTGCTCAAGAGAGGCTGAAATTAATATTATTATTTGGTTCCTTGGTCTTGGCCCAACAGCTTTGGTAATTCCTTTTCTCTTCATCTTTTGCTCTGTTCTTCTGACCATCTCTAGCACGGTAGCAACTGTCTGCACTGACTTCCAGCCACTGGTGCTACTTGCCGAGGTGGTTGCATGAAGGCTGGAGCTGTACACCGAGATTTCCATACAAATTGTCTTCCTCCTGTGCTGTGTTATGTCCCAAGCTACTCCTGCAGTGGTGTACGAAAGGGTGATTCATGTAGAAATCTGAACATGGACTTGACCTGCCCCTTATCTGTGCAGGATGTGGAACTCTCAGTCAGAAGTTAGCATCAACAGTGCAAACACATCGGAGGGCTGTGAGAACAGGCCCTCCTTCTGGATTGCATCTGACATAACGTCCGTTTCTTTGCAGTAACGCTTTGAAACAATTCCCATAGGAGATGTTAATGTCAGAATGGAATATCCACCTGGATTTCACATGAAGGTCTTCCAAGGAGAATGCTGTCTTAGTTCCATCTTTTGGTCAGTGACCTTTCCTGCAGAAATCCACATTATTTTCCATACTGAAGCATGTTTCTTCTCTATACATTTAATCCCAGAGCACTCTTGGGGTAAAAAGAGTTAGCATCAGCATTGGCTGTGTTTCTTTTCCTTGAATCCCTTGCCCCCCCCCCCCTTCTATTGCTGTCCTGTGTCTGGGTTCTTAACCATTTATTACACTTCATTTCATTAAAAAAAATCTTACCTCCAGATGTTGCTGCCTGGTTTTTTGATCGTGGGAAGAGGACACGTCCTGAGTGTACAGTTTTGGACACTAGGTGGCTTAATGTGATGGGAATGGTTCTGTGTGCCGGCTGGGTGAAAAAAGCAGTTGCCTCTGCTGGGTGGGTTTCTCTTATTCTGACTTAAGGCAGAGGGAGAACACATCGACTCCTGGCGAGGGGCTGGTAGTGGGGAGATGGACTGCGTTGCATCCTTGACAGTTTCAGTCTTCTGATTCTGATATAAAACAAAATGCTGCAGAGCTAGACCCACAGGTGAAGTGATTACTTTGACTGACAAGACGCCTGTCAGACACTGGTACCTTACACAGGATTGGCCTGGGCGGCGGTGCTGTGAGATGGACGTGACTTCCACAAAGATGCCTCTGTTCCTCACAGGGCTGCCTTCAGAGTCCTTCAGTCAGTCCTTCATTTACCTTCCTACCTATGCAGTATTCCCCAGGAACCAGTGTCACACTGTGGTGGCAAACCTATGGCACTCCAGATGTTCATGGACTACAATTCCCATCAGCCAATTGGCCATGCTGGCAGGGGCTGATGGGAATTGTAGTCCATACGCATCTGGAGTGCCATAGGTTCGCCACCACTGTGTGACTAGTCAGAGCCATGGCTGTTCATGCCCCTGATTTTCTTATATATTTCTTCAGTATCGTTTTTCTCCCACTCTTCTTACACAGAACTTGGTGAGTCATGTATCGTTCTCTCTTTTCTGCTTATTCTCACAACCCTGTGAGGTTTGTTAGGCTGAGAGAGAACATCACACTAGACAAGCTTCATGGCAAAGTGAGGATTTGAATGTGAGTCTTCTAGATCTTAGTCCAGCACTAGAACTGCTATACTAGCACCTCAGCATTCTGGCATTTTTTTGGTGCTAGAAGTGAACCAGGTGGTTTGGTATTTCCCCACCATTATATTCAGACATGTGTCTGGTTGCAGCATCTGAGGATGAGGCTGGCCTTCCCTACAGGAAGGGGCAAGTAGGGGCGGATGGCACAGTCTCCTGCCTCTTTCCTTGTATGTATGTGGATGCATGTGTGGGTGCCTGAGCCAACCCTGCTTAGCTCCTGAAATCTGATGAGAAAGGACTAGCCCGGACCATCCGCTCAGAGCAAATTCCCTGAAAGCGGGGCTTCCAGACGAGTGTGTTTGGGCTGTCCATTATTCCACTCAGGTTGCACCCTGTCCTTTCTACAATGAGCACAGGAGTGGCACACATGGAGCACAGGAGCACGTGGAGCACAGGAGCAGCAGTGGCGTAGGAGGTTAAGAGCTCGTGTACCTAATCTGGAGGAACCGGGTTTGATTCCCAGCTCTGCCGCCTGAGCTGTGGAGGCTTATCTGGGGAATTCAGATTGGCCTGTGCACTCCCACACACGCCAGCTGGGTGACCTTGTAATATTTCACAGCAAGCCGGAGCTCTCTCAGCCCCACCTACCTCACAGGGTGTTTGTTGTGAGGGGGGAAGGGCAAGGAGATTGTAAGCCCCTTTGAGTCTCCTGCAGGAGAGAAAGGGGAGATATAAATCCAAACTCCTCCTCCTCCTCCTCCTCCTCCTCCTCCTCTTCTTCTTCTTCTTCTTCTTCTTCTTCTTCTTCTTCTTCTTCTTCTTCTTCTTCTTCTTCTTCTTCTTCTTCTTCTTCTTCTTCTTCTTCTTCTTCAGGCTTTCAAAACAGTCTTGCCAGAATAAGAGAGATAGTATTGCCCAGTGGTGTACTTACAAAAAAATGGCACGCAAGGCAAACACTGAAATTGTGCCCCCTGCCCAAAACCTGCCACCCCCCACTCTGAACCCTCCCCCGTTGGGTTTCTACTTGCCTGCTTGCCTCTTCTGCGAGCTTGGAGGTGCATGGCTGGTGTTCATCAGCCACTAGGCCTGAGGGGCAAGTAGCCGCCGCTTAGCTCTTTTTTTGCCTGGCCTCGCCACTACACCAAGGCAAGGAAGGAGTCAAGGCAGTTTCTGCCACAGCTCTTTGCGTGGGGAGCTCAGGACACTCCCACATTTCTCCAAATAATCACGCAGCCGCATTCTTCGCTGCGCTGTGGGTCTTCCCTCCCCCCCCCCGCCATATGACCCTATTTGGAGCAGTGGGAAAAGAGGATGGCAAGCGGTTGCTTTGAGAGTGGGAGACTGACATGCGCCAGAGCCTGATGAGCACCTTCTTGTTTGACATTGCCATTCTTTGTTTTTATGCCCCTGTTAGGAGATGGGTGGGAGTAGATGGAGTGCTCCACTTTTGGAAGGGAAAAGGGAAACCCAGTCATTTTAAAGCAGCCATTTCCAGGGCTGTGCAACTGGCAGTCTGATTATAAGTAGGTGCACAGGACTGTACAAGGGCTCCGACTGCCTAAGGAGGACAACCAGGTGGTTTGCGATTTGGAGAGTGCAATGGCTTTTCTCCCAGCAATAGGCGCCTATATTTCTGTGTATGGGGATGTCCTTTTGTAGATTTAATTTCACTAGCAGGCAGCCCAGTGCAGCTCCTTGCTGCTGCAGGGGAGTGAGTGAGGGCTGTATTTGCGCCCGCCACGTAAGACATGAAAGTGTTGCCTGGGGCGTCTGCCCCTCTGTTCCCGCTCCAGCTACGCCCCTGGTGTTGCCTGGGAAGTACAAAAACCATCATGGATAAAGGAGCTAATAAAAAACGTAGTTGGTCGCTAGCTGAGGGGCAGTGGACAGGAAACCAAGCAAATTGTAGGTAGAAATGTTAGGTCTCCTCTGGGAGAATTTGTGTCCAAATCCGAGCACCAGTGGGCTGTTTTAGGGTAAAGCCATGCGGAAGTCTAACAAAGCATAGTACAATCACTTTTGTTTTCTGCTCTGCATCCCAAGCCAACCCAAAGATCATCAGGAGATTTCTGGTTCCAGCCCTGACTGATCTCAGAAGACTTCTTGCTTGAGTCCCCTGGAAATATTCCTTCTGCCCATCTGCTCTTTAGTTGGGGTCCTTGAGGTCTGGATTCTGTAGATGAGTGTGGGACTCCGGATAAGCAGTAGTCCCTCCCAGCTGTGGTCATACTTTTTGTAACCACCCCCACCTATGACATCAAATTTATTTTGATTCTCTCCCCCTCCCCATGTGCTTTCACTTATTGGACTATGCAAAAGTGTGCTAAAAAGAATAAAAATCTGAGTTTAAAATGTCATATCCAAATTTAGGCTCTCTCAACCCAGTTTTCCCAGTCCATTCCAAATAAAACTGCATTTGCATAGTTTCCAGCAAGGAGAACCTTTAGGGCAGGACAAAGGGACCTCATCTGCTGTTGTTGGCCAGTGAGGTCATCAGAGCCTCCGTGGAAGACCTTTGCGACTGGTGGCCATTTGTGTTGAATTTTGTACATAATACTTTGTACATAATACTGAAGACACAAATGAATGTGAATCTGCTGGGAAACTCAGGACAAGCCTATGCATTTTCGTAGGGCCTGCATCTGCAGGAAAGCTTTCTGGATTGTGCCCTGTGTTGGAGAGTGAGCAGCAGAATGCAACAAGGGTACCATCTCTGTGCTGATGTTATACTAAAAAGAATCTCTTTTATTATATTAGAGGGGTGTCAAATACCAGCCCTGGTTTTTCCACCCAGGGAGCATATATATATGCAGGCAGCATGTTTATTGAAAGGGGGGGAAAGCATCTGATAAGCCGATGTGCCCTGTTTCACTGCTTTGTGCCAAAACACACAATCTTATTTCAGTAACTGTGAACTTTTGCAGAGGTTAATTTCCATGACGAACTCTAGGCCACGTGCCTGATGGATTTATCTAATTAGACTGACACTTTTCTCTTTTTAAAAAAGGAAAATTAAGCTTCCCCTTCAGAGAGACTTAAGTCTTTAAAAAGTACTGCAATAGATAAGTCAGCTAGTATGGTCCAGAAACATGTGGACTACAAGTCTCCTGCCACAGCTTCCCAGGGAAAGGGGTGAGCTCCTTGACTCAGTCAAGAGGGTAGCTGAGTTTAAACTCTTTTCTTCCCTTCCTCCCTCCACCATTGTTTCTATTTTGCTGCTATTAAAATAGGTTTAGAAGGAGTATAATTTAACATGAATGACTTTTATAAGACTGTTTGCATTTAAAAGGGGAAAGGAAATCAACTGGGCAAGAGTATTTATTTGAGAGGTTGGTTTTTATTCATTATTTGAAATTCTACTACAGTCATGAAACAGTTCAGCTGGCTGGCATCAGTCAAACGCCATTGCAACAGGAGAAGAATTATAAATTATTTTAAAATACTGATTGTGAAATGGAGACCAACTATATCAGCTGCGAGCTTGAACGCTTTATAGACAGCCAGAGTTCACAAAAGAGTCCAGTCTTGTCAGCATTGCTGGGCGTGAAGATCTGTTCCCTTTCGTCAACAAACTGGTTTGGAGTCTCTTCAGACAGTTGAGGTGAGCAGACTCATAAGTTCACGAGAAGACCCTAGAACTTAAGACTCCAGATCAGAGCAGTAACCCATCTAATCCCACATCTTGTTTCGCACAGTGGCAAAAGTAAGGTGTTGCTGAATTCAAATCTAATTGTTCCTTGATGTTGTCTCCCAGCAGGCCAGGTATGAAAAGGTTTGCTGCTTCTGACATAGAGGTTCCATCTGCAGAACAATCACCCTTGTAGGTGTGTTTCTCACCAGATTTCACACGGAGGGCATGATAGTTAGACTTCTAAAAGTGTTGGGGTGTTGTAGAGCATTTGTTTTGCACGTAGGAGATTCTAGGGCTGATCCTAGATTTCCCCACTGAACAGGCTTCTGGGCTGTGTGCCTTTTTATGAATTATGGTGTTGCTAGGCTTCAGGGGTCTGTCGTGTTTGTTTATACCTCCACCTTCCATGCCTAGTGGAGGCTCCTGAAGCAGTTGTAAAAATAAAATTGCACAAAAAATACATTAAAACTCTAATATCAACCAAAATGTTCCAAAAGGAACAACAAGGATAGGAACAAATAGCATCTCAAAAGGAAGAAAGCTGGCAGAGTTTGCCGAGTAGCCCAGCATCGACCTTGGGCAAAGTAGTCATTGTCCCATTGGCCTAACCGGGTGAGATGACGCTGTTAATATTAATACATCAGCTCTTGATATTATTTATTTAAAACATTTATTAGCTGTCGTTCTGCCTTAGAATGCTCCTGGTGGCTGGGAACATAGATAAAACATATGGAATAAAATACATTGAACATATAAAACCCACAATTTAGAATCACAAACTCAGGACAATTAGTAAATTTAACCAAAAACAGTCCTAAACATAACTGTGTTCAGCTGCCTTCTAAAGACGACAGTGAGGGGGCCAGGTGCCTGGGGAGGTTGTTCCATAATTGTGGGGCTGCCACTTAAAAACCCTCTCTTGTGTACCCACCAAAAGCTTCTTTGATTGATGGGACAGGCAGGAAGGCCTCTCTCTCTGATCTTAATTCCCAGACAGAAACATATGGAAGAAGACAGTCCTTCAGACAGATAACAAACCAGAGGGGTTTGAAGTTAAAAATGCGGGAGGGAATCCCCACCAGCCTGCTCCCTTCTTGCTGTACGGCTGAAATAGTGCTGCACTGGAAATGCCACTGAAAGTCCTCCTTCCTGTTTCACCTTGTGACACGAGACTGCAATTTGTGGCTTTGTTTTGGCTCCTTGGTGGCAATGTCCTGTGTACTGACCACTGACTGTGGGTGAGTGGGGGTCTGATTCACAGCAGCAGTGAACAACTGGAGCCGTTGGGCATCATGGATGCTTGAATAATTGTATTTCTTCTGGGAAGTTGTGTCAGACCTCTGACTGAAAAGCAGTTGAGAGGGTGTGTTGAGAATTTTCCTATATTTCCGTTTTGGGGTGACTTTTTATCATCCAGATTTATAAGAATCATAACAATGCCAGGCAGTGAGAAATTATGATGGGAAAAGCCTGAACAAGAAAAGCCGGATTCTTCTATATTCCTGGGATAACTTGCTTTTCAGTAGTTGGCCTCTGTCGTATTACCTGTAATGATACAATGCAGATGTTCTAGAGAGGTTTAAGGTCATATGTGCGTGTACTAAGGCTGTTGGCAGGAGCATGTGTACTTTCTTAATGTAGAATATAAATCAAATTTGCATCTTGTAACCTGCCAAAAATCATAATTCTGTGTGCTCATGTTACATCCACACAACATCTTCTATCTATATCTACATATTACAGGCCTATAAGTATTACTTATTAATCCAAAGGCATATACAGACATTATGGATCAGTTCAGAAATAATGTGAAAATATGATTTATTTTAATAACTGTTAATTTGTGAAACCAGAATTTTGCTCACGGATGCCTATTAAAAGCCTGGTTTGCCTCAAGAAACACTGGATTATACCCTATTGTTGTCTCCAGTGAGGTCCCAAAGCAACTTATATCATTCTTCTCTGCTTCATTTTATCTTCACATCTATCCTGTGAGGTAGGTTAGACAAGAGTGGGTGACTGGCCCAAGGTCACCCATCAAGCTTCCTCGGTAGAGAAGTGATTCAAACCTGGGTCTCTCAGATCCTCATTCCGTATACTAACACCACCACCACGCTGGCTGTCCAACCCATCCAGTAACCCACATGGCTGAGGGAGCATCTCAAATCCAGCACCTTGGTCCAATCCTACATTTAATGTTAATTATGTGGTTAGCTGTGTTTTAAAGCTCCTTTTAAAATGAGTATTTTTTGTTTTATTAGTTAGCATGTTAGGGGAGAAAAAACGTATTAGCTGCCTTGGAGATTTAAGGTCATAAGTCAAAAGGCAGGGTGTAGCAATTTTAAATCAATGAAAAAATTAACTTTTCTGCAGCAAACTGATGCATGATAAAAGAATATACTTTGCTGCATAGATAGCCTGTAGCGTTAATTGCCACCAGGTGTGGTGATAGGTCATGGGTTTAGATCACTGCAGAAAAGTATTAAGTGAATTCATGGGGGGCATTTCAGTAGCAAACTTGACAATTCCAGGGCAGTCAATGGTGGTGCGTTCAAATATGGCTCTTTCCGCACAAACTTTTTAAAATGTTTTGAGATAGGAAATAAAATGTTTTCTCCATGGAGTTCCACATTGTTTTCCCCCCTAACGTTCTGAAAACATTATAATGCCAGCCTCAAAATGTTTTAAATGAACTCCCTTTTAAAACGATTCTTTAATCTGAAACGTTTTTAAGACGTCTTCCCGTGCTGTGAGATCACATTTACTAAGGCTGATTCCGCATGGGCCAAAAACAGCAATGTGAAAATGGTGTAAAAGGGTTTTAAATGGTGTAAAAGGGTTTATACTGTTTTCACACCGTTTTCACAATGCTGTTTTTGGCCCATGCAGAATCAGCCTAAGTTTTATCTTTCTTAGAATTGGAAGAGACCACAAAGGCCATCTAGTCCAACCCTTTCCTATGCAGGAAGACACAATCAATGCACTTTTGACAGATGGCCATCCAACCTTTGTTTAAAAACCTCCGAAGAAGGAGACTCCATCACCCTCCGAGGCAGTGTATTTCACTGTCGAACAGCCCTTACCGTCAGGAAGTTCTTCCAAATGTTTAGATGGAATCTCTTTTCCTGCACCTTGAAGCCATTACTCCTGGTCCTAGTCTCTGGAGCCGCAGAAAACAAGCTTTCTCCCTCTTCAACTTGACAGCCCTTCAAATATTGAAACATGGCTATCATATCACCCTTTAACCTTCTCTTCTCCAGACTAAACATACCTTGCTCCCTAAGCTGCTCCTCGTAGGGCAGGGAATTCTTCTGCCATTTTCCATGCCCCTGTGCTGTCCCTGAACTTCCTCCTTGCTGCCATTTTATCATGTCCCTGAGCTCATGTCCCCCTTGCCTGTTTGTGTTCATGTTTTTTTTAAATTGTGTGTGTGCGTGTAAAGACTTGGAAGGATTGATTATATATATAGCTATTGAGCATTGAAGCATTGATTCTACAAATAACTCAAAACCCCTCATGGCAGCCAGGAATTTTTTTTGAGGGGGTGAGTTCGAACAAACATCACGGTAAGGGGGTTGGAACTGAAAATGTTTTACAAACTTTTTAAGGTGATTTGTGCAGAAAGGGATACCAGATGATGGGGGTCACATGACAGGGACCAGTGATTGGCTGGCTGCTGTGAAGAATTGAACGTTGGTCAGCTGAAGCAAGAAAATAATATGCTTAAAGGATCTCAGGTAACAAGTGTTTGGAAACGCCCTTCTCTATAGGACACTGATGGCGAACCTATGGCACGGGTGCCAGAGGTGGCACTCACAGCCCTCTCTGTGGGCACGTGCACACAGAGTTCGTCATGTGGGGGGCGGAAAATCACCCCCTCACACACACACACACACACACACACATATCTAGGCTGTACTGGGTCACTGAGCATGATGTGCGTGCACCACGGTGAGCAGGAAGGACTCGGCTGGTGGGTCTGTGCTCCGGGTGGCTGCTGCTCGAGGGGGTGGGGGGTGCAGAGGAGACAGAGATGCTAGAGAGGCACAGAGCGGTGCACGCGGGACTTGCTGGAGGCTAGAGCAGGCTGGCCCCTGCTCGAGTGGGTGGGGCAGAGGAAGAGGGAGCCAACCGTTTTTTTCTAAACTAAAACCTCGGTATTCAGGTTAAATTGCCAGGTTGGCACTTTGCAATAAATAAGTGGCATTTGGGTTGCAATTTGGGCACTCGGTCTCAAAAAGGTTCGCCATCACTGCTATAGGACCACAGCTATTTAAGACTGTACTGAACTGGTGAGACAAATTACTCCATATAAGACTGCATTGTATGTTCATATGTATTCTTCAAGGAGGTGACAGCAGCACCTTTCTTCATTTTATCCTCACAACAACCCTGAATGGTAGCTGAGGCTCAGCGAATGATTGGCTGAAGGTCACCTAATGAGCTTTGCAACAGGCAGAGTAGGGATCAGAACCTGTATCTTTCCAGTGGCGTAGCGCCAATGGGGCAGGGGGGGTGACGCCCCGGGCGGAGCAGCGGCAGGGGCATGGTAGGGGCGTTGCGGGGCATGGGCAGCACCGCGGCAGGGGCGAAGGACGCACGTGGGCCCCAGGTGCAGTTTCCCCTTGCTCCGCCCTTGTATCTTTCAGATCCCAGTCCAACACTGTGACCACTACACATACTGTCTCCACATTTTATGCTTTTTATTTTTTTATTGTACAGTATGCAGGCAAACTCACTTATAAACTTCTGATTGGAGAGTCCTTTCACAAGTGTTAAATAAAGTACTCTCATGGACCACTGCTATGGAAGTGAAATGCACTTTACAGCTGAGGTTTCTTATATGAAGTGGCAAAATCCACTTGCAGACGATCTCTAAAGTGCACTGAAAGTGAATTGGAAAGTGCATTATTCAGCCTGTGAAATCTGGCCCAGTTGCTTGTCTTTCGTTGCTGGTCTTGCTGGAATGACTCAGAACTTGTTCTTGCTTCTAACACCTGTTGTCCTTTGAGCAAAGGCTACCTTAAAATACAAGATAAAGTTCTGCTGTATGTAAGTTCCCCCCTCCCTTTGCAGGTGGTGGTGCCAGTTGGTTTTTCTCCTTTATTTATTGAAGGTGGGGCAGCAAAAATGACAGAGAGGCAGGGGGCAGAAAGCCAAGGCAGGGAAAGCCAGGTGAAACTTGAGCCCAAGAAACCTAGGAGCCTAGATGAGCTTTCTTGTGATTGGCTGTTAAGGAGGACAGAGGAGGGATAAAAATGGAATCATGCAAAGGACAGAGCCAATGAGCTCTTAGACTGTAGCTGCTGCTTCTAATTAGCTGCTGTGTTCGTGCAGCCTAAGGTGGGCAGCATCTAGGCATGCCAACTCCAGGTTGGGAAATTCTTGGGTGGAGACTTGGGGAGAACAGAGTTTGGGGAGGAGAGGGACCTCCGCAGGATATAAGACAATGCAGTCCACCCTCCAAGACAGCCGTTTTCTCCAGGGGATCTGATGTTCATTGGCTGGAGATCAGCTGTAATTCCAAGAGCTCTCTAGGCCCCACTTGAGGTTGCCTTATGCTGAGCTAGACTACTGATTCATCTTGCTTTTGGGGACTTTGGGGAGGGAAAGGTCTTTCCTCAATACCTCCTGCCTGGGATCCTTTTAATTGGAGATGGTGGATCCATCTGTATTCAAAGCCAGTGTTCTGTCAATGAGCCAAAGCTCCTTGCTGTGTAAATGTTGTCGTTCAGATGGACCACTGCTGTGGAAGTGAAATGTTCCCTTGGCTTTTTCTCATGTTGTTGGTGGCAGTGGGAGGCGGGGATGATAGATGTGTATATGTGGTTGTTAGCAGAAACTGGCACTAAAAAAGTACTATGGAAATCTAGTTTCACGTGGGATCATTGCTGGTTTTCAGTAGAAGAGCTAGCTTTGAGTCCAGTGACACTGTGTAGAGACTAACCAGATTTTCAATGTATAAGCTTTCAAGAGTCGAAGCTCCGTTCAACAAATGTAAGCTGGAATGAAGATCTTTCAGTTCTTCTATCCCCTTATATAATGACTCAGATGTCTATTCCAACTTGTATCTGACGAAAGGAATTTTGGTTCTGGTGGGTTTTCCGGGCTGTGTGGCCATGGTCTTGTGGATCTTGTTCCTAACGTTAGGAACAAGATCCACCAGACCACGGCCACACAGCCCAGAAAACCCACCAGAACCAGTTGAATCTGGCCGTGAAAGCCTTCAATAGGAATTTTGACTGTTGAAAGCTTATACCCCCAAAGTCTTGATGGTCTACTGAAATCAAATCTAGTTATGGAAATCTAGACTTTATGGGAGGGGGTTAGAGGGGGAGTTTTACCTCTTAGAGATGTGAGTGGTGGTGAAAAGTGACATCAAGTCACAGCCAATTTATGGCGACAAGAGGCAAACGAAGGTGGTTTGGCGTTGCCTACCTCTCCCATCCAAATACTAACCCTGCTTAACTTCTGACGCGACTGGGTTAGTCTGGGCCTTCCAAGTCACAGTAAGATGTGGAAAGGCAGGGTGAAAGGAAAGGAGGAGTGGAAAAGGATTTCAGTTGGGTGGCAGAAGGTTAGCATCGGCCTTATAGAGTCTGCAGCTTCCCACTGAAAGCTGTGGTAGGATTGCCAAGTCCACCTAGCTACTGATGGGTGGTGAAGGGTTAGGCTTGCCAGATGCAGATTGAGGATCTCCTGGAGCAGCCATTCTCAACCAGGGTTCCGTGGTACCCTGGGGTACCGTGAGCATGTCCCAGGGTACTGCGGCAACACTACCGCCCCCCCTCTCATTTTTGTGGTGTCTCCCACCAGTGCCAACAAGGACATGGAGCTGGTCCATGGGGCAGGGCCTGCCGCAAGGTCAGCAGCCACCCCCCCCCCCCGTGCTTCCCTTCACCCTGGGAGGGGAAGGTGGGGGGTGGCGGCAGGGGTACCATGAGATATGAAGAGTGAGGTCAAGGGTACCCTGACCTCGAAAAGGTTGGGAAACACTGTCCTGGAGATTTGGGGTTGGGAAAGACAGGGATCTCAATGGGGCACAGTGCCATAGAGTTCACCCTCCAAAACAGCCATTTTCTCCAGGAGAAATTATCTCTCTTGTCTGGAGGTGAGCTGGAATTCTAGAGGATCACCAGATCCCACCTGGAGGCTGGCATCCCCAAGCTGTGGGTAGTCCAAAGCTCCTAGTAACTTATCCAACCAGTTTCAAAAAAGCCTGTTTTTAAGAAGCTGCTTCTTGTTGGTGCTTTACAGATATTTGCTCCTAATCAGCTGAACAAAAAAGCCCAACTAGTCCAGCCTTACCATTGATGCATTCATCCCTTGCCTTCTCCTCTCCCACATCAACTGTCTTTGGCTTGACCGATGTGAAAAGGGGCCATTCAGCCCAAATTGGTTCTTTTTGGAGCCTGGTTACTGCAACCGATGGCAGAAGACTGGCTGTGCATCATCTTCCATACTGGGAAAATGCAGCGGCCCTCGGGGAGAGGCTATCTTTCATAATAGCGTATCCCGGACGTTAGAGGCCTGACTTGAGGAGAGTGATTTCAAAGCCACCAATGTGGAGATTAAGGGGGATGAGAATGTAAATCTTAAGTAAAAAGGTAATTGAATGTAATAGCAAACACAGCGCAGGCTATGTTAATTTTAGCTCTTCCCTTGGATACAAGGCACTGTATTAGTGTTTTATTACCATTTTGTTTGCTCTAATAAAATAGTAAAATTTATTTCGAGGAAGTTGAATGATGGTTTTACAATGCAAATTTAAAGAAATTGGACTTTTCATTTATGCTGCTTTTAAAAAAAAAATCCTGGAAGGGTATAAATTAGTGTCGTGAGCTCCAGGTTAAAAAAAATAATAAGGGGGCATGGCTGGGGCTGAGTATGAGATAGAGTTGGAGAATGGAAAATCTGATATAGTTGTAAAAGGAGAATAAGAAACAGCAGTCCCATGAGTGGTGTGTGTGTGTGTGTGTGTGTGTGTGTGTGTGTGTGTGTGTGTGTGTGTGTGTGTGTGTGTGTGTGTGTGTGTGTGTGTGTGTGTGTGTGTGTGTGTGTGAGAGAGAGAGAGAGAGAGAGACACACACGTGCACATGTTTGCAGGGGAGGTGGGTACAGTGTGAGTGTTAAAATGCAATATATTGAAATTATTCCACTCCTTTCATCAGAGCAGAAAATCTTGATAAGGATTTGGAAAGACCTGATGAGGCAATAATTAAATAGGAATTTTGAGGGAGGCTTGAAAAGTTCTGTTAATTTTGCTCTTCGTATTGCAGGGAGGGTAGAGTCCACACACATCCAATGAAGGCTGGGGGCCGTGGTCCTTGGTTCATAGCCTGAGTTTGAATGACTCCAGTTCTGACCATTGTTGTCAGCTGTATCAGCCTTCACGGCAAACCCAGCCTTTGCTTCCTGACTCTTTGCTTCTTATTCTGCATGAGTCAGGGAAGAGCGGTGCGCCTGTGTACCGAAGGATTTAGACAATCCATTAAGTTAAAAAAGAGCGAAACTCCAGGTGGATTTCAATCAAAAACTATAATTACATGAAACAGTAAGCGGAAATGGGGGCGGGGTGAAGAAGAAAGAAAAGTGGATTACAAATTTTGTTCTGAGTTGCTTTAGCTGTTGAGCAGACTCCGTGCCTCCCTGGTGCAAGGGTCGGTGTGCGGGCAGTCTTCTGCTGCCTCTGTCATCTCCTGGATCCATTTGTGGGTTTCCCTCTCACACCGCAACAGCTTTGATGCCCTCAATACAAGAGAGGAAAGAAGAGACACCTACTGGCTCAGGGCTGTGCTGTGTCGATGCTGCCCCACTTTGCTATGACTATGGAGAACGTGTGGGTCTCTTATAAAGCTGGGCCAGAGCTCCCAAGCCCTCCCCCCATGCACACACTTTGTTCCACAGGGCAGTCTCTGCCTCTAACGACTCTTTGGCCCCTTCCGCACACGCAAAATAATGCGTTTTCAAACCACTTTCACAACTGTTTGCAAATGGATTTTGCTATTCCGCACAGCTTCAAAGAGCACTGAAAGCAGTTTGAAAGTGCATTATTCTGCATGTGTGGAATGAGCCTTTATCCGGACTACAGTTTCCTGCAAAGTTTTTTTTATTTAAGGGTCACACAAAAATATGAGTGAAATGGTGGTTATTTCTAAGAAAGAAGCAGTGGGACTCTCCATCTTTCATCTGAACATTGTAATTCATTCTGGGAAAGAACAACCTGTCAGCTTGTGGAGGGGATCTCCCTCCTACTTCAAGGACTTTGAGCAATCTGGATGTTCCTTTTCTATGTGGAACTCTTATGTTTCACTGAGCCTCCCATCCCTCAGGGGCCTGGATCATTGAATCGCTCTGGAGGATGCTGGCAATCCCTGGCCTGGATGGTACTGCTGCTGTTACACCCTCTTCCTGGGCTGTAGACCCTGGCTAGTCTCACCTCTTTTCTTGTTGCCTGCTGGCCCTGTCTGTGGTCTCTTTCTGTACGCCTCATTCTCATGGCTGCTTCCTCCCCACTCCCTTCTCTTCCTTCCTGTTGTGGTCTTGGTGTGTCTCTACCTGTCCAGCTGCTTACCTGAGAGTCAGAATTACTTTGGGGCAGCTGATGTTTTTTCCCCCAGACGGCAGGGATAAGGTTCTAAATCCCTCACTGCTGTCTTCCCAGGCCTGCTTCCTCTGATGGCTTTCCAGATGCATAATCCTGGAGCCCACTGTCTAGCTCAGCCCTCCTTTGATCCCCGTTTTGATGCAGTCCTTTTTTCTCAATTGAAGTTCAGCAGCATGCAGAGGCTGGAAAGCAGTACCCCCCCCTCCTCCCCCCCTTTCCCTTTCCTTTCACAATCGCCATCACTGGTGGTGGTTTGGACACTTGAGATCCATTTTAAATTTGATAAGAGGCCGAGTTGGAGGATCGAGTGACGTGCAAGTTAAAAATGTGATGCTCTGTCAAGCTGATTTCATACATACAGATATGTTGCCATTGAACATGGGAAATTCCTCCACTGAATGTCTTTTGCTTTGTGTTGTTCTGTACTTGAAGGCACTGATGCTCCTGGAGTCAAGTGATAGAATGCAAGTTTACAAACCATGTTACAGCCATGAAATTATGGCCATATATGTGTGAGCCTCAGTGGTGTACTGCTAATGGGGACATGGGGTATCTTATGCCCCCAGGCACACACCATTTCGTCATGTGGGGGGTGCCTCTCCCGCAGCACAGCGACCTGGCCGGCATCCGGTGGCTCCCCCTGCGTCAGGGTGCCGCTCACTGGTTGAGTTGGTCGGCACAGCCACAGGCTGGCTCCTGCACCACCAAGGGAGGCCGAGGAGGGCAGAAACTGGCCTACTGCCGTAGCGCCTGCCTGAGCCGCTGAGTTCCCCCCACCCGGGCCTCCCTGCAGGCTGATTCCTGCCCTTCCCAGGATGGGTGCTGCTAAGCCCCTCCCCCTGGCCTCCCTGCTCGCTCCCGTAAGTGGGGCGTGGGGAAGAGACACAGGGAGCAAAGCGGGGGGGGGGGGGCACTTGGAGCCAGGTCTTCAGCCTGCACATTCCGTTAAATCTTCAAAGGCTTTTCCCCAATCAACTTTGACAAATCCAGCAGCTAGAAAGAGAGTATTTTTTGGTGAGGATGTCACACCTCTGGACCTCACTCTGCCAAGGGATGTTTGATCAGGACTTGCATTTCTACTGTTCAGGTGTTTTATCAGGCAAATTCTTGCCATGATTATTTTCAGAAAAATACTTTTTTTCATGTTCAATTCCTGCTGCTATTTTTCAGTTTTCTGTTGTTGTGTCTTGTGTTTTGTTTGTGTTGGTTTTAAGATTTTTGACCCAAATTGGACACTAATGTTGGAAATACAGGCTAGAAATGCTTTTTCCTAAAAATTTTTACCATATATCCAACCTTTAACTTAAAAAAAAATGTCTGGATAAAGTTGGAAGGAGAAAGAAAGAAAGAAAGAAAGAAAGAAAGAAAGAAAGAAAGAAAGAAAGAAAGAAAGAAAGAAAGAAAGAAAGAAAGAAAGAAAGAAAGAAAGAAAGAAAGAAAGAAAACATGCTGGTATTTAAGATTTTGGAGAAATGTACCCGCACCTGTCCTTGAAGATGATGAGAGCTGCATGAGGCTGCATCTCTCCAGGAACTTAGGTGCTTCCTCTCTTTAGGGGCAGGGTGTGGGGTCTGTCAAGTCAAATTGAGTCAGGTTCTGATACCCTTGATCATGTTGATTCATTCTCACCCAGGGTTTGCCAGGGCTGCCAATTTCATCATACCACATGATTTATTTATTTCTTGAAGGGTGGCTCCTTTATAGAGCTGAAACTCAAAAGGCTTGAAAGGGTCACACTCTGGCTCATTCCGCACATGCAGAATAATGCACTTTCAAACTGCTTTCAGTGCTCTTTGAAGCTGTGCGGAATGGCAAAGTCCACTTGCAAACAGTTGTGAAAGTGGTTTGAAAACGCATTATTTTGCGTGTGCGGAAGGGGCCTCTGTTTCAGAGGGGGAGGGAAAGCGTTGGTTCTAGTCCTCACTATTTGTCAGGGAAGGCTTGAAAAATGTGACAGCAGATGAAAGCCAATCAAGCACCAGGCCCACATGAGTCTTTTTGTTTATTTAATTTACTTTACTTTGTTTATTTATTTACTGGGCTTGTGAAGATTTTTCTAAAATTTATTTTTTGAACATTTTAGGCTTGATCTCTGTAATTGAATGCTAGACAGAGTCTGAGGCCCTTTCCGCACAGGCCAAAAACGATGGCCTGGGGGCGGTAAAAATGCTGCCCCAGGCCGCCGTTCACACAGGCGGCGCTGCTGCAACGCAGCAGCGCCCACCTGACTGCGCTCCCCCTCCCCCAGGGCGGCGTCAGGCCGCCCTAAACAACAACCCTTTAAAGGTTGTCTCCCTTCCCCGTCCCACTCACCTTGTCCCCGTCGTCGCCTGCTGGCCTCTGAAGCCCCGCCCACGCTGCCCTCTGACCTCCAGGGGTCGGAGGGCAGCGTGAGGCAGGCTTCAACGGCGACAACAGGCGGCAACAAGGCCTGAAGAAACGAGAAAAGCGGCTCCATCGCGGAGCCGCCTGCCATTACCCGGCCTCTGCTGAGGCCAGCCCGCTATCGTGCATGCGAGCGGTGACCCCTCCGCCTCCGCTTGCCCGGCGAATTCCTGCCAAAGCGATGGAGGCGACAGGAAGACGTCTTGAGCTTTGAAGCTGTACCAACCTGAGAGAAGCTGCTATGATGTAGCAGCAGTTTTCACCAAATCTGTGGCCAACAGCAACTTTTATACACCAGCATTTTACCAAAGGGGAAGAAACTGCCTGTTTGCATTTTGATATGCTCTTATCTATAAGTGCATCTCAGCTGTGTGGGTCTGTATATCTCAAACCCAAGTTGTTTTTGCATATTTCTGTATTACAGGGACTAGATATTATCATGGTCTTAAACCTTCTGTAGGGTTTCTTTTAGCAGTCCTTGTTTCTTTTGCCACTGATACTTTGTCTCATAGAAAGATAGAACCTAAATGTTGAATTAATTCTCAGCCACTTCCTGGATCTTCTTTGTATTGAAAGGAGGTGGTAGCAATCTTAGGGGATCAGGAAAAAAATGATGAAATTGAAAAGCTTGAGTTTTGAAAAAAAAAAATGTGTGGAGAAGAATCCCTAGGTGGCCCCAAGCAGAATGCAGTAAAAAACCGCTGAGGTAGGCCAAGGGATTCAAGAGATACAGATGGTTTTATCCCTGGCAGCCATTTTAATATAGGGATTTTTTTTTCTACAGCGGAAGCCCACCTGACTGCTTTCACTTCCTTTGAACAATGCCGAACCACATTTTTATCTTTTGGTGGGACACAGTATAGCATCTTGACTTTTTTTCTTACTAGTGTAAGAATGACCTTAATGAGTCAGAACAAAGGCCTGTCCGACCCAGTGCTTTGGTCTCCAGCAGCCTCCATCTCACTCTTCCAGATGTCCTTGGAACAAGCATGCTGGAGTTAAGCATCTACTGTCTGGTTCCGCATCTTCTGATTGGAGGCAGGTCTCCCTATGAAAACAGGAACTCCGTTTTTAGTTCTTGCGGATTATTGTCTTTGATAAGCTGCCTCAGTGGCACATCTGGGGACATCCAGTTACTTAAGTGGATAGTTTCCCTTGGTTTATCATGACTGTCCTGCTCTTCCTTCAGCAGAAGTGCAGTGGCTACAGAGCTGGGCTGAGTCCAGAGAAACCTGCTGTGAGTCGGCTCCTGGCCGGCTGTCCGTGTGTGGTCAGAATGCAACAGGGAATTGCATTTTTCCACCCAGCAGTTGGGGTGGGGGAGAAGCTGCACCTGTCCCGTTTTTGCCTGCTCTGTGGTGTTAAGGCACAAATGCATTTGTCAGTTGAAGAAAAAGGAGGAGGTGGGAAACGTCTTCACAGGGTGGTTTGAGGGTAAACAAGCTAAGAACTGCAAAAGTGCTGAGTGGAGTTAATGATTGAAATTTGTATTAAGTGCTGTATTAATTATACATGCTTCATGGCCCAAGCCACCCACACCTTTCTTCCTATCTGCAAAATCTCTTTATTATAGCCTGCCTTACCACACGGGTGCAGGGTGGGTTGGTGCCTGCTTTTTTTATTGTTGTTGTTGCCGTACTGGTCTTTGCCCTCTGTCCAACAGGGCCTACAGTCTTAAGCATTTAAAGGTAAATCACAGAAATTTAAGCACTGCACTAGAAAACCAGGTCTGTCTTGCCTGGTCCACATTCCGTGTGAACCCATTCCTTTGCTGTACCTCAACTCCTCTACCGCTATTTTGCCTGAATTTTTAAAGACATTCCCTTAACAGTTTTACCCTGTGAGTTCTTGTTTGTGCTCTTCCGCACCAGAAAATAGGATGGGGGGAGGGGGAATATTACCCAAAACAGACTTAATTGGAGGCTCATATCTGTGTTTATAGATCCAAAGGTCAGCAGGAAGTCTTGATCAGGTGCCAGGAGTAGCAGGCCAAAAGACTTTATACCGGATCCTGGTCAGTAGCCACATTAGAGGGCTTCTTTGTGAATGAAACTGGGGTTTGAAGGCCCTCTCCTAAACTCCAGGGGGGCTTGGTGACTTTTGGCAATAGATGCCACCACTTCATAACCCTGTTTTAGTTGAGTGGCTGGGATTTGGTCAGCATTGGATGAGGGCATTACTGACCCCTGTCTTAGCAAGTTGTTAAATATGGGTCGACTTAACCTCTCTTAAACTCTTCAAAAACCAAATTGCTTTGTTTCCTTTCAGTAAACTGAGATTCTGATGTATGTAAGTTTCAGAGAAATGCCAACCTGTTGAATATTGGCTGATCCCTTTAGCAATACATCCTTTCAAATTCCATCTGGCCCTTCTGGTTTTGTAGGGATGTGGAATTCATTGGGAAAACTTGTTTACAGCATAGCTTTAGTCACTGAGATGCTCCCGGTTTCAAACTCTACAATAAGCCGCTCATTAAAATATGAAAAAATAAAATTAAGCAACAGGTTCCCTTCTGTTCTCCCCCTCCCTCCCTTACAGTTTAATTGCATGATTTTTACATGGTGTAACTTCTGGAAACGCCCCGCATGGCTCACAGAGAGAGGTGTTTTTGTTTTTACAAAACTTTTTTTTCTTTATTACATTTGAATTTGAGATTTGAGAAAATTGATGACTCATGAAATCTGCAAACATATACATATATATTAAAAAAAAAATACCAGCCGTCTAGAATAGATTTCTGATAAGTACTCGGATCATCCTGGGCCAAAAAACTGCTGCTTTATTCACAGGCTCTTGAAAACCAGGTTTTCCCACTTGACGACTCTGTTGTAACACACATCAAGGTAGAGGAGAGCATTCAAAGAGTGTCTGTCTTAGGGCTGATTCACACGTGCATGTCCCTGGTGTTTCATCACTAGGCTACTTTCAGTCAAAGTGTGAAATGTCTCCACTGCAACACTGTTATAAGTTGAGTGGGGTGGGGTGGGGGGGAGAGACTGTGTGGAATCATGGGATGGGGTGAGGGGAATAAATAACTGAATGGAAAATTTCCCAACTCATCCTCTGCAAGATGATATAGACGCCTAATGCCCGGAGCAGTTTCCTTTTCTCCTCTTTGTCTGACTTCCTTTTTTGTTCACTGTCCTCAGCAGCCAGTGGTTTGTAGGAATCAGTGAACGTGCTTTTTTTCAGTGGAATTTTTTTTGGGGGGGATGTCTTCCAAATTTATCAAGTAATATTTTTCTGCATACCTGGGGCATTCCACTTGTCTATGGGTGGCTCTGTTTGTTGTCCTATTGCTATTCAAAGTAGAGGTGAACGGTCAGTCTGAGGTGACTTAATCAGTCGGCTCTCTCTGCCACTCATCTCACTCTGTTCCCGTAACTTACCATACAACATAGTCAGGAATAAAAAATAATTAGAATTCTGTGCCAAGAAGAGCTAAATTCTGCAATCTGCATAAATTATGCAAGTTAAGCAAACTTGCATAATTTTATTTTATGTTTTCTAGTCATGGTGAGGGACAAGAACCAGCACAGGGCACTAAACCTCACCCATGAGGGAAGCTTAGTCAGTCATGTGTCTGACTTCTGAGGTTTAACTAAACTCTTTCAAACATCTTTTCAGCCATGAAGGCTAGAAAAATTGCTTTTAAAAACAATAAAAACAGAGATTCTTCAGGCATAGAAGTTGACACCTAGTACCACATTGTGTGTGTGTGTGTCTGTGTCTGAGGCCCCTTCCGTACACGCGAAATAATGTGTTTTCAAACCACTTTCACAACTGTTTGCAAGTGGATTTTGCCATTCCGCACAGTTTCAAAGAGCATTGAAAGCAGTTTGAAAGTGCATTATTCTGCATGTGTGGAATGAGCCTGACTGTCTTTCTGCATACACACAGCTCTGGACGCAATCTTTGGGGAGCTAAGTGAAACAATTGCTCCCCTGTGCTAAATTTGAGTAATGCCAGCTGTCTTTTACTTATTGTGTTTTAATATGTACCTGCAATTTCACTGTTCTTTCTACTCTGCTTGAAAAAGCACTTGGTCTGATCTCAAAGCTTTCATGCTCAGTTGAAGCTGCTTCAATAAAACATTTTGCCTTACTGACTGGGCTTTGTTTTTTATTCTCTCTTAACATTAACAGCAAATTTTAAAAACTTTTCATGATAGTTACAAATTTTGTTCTGAGCTGGTCTCAGCCTCAGTCATCTACCCATCAGTAGCCAGGACATATCAAAGATTAACAGACTTATGGGAACAGGTAACTGTTAGTAATACTTAGCATGTATTTTTGCCCTTTTGGTGTTCAGAATACCTCACACAGATTATCTGCTGTAACCCTCACTATGGCATCGAGAGTTCTCTAAACCTACCAAACAAGTTACTCTCTATCTTGCAGGCCAGCCACTAGGTTACAGCCTCTCTTGAATTTATAATTTAAAATGGATCCTTTCTGAAAACTTTCAACCAAAGCAACTCTTAAAAGCACACATAATTTGGGATGGTCCTATTGAGTCTTGTGTGACATTCTGTCAAAGTTGAGCAATATAGAGGCTTTGAGAAACTGCCTCCCAAATCCCTAAATTCTCAAGGAGCAGTAGCATCTCTTCAGAAGCTTGAGTGTACATCGTTATGATTCCTCATAGACTTGTAATGGGGAATCAAATATCACATCAGCTTGTTAAAAAGGTTGGGGCAGGGGAGAGAGGAACACCGTAAGGAGCAGAAGGGAAACAAATTGGCAAACAAGCATTTTCAAAGGCTCCTTTATGGGGAGCAGATCACACGCGCACGCGCACGCGCACTCGCATCATTTGATTGATCTTCAGAAGATCGAGATTAGAAGTCTCAGTTCAAAGGTGTGTCTTTGCAAGACTTTATGGTCTCTTATTTTATTTTATTTATCTGCTTTGCTTCCTCCAACCTGAACAGGAATGTGGTGCACAATCCAAAGGGAACGTCTCCTGTGCAAGTCCCTTTGATGCGGCTTGCTCAAGAGCATAGCGAAGCTCATGTGCTGCTCCCAAATTGAGCAGATTTGAGTATGGAGGGTTTGCAGAGCGTTCTCTCTGGTTATATAGATCATCTTTCAAAGTGCCGTTAATAGGAATGCCAGCTGCTATTTTTCACTTTTAAGAAGTGGCAAAACTTTGTTTAAACGACAGCCACCAAACAACGTTACTGTTTAAAGTAAATGCAAACAGTGCAGTGCAGAAAACTGAAGTGGCTCTGAAAATCAGTTGTTTAGAGGTTCTGCTTGTGATTGCTGCTGACAACTCTAGATGTATCAAAGGTTGAATATGCTAACAGAATGTATATTTTTTAAAAATCTGTACCCTCTCTGCTTTCTGAATTAATGGTACTGTGAACCTCTTCAGAAGCCATAATTTTTGCCAATCACTTTTATTATTACCTTAAGGCCTAGAAACCTGACACTTGGCCTAATAGCTAAGAGCTGTGATCCAGGATGTTCCAGATTCGAATCGCATCTCTGCCTCAAACCTATCCTGGGGCTTTAGGCCAGTGACTTGCAGGCTCAGCCCCTTCCCTATCCAAATTGTAAGTCACATTCAGCTGCTTTTCAGCCTGTTGTAAGGCTTACAAGGTAATGTGAATGAATCTCTTTGAACAATGTTGTTATGAGAAGAAAACCAGTGTTGTAAGGATGCTGAATTATCTCCCCAGAAGAGCTTCTCTGTACAGGTGCAGTGAGATTGCAGAAACCCAAGAGAAGACGAATACATACCATGGATATAATTTCAGCCACTTTGCTTGTTTGTCCAAATAAAAAAAAAAAGACAGCCTAATGAAAAGAAATGGTTCAAGAAATGTGCTTTCCAGGAATTAATTCATACTCTTAGAAACAGGAGGATGGTTTTTAACTGTCTGTTTTGTACATTTTAATCCTGCCCTTCCTCCAGGGAGCTCAGGCAGAATCGTTGTTTCTCCCTCCTTTATTTTATCCTCGCAACAGCCCTGTAGGTAGATAAGGCCGACAAAGTGACTGGCTCAGAGCTACTCGGCAAGTTCCGTGGCAGTGTGAGGATCCCAACCTGGATCTCCCACTTCCTATTTTAACTACCGCATCTTGCTGGTTACCTGTTGAGCTTCATGCCTAGTGGGGATTTGAATCTGGTTTCCTTAGATGTAGTCCTACTCTGTAATTCACTATTATCACACTGGCTCCCTCCTGTTTTAAAATTGTGCCAACTGCAAAAGTGGACGTTCGTTTTGTGTGGTGAAAAGGGTGTTGCTTCTGATTTTGTAAAACTAAAGCCTGTTTCTCCTTTACAAAAGATTTTCCACTGAAACTGGCCATCCCCAATGGGCCATAAATGTATTTTTAGAGTAACAGGCAAACCTCAGCTAGGGGGTGGGGGCAGGGGTGGGGGAAGAGAGAGATGCTCTGTGATTGAAACATTAAAATTAATAATATCAGAAAAAGCCCACGCTAATGCCTTCCCTGAGAATAGTTCCCTGTGAAAATGAAAAGCACCATCAAGACAGCCAGCAATTTGCCCAACAAGGATTAAGGTGCGAAAGAGGTCACTTGGACTCGCCCCAGCAGGTATAAGGACGAAGAAGCTCTTTCCTAGGAACTTCCTGCCTCTCTGTTGTATTTATTTCTGCCAACACAATTGGGGCTTCAGCCAGGTGTGCCCCAGCATTTCCACATGTACATGTCTCTCACCTGTTCCCCAAAGATGTCTGTCTCTTTTTTGGCAGAGGTGGCTACAACTCCCAGTAAGGCCACAGTCAGCATTCAGGTGGAGCACTAGGAGAAATCCTGATAGAGTGTAGAAAGCAGTTCCATACAAAAGGGCAGCCCAGAGGCCAGGTCCAAACTGGAGGAGGCTTTAGCAGCAAGAGTGTAAGAAAACAGTTGGGCACAGGGAAAAAGAGGGCTCATGAGAGTTGCCTACCTTTGACCCAAGTAGTACTCAGCTCAGACTTGGTGGCATTGCTCTTTTCCTAGAGCGGCTCACCACCAGAAGCACCAGTCTACAGCCTTTTGGCAGTGGGGTCCTTCTCCAAGTGGCACACCTGTGCATCTGCCAGAGCGTACCTGTCCGTGCTGTGCCAGAAATGGGAAGATGTTTTTAAGCTCTTGGTTCCTCATTTGCTTTCTCAATGAGATGTCTTCTGGCTTTTAAGACTAGCAAAAGCAATTAGCTGGCTCTGGGGACCAAAATCATGGCCAACTTGTCACTTTTAAAAATGGATCTTGTTGCCATTGATCTCTGAGGCTTTATATCTTGAGCTGGAACATTCTACGGGAAGGAAGCTGTGCCTAATGAAAACCTGTATCTTCAGCATATTGAAGCAACAAAATGGGAACCTTTGCCTTGTGCTTCTAGGACTGCTAAACATGTTCTGCATTAATGTCATTGCATGCGTAGAGCATGCAGCTTTGTATATTATGAGCCACAGCTGGAGAGCACGGCTTGTTTAAAACCACGCAAAGACGACCCAGCCAACTGCTTGTAGTGTTTGTGGCATTCTAGCCTAGTGATGGAAGGAGAACCTTGGAAATCATACCAAGCAGTGTCTTTCAGAGGCAAGACTCACACGAAGCTGCGCTATTACGAATCAGTCCATCAGGGTCAGTATTCTCTCCTTCGACTTTCAGCTTTTATCCAGGGTCTCAGATCACCCGTTGCCTGGTCCTTTTAACTGGAAATGCCAGGGATTGAACCCGGGACCTTCTGCATGCAAAGCAGAGGCTCTTGCCCCTCCACACAGCCCCTCCCTACCCCAAGGAGGGGGAACACAGACTCTTGTATCTCCGTACTGTCTGCTCTGACTGGCAGTGATTTTCAGATGGAAGTATTTTACACTGTTTCCTGCATGAGACTTTTAACAGGCGTGCTGAAGAATGAATCTGGGACCATCTAAACGCCAAGTGCTGCTGATCCTCAGTGCCCCTCCAAAGGGTTTGTGGTGGGGATGGGGAAAGTCGAATTAGTCATCGTCACCCCCGCATCATGGGGATACAATACCCTGTCTTAGATGTCTTAGCTCACGGAGGCTAGAGTGACGGCTGATGAAGCCTCTGCATTCAGAGGCAGTACGTATCTGAATTCCAGATTCAGGGGTGGGGGTCAAACAATGGAGGAATGGTGTCATCTTCTTGTCCAGTTTTGTAAGCTTCTCCAGAGAATCCGACTGGGAACAAAATGCTTGACTAGGCGAACTCTGTTCCTGCCAGGTAATTCTGAAGGTTTGTGTGTTTGTATAACTGGGCCGCAAAGAGGTCTGCTTACCACTGAACTCCCAGAGCTCCTCCCCAGCCCCCAGTTGAAAATCCGGACTGATCAGGTCTGAAAAAGGACCCATGGTAGGGCTTCTTTACACCACCAGTAGGAAAGTGGTATTCCTGGAAAAATCCTGTGTGCATTGCATTCATGCTCAGTTGAGCAGGTACCTTCGCTACTAACACATGCAGAATTCTGCTTTAGACATGCACCTGCAGGTCTCGCTTTTGAGCACATGTAGTCCCCATTTATTTATTTATTGAGCTTGCTTCTGGGCTTTGTTCTTAGTTGAAGCCTCCTGAGGCATTTTACAAAAGATTTCGACAAATTTCAAAACCATTTGAAAATGCTACTAATTAAAATATAAGAGGTTGTAAAAACCCCAGAAAAGACACCAGCTAATCAAAACAATATTGGACAGGGCAGCCATTTAGTTAAATCCTGGGTGAGTTTTGTTTAAGTTTTGGTTATGAAAGGCTGTTAACAGGTTATTAAGCAGACTCCATGCCAAATGGGGAGTTACCAACACAGAGGCACCACCACCACAGAGTTGACCCTGCCTCTCAAACTCAGCAGGTGCCCAGTATTCCTGTGAAAAGACCTTCAGTAACTACTGTACGATGGTGCACTTCCAAAGCCCTCATTTGTCTTCGGATGCCACGGGCAACCCCCTGTCCCCACTCCCAAAACACTGTTCACTTCTTGTGGTTTGATGACAAGTTACCTTGCAGGAAGGTGTGTGGACGGGGGGGGGGGGGGGGAGATTTTCCCTCCCCCTGAGAAGAGGTGCTGTGCAATTTCCACATTGCTGGGCTGCTTTGCTGAGCTGGGATTCAGTGATGTAGTTTCTGCTGCTGTGGCCGCTACAGTCATAAATTCTTTACTCCTTGCTGCCTTGCTTTGGTTGTTCTACTTCAGCAAAACGAAAATCCTGTTGTGTTATCTCCGGCTCCCTCTGGATGTCGGCAGGTTCAGATAGTGAAATACGCTCTGGCCTTTGGAGAGGGCCACCACATTCTGGGAATCTGAGGCAGAGAAAGGCTCTGTGAATTGGGTCACCTTCTTTTGGTTTTGAGAGCTTTTGGTGGATATGGGAAGGTAGGTGGAGAACGGGCTTGAAACTGCTCTGACGTCTTCACTTGGTTGCCATTGGAGGATGTAAGGAAGCTGGGTCTCAGAAAGGGGTACTGAAGCTTGCTCCCAAGAAAGGATTTTATGACTAGCAGCTGCCACTCAGAGCAGAAGATGCCTGTCCAGCGTATAAACCAAAGACAGTTCGCTTCTTTTAACCGGGCTGCAAATTTGCTACTTTTTAAACAGTGTCAGTACTGAGTTTTCTGGACAGCAGTCTGGCAGTTCTATCTCCTAATATTTATGGTGACATGCCTATGAAGATGCCAGCCATAGATGCTAGCAAAAAGTTAGGAGCTAAACCTATCAGACCACAGCCTTACAGTCCAGAAAACCCACAACATCCAGTTGGTTCTGGCTGTGACAGCGTTTGACGTAAAGCTGTACTAATTTGGGGAGTGGTGTTTGTTTTTGTAAATTTATATCCCAGACATCACCCAAATCCCTGGTGTGCCCTTGACTCTGTGCTCAGGGGTAATAAGGGAATTCTAGCTGGCCTGGAGTTCTTCAGTGATTACAAAAGGTCATAGCAAAATAAAACAAAAATCCAATGACACATTAAAGACGAACAGCATTTGTTTCAATATGAGCATTTGTGGGTCATCGTCTACTTCATCAGCCACATCTATAATGGCAAATCGTGGTGGCGGATTTTTATGGGGCAGGAGGTGATGGAAGATGAAGCTTGTTGAGGGGGAGAGGGGGGAGAAAGGGTAGGTGTGAGTCCTGTCATTGAGAGTGAGAAGGGTTTTGAGCCTAGGTTTTCCGAGCCTACCCTGACCTGGATGGCCCCGGCTAGCCTGATCTTGTCAGTTCTCAGAAGCTAAGCAGGGTCAGCCGGGGTTACTACTTGAATGAGAGTCCACCAGGGGAAGTCCAGAGTTGCTTCACAGAGGCAAATTGCTGCTGAACGTCTCTTGCCTTGAAAACCCTACAGCATAGGTGTCAAACTCTCAGCCCTCCAGATGTTATGGACTACAGTTCCCATCATCCCCTGCCAGCATCATGCTGGCAGGGGATGATAGGAACTGTAGTCCATAACATCTGGAGGGCCACAAGTTTGACACCTGTTCCCTACAGGGTCGCCATAAGGTGGCTGCAGTTTGATGGCACTTTCTACCACTGCCCACCCTAGCCCGAGTTCAACACCATC
The DNA here is from genome assembly GCF_021028975.2 of Sphaerodactylus townsendi. Classification (NCBI taxonomy): domain Eukaryota; kingdom Metazoa; phylum Chordata; class Lepidosauria; order Squamata; family Sphaerodactylidae; genus Sphaerodactylus; species Sphaerodactylus townsendi. Next base: position 32,070,039 of record NC_059440.1, read on the forward strand.
CAATGTCCTGCCCTTGGCCATTATAAGGGGTTGTAGTTAACTCTTCATTATTTAAGGATATATTTTTTCATATGACTAGCTTTTGGCAAAGTATTGCTGCTTTTTGTTTGTCTTTATAACAAAAAAGCACGTCCCACCCCCCCTCTTTTGGTGCATGTTTTGAATGGACTCTTATCTGTGTTCTTGATTCAGAGGGTAGAGCTACGGGTGTGTTGGGTAATTCAAGTTATCTGATTCGGAATTTTTAAAAATGGGGTTTTTGTGTGTGTGTATGTGTGTGTGTGTGTGAGAGAGAGATATCACTGTTTTAATGCCTCCCTGCTTGTGCTACTTCTTTCATTGAGACCAAGGAAGTGATGTTTCTGGAACTAGTGGGGGCCACTGGGGCTTTTCATATGCAAAATCTTCAAATCATCCTCTTGTGCAGATTTTTAAAATGGGAGGCTGGAGAGAAACTTGGAGAGAAAGGAGGGGGTGAAACAAGAGCCTCCGTACTAAGACAATCCTGGAAGTTTCTGTAGAGATGGGGGGGGGCGGAAGGAGTGAGAGAGCGGGAGCCCCCCGAGCTGGTCGGAGGGAACGCTGCTGGAAGCCAAGGCCAGTCTTGCTGATGAGGTCCTTTCTACTGCAAGCGAATCGTAAAATATGGCTCAAATTTTCATTACGGGCTCTATTGATTACCTTTGGGGACAGATGAATTATGGGGGACATTAAATTAAAAAAAGAAAAGGAAATATTTGAATGAGTTTGGGAGGTCGATGCCAGAATGGCTGATGTGCTGGGCATTACCGGCACTTGCAGCCTCCAGGGCTTTGAGACCCATGACCTGGGCCAGCTGACGATGTTTTCATGTTGCCCAGGCTTACGTTTACCTGCAGTTACTCCTCTGAAAGAGGAGAAGCCATCAGGATAGTAGTTGAGGTAGGACACGCTCCCCACACACTGTAAAGCAACTATCAGACACTGGCAGAGAGTTCCCCGAGCTGCTTCGGCCTTACACCAGCCCCTCAGTCACACCCTCCTTCCCTCCCACCCACCCTCATATCTCCTATGAGTGAGACGGCCCATGTTCACAGCACTTGCACTGCCCTTAATGCTTTCCCCGGTTGCACTGGGCAGTGCCTGTAGGTGGGAGCATGGAGGGGGTCGGTAGACAGTGAGGGCAGTCGGCAGAAGTGGGCCTCTCCATAACTCTGACAAGGGTCTGTGTCTGAGATCAGACCTTCTCCTAGCATCTGAGCTCACCCTGGCTACAACTGGTAACCATGGCACTGACTGGTGACCATTGGGTTGCTGGCTGCTTGCAGACCACCACCAATTGACTGGGTGAAATCTAGCACTACCCTTTGAGGTACTGTTACTGGCTGTTGTGGCTGGACCAGACCAGCCAAGCCATCAGGTGTGGTAGGGTGGGGAGGGCAGTTGGGCATGTGCTTAACTACCCTGTTTCCCCTAATATAAGACATCTCCGAAAAATAAGACATAGTAGAGGTTTTGCTGAAGTGCAAAATATAAGGCATCCCCAGAAAGTAAGACATAGCAAAGTTTTTGTTTGGAAGCATGCCTGACGAACAGAACACAGAAAAATAAGACATCCCCTGAAAATAAGACATAGCGCATCTTTGGGAGCAAAAATTAATATAAGACACTGTCTTATATTCGGGGAAACACGGTAAATATGGCCTGTGTAAAGGGCCAAACTTCCGGCTAAGACGATGGCTCCAGATTCTCTCTATGCTGCAGAGGAGAGGCATGAGAAGAGGGGAGGAAGAGGAATAAGGTGGAATTAGTCCTCTTCTCTGTCCTTCTTCTGGGCCCAGGAGCTCAGGTGGAACCAAGGAGGTGGGACAGATTGCAATACAGACACTGTCCCCTCGGATCTGCACAACTTGTATAAGTGAATAGATACAAGGGAAGATGGAATGCCTGTGGCCCTAATAGTTACATAGAAAGTTCAACAGGTGTGGTTTTTCTCCTCCCGCTGGTTGTGACAGGCTGTAGCTGTTCTGTAAGACTTTGAAAGTTTTTTGTGGTGTCTTAGCATCTGGATGTCAAAGATTAAGATAGTTACTGGAGCTGGGTCTTTGTAAAGCATCTTAATTATAATGGCTTTAAGCCACACTGGGTTTAATTTAGGATTGGTTCACACATGCATTTCTAAGTGCTAGATTAGTTTGATTTCTGGTGTCTGAATGTGTGTTCCTTTGAAAATCAATTTTGTTTGAAGTGCTGTGAAAGTTCTGTGTAAAGTGTTGTGTGAATGAGTCGTTATGGATCATGTAGGTCATCACTACAATGATGTACATGTCTGAACCAGTGTATGCATCAATTAGCCGCCTCTCTTTTCAAAGAAAGCTGTAATTCTTGTAGCCCTTTCAAATTGGCCCTGGCTTTTGTTTTGATTTGCTTTGTTTTTCTGGAGGACTGGGGAGCCCTAGAACTGACACAAAAGCATGGTATGTCTTTATTTCTCCACTTGTATGTTGTTTTGATAACTTTTTGGTTTGGTCAAGCGGGCAGCTGCTGCCTCTCAGGAATGTTCTGTTGTTCCACTGGTGTTTGCTGCATTCAGCAGAGTCCAAAGGGAAGGCATGCCATCCCCCCAGCTTTGGAGAATGTAATCCAGAACCTGCAATCGTCTGGGCCCACTGTGTATTTAGGGCATGCAACTCTCAGCCCGTTTTTTGTGTTGCTTTGATGGGATACATGTGTGCTCAGGTTGCCGCATGAAGGGGGGTAGGTATGCATTTGCAACTGCGTCATGCAAGCGCTCTGTTGCAGACACCTGTTGTAAGCCCAGTCTGGAATGCATCGTATGACTCAGTGCAACTAGTGGTGTGCTCTCATTCTTCAGTCTGTTCATTTGAGGTTCAGGGATGGCTGAGTAGACAAGGGACCTGTGTACCATTCAGGTTTCCCCTTTTACTGGTTCACTGGAGTGTCTGAAGGCGAGTAAAAACACAACTTATTGTAATTGTGGCCACTAGTTTGGGTAACTTCAAAGAGAAAATTAGACACATTCATGAAGGCTAGCTGGATTATTAGCTATGAAACCCCCATCTTCAGAGGCGTATGAGTTGGTAGGGGATGTTAAATGGACTCTGACCTCTGTGCCCCAGTTTGTAGATTTTTCCAGAGATATCTGTTTGGCAACTGTGGAAAGTAGGGTGCCAGATTAGATTGGTGCTTGATCTGATGCCTGTAGCACTTTTTCGGTCTTCACAGTTCTCAGCACTGAGTTGTATCCCTCTTAAGGGGTCAAGACTAAACTGCCTTTACTCCATTCTTAGGGCATCCATGAAGCAGTTCACAGTCCGAAGCGTAAGGGGAACAAAATTTCAAACTTCAGCCTCAATGGGGTTGTGGTACTCCATTTACCACTGAAAGCACAGAAGGGCTCACCCTCACTTTCTGTGTCCTCACCTTCCCACATAGTAATGTGTTTATACTTGTGGATGGAAGGATCAGTAGCAACACCTGTAGCATGTAGCCATATTTACACAAAGCCATTTTGCATACTCAGAACAGGGTGGTGGTGAGAAAGAATAATCTTTGCATTTGCACTCCTCTGCATTTGCTCCTGACAGATCTCATTGGCTTTTTTTGTGTGTTATTTCTTCCATAAAGCTTGGATTTCACTTGGGCAAACTCTGAAGGCTAGCTGTTTCCATGGCTGCCAGGTCTCCAGGTAGCAACACACCCTTTCTTGTGCAAGCCAGTTTCTCAGAGTAGGTTGGCTTTCTGGCAAATAAAAGTTCTCCAAACCATTAAAGATCAGAGGGATTTGGGGAGAAAGCAAGAGAGACAGGCTGGTAGCATGGAGGCTGGAGTGGTACAGGAATCGGAGTGGTGGGAGACCCAGGGTCAGACCCTCAATGTGCCACTGAAAGCTCACTGGATGATCTGGTTCCACCCATTAGCTCTCAGCCAACTTGTCTCAGAGTTGGGACAAACTGTGTATGTTCCTTGGAGTTCCTGATTCATTGGGGGAGGGTCTGTGACTCAGTGGTAGAGCTTCTGCGTTGGCATGCAGAAAATCTCAGGTTCAATCTCTGCATCACCAGTTGAATCAATCAGGTAGGAGGTGATTGGAAATACTTTTTTTGCCTGAGACAGTGAAAACCCCTTGCCAATCTGAGTAGACAGTACTGGCTTTGATGGGCTGATGGTGGGATTCAGTATAAGATGTGTGTTATGCGTGAGGAAGTGTAGAATAAAACGTACTGGATAGATAGTGTTGGTCCCATCCTGATCAGATGGGATCCTGAGGAAATATTTTGTTTGCTCAGTTCAGCTGTTGCAAAATATCTGACATCCTCTCTCTCTTTTCCTCAGCAAGGCAATTTCACGGCCACCCACCCTGCGTGGTGTCAGAACACATGACTGTTGCTGGTTTGGAACTAGCAACCTGAGGGATATTAAACAGGGGTTTGGGATGTGCACCATCACTCAGCTCTTGACAAAGGAAGCAACAGCCTCAGATAGGGAGCCAAGAGAGAGTCAGGACAAAAATGTGCTCTGGGAACATTCTAGTGCCTTCCCCCAAATGCCAGAAGTGCCCGTGGATCCCTGACCCATAGGAAGGTCGCCCCACCCCAACTGTACAGGACCTAAGCCTGGCAGGTAAAAGCGAATGGTTTCAGCAGCATTCCCTGGGACTGGACCTGCAGGTGCCTTGGCACCCATCAGCACATTTCTTTGGTACCCATCAAGTGTCCTCAGAAAGGCAGGATCATTGCCCAGCAGGGGTTTCTGACTGGCCATTTGCTAACTTTGGCAGCCTGGAGATCGTTGTGGCTGTAGGGAAGCTGCCATCCACTGTGGCCATTCCCGCCCTGCCCCCCACCCCCCTTTTCAGGCTGGGTACCTTGCCCCTGTGCCAAGTACTGCTATATGGGACAAAAGCAAGCCCCTGTACTGGTGGGGGAGAAAAGCCCTTCCCTGTCTGTTTGGGATGGGTGCCTTACTAGTCCTCAGCAGACCACCTGCTACTTGATGCTTCTAACTAGAGATGTTGGTGACTGAACCTGGGCTTGCTTCAGCCCAAGAAGATGGTCCGCCATGATCCCTCCCCTTAGGAACTGGCCATGATTCTCCATTTTTGAGTCAAATTGGGATAAAGTTGGCTGTAGACTGGGGAATTCTGAGTAAATATGCTTAGAAGCGTGCTAGGGCCTTATTAATATATAGAGCATGGAAACATGCACAGACAGGAATTGGTGTGGCTGATAGGTGAAGAATCTTGTCTGGGACAGAGAGCTGGGCTAGATGAGCTTCAGAGCCCTTTCAGATTGCTTCAGAGATCAGGATGAATGGCAGTGAACATGTCTACATAGTAGGATATTTATATATTAATCTAGAAGTATATACTTCTAGATTTATTTGCGTCCATATCTGATCCTCAAGATAGTCCCAAGTACAGTCCCCAGCGTCTCCCATCAAAAGATCTCAAGGTGGCACAGTTGGGAAAGACCCTTCTCTGTCTCAATCCCAGTCAGAGTACACAAGAATTAGACCATCGGTCCATTTAGGTCTGTCTTCTCATACTGGCTCTCCAGGGTTTTGGGCAGAGGCCTTTCACATAATCTGCTGCCTGGTCTTTTCAACAGGAGATGTCAAGGATTGAATCTGGGAGATCCCGCACGTCAAGGAGAAGGATGCCACAGCCCCTCCCTGATGTAGAGTGAAACTGACCAATATTTCTGCCTCTATCAGGCAGCCTCATAAGCCAGTTTCTCCTCCTGTGTGGTTCTTAGAAAATTTTGCTGGCTCCTAACTTTTGCAAAAATATACATTATAATATTAATGTTGCAAACCTCTCCTAGGGAGTGGAGCTGGCACAGATGTGTCTTGATTTAAATATTTACCAATACTCCTTTCTTGCCACCTCTCTCACTGTGGGTTTTTTTTTTTTTGCTCTTAATTGTGTATATATTTGCTCTGCTTGTATCCCATAAAATACCTGCTGTTTTGGGCGTACCCCATTTTGCAGGGTACATGAGATCATGCTGTAAAAATGCAATGAAAAACACTTTCATGCCACAACACATCAAACGGGATTTTGTAGTAAGACAAAGATATGTATTTTTTTTCTCACTCCATGTGTTGAGCTCAACATTGGTACTTGTGATTTTTTTTAAAAAAATTAGATATTTAACATTGTAAGGAGGTGGAAATCACTTTTCATAATAAACTGCAGTTCTGTCATTATCTAACTATGGAACAGGGAAAATTTTAATTTTTGAAAAGTTTTTTTAGTTTTTTTGTTTAAGTTAGTCTAAACAGAAACCCTTATCTGGTTACCTGGTTGTCAGCAGCTACTAGTCATGGTGACTAAAGGGAAACTGAATCCTAGTGCCAGAAGGCAAGATCAGGAGAAGGCCACCTCGGTCTCTGTGCCCTGCTTTCCCGAAGAATTGGTTGGCCACTGTGTGAGACCGAATGCTGGACTAGATGGACCACTGGTCTGATCTAGCAGGACTGTTCTCATGAACTAGTAGTTTGATCCTACAGTTGGCAGCTCCCCTCTGAGTTCCATCGACTCAAAAAAAAAACTGGAAGAATCTTACAATTGTCCTACTCTAGAAGGGCTGGCTAAGGATTGGGCACTTGGAGAGGTGTTGGTGGGGGTGGGCTGTATGTGAAGATCTATGCTGTTCTTCAAAACCCATGAACACTTTTTAAAATAATGATTTTATTAGATTTTTAACAACTAAATATCATAACTGAAACAATACATACAATACATACAATTCTAATACTAAAAAACTAGTTAAACAATAATACCAAACAAACAAAACAACTACTTGTCTTCCCATCCAGAACCCATTGCAGAATCTATCTTTAATATTATGCTGTTACCATTGGTATCTAGACCAGCTGTTTAAAAAAGTGAATTGTTTGAATTTCTATCCTTTTCATATAGAGAACATACATCCCCTTTGGGGGTGGGCGGTTTAAAATGGACGACAAATAATAAATAAATAAATAAATAAATAAATATTATTACCTTTTATCTTTCTTGAATTTGAAGGCAACTTACATATACAGTACATTCTTCAGCTTTTCTGAAACATTTTGACCAACCTAATACTTAAGACTGCTATCTGACATTCTTTTTAAAAAATAATAGCTAACATTCTTCTTAGTCTTACTGATTTTTATCTACATTTCAAGTATTTTACTGGATTTAAAAAACTCTTTAATGTTTTTATGGCAAAACTCTTTGGCACTTATTGCAGAAGTGATTATCTTTGGCTGGCCTTTGTATGTGAAAAGGATTCCCTCCAGTTTCAACCACATGAACCTGATTTGTTTCTTCTTCAGAGCATCTACTAAAATTGTATAATCCTTTCATTTCTTCAGGACCCTAAAATAATTTCCCATCATGATAATAATGTCTTTGTCGTCCATCTTAAAGTTAGACTTGTATTGGGCCTCCATAATTTGTTCTTCAGTGTCTTTTGCATAGAAGACGACAGCAATATCTCTACACAGTCCCTGTGATTTTGGATTTTTTGGGAGTTTACTCTGCATATCTTTTCAATCTTTCCAGCCATCTCTTCTTCTTGTATCATCATAAATTTGGCCAGAGCCAAGGATAGCTTCCTTTTAAGATTCTCTAAAACACATGAGCATTTCAAGCATGAGTCACTTTAATAGTCACAGGTTCCTCCAAAGAACCAGAGGAACTGAATTTTTTTGCTAGATGCTTGAGTCCATGGACCCCTTTATAGAGCTCCAGCTTCCATGGGTGGGAGTCATGACACATAAACAGCTTTCAAACTGGTCTGTACCTGTGGCATACTTGCATCCTTCTGTACCTGTGGCATACTTCTGTCAATCCAGTATCTTTCAAGCAAGGGCCCTTTGTGCTACCTGAGAGCTTTAATTCAGCTGCTGCTGCAGAGGATCATTTCTTTTTTTGGGGGGGGTGTGCATGGGGATGTGCTCTGTGGACCAGTGTTGACCAGCTGGCCTGTTCTTCTCAGAAATGTAGGCCAACATGCGTCAACAATGCTTTGGGAGTGCTGTTGTTTCAGCGGCCCTAGAAAATCCCAATGTGTAGGAAGTCTTTCTACAGAATTGCCCAAGAGCTCCAGCTCCTCCACCCTCGTCTTTGATCACTTATTACCTTTCTATTTCTCCTCTTAGTTGCTGTAATCATTACAAAATCTCTCTATTTTTTTTGGGACAGCTCCAGGGCTCCAGGGCCCAGATTGCATTGTATCCAGCTTTGGAAAATTGGGTCATGAAGCTTGGTTTGAGAAGGAGAAAGATAGTCATCTTGCCATAGCTTGATATTTATTCGGGCATAGAGGAGCGATTGCAAAGTTGCCACTGCATAAGATATTTCTTTTGAGGTCCAGGGAAGTAGTGATTCTAAAAAAGAATTCTAAAAAAGAATTCTAACAGTAAGCTTTTTTAACTCTTCCAAGTAAAGTGAGCTCCTAAATTAGTCTGCTTTGTTTTTTTTAATTTGATGACATGCCAGTGGGCTATCTTTATGCATGTGGTCTTCTCCCAGATAAGAGTTCGTGATGACAGAAACAGATAGGCCTTTAGGACAGGAAATCCTTTTAACTGTTTCCCTGGAGCAGTTAGCTCCTCCAAGGGGAAGAAAAGAATGGCAAAGCAACCAGGTTCGGTTTATCTTGAGCTGTTCCTCTCACCAGTGTTGAAACAGATTGTCCAGGCATTAGTTTTAGCTGAGAGGCAGGGCCCCAGAACATGGCTGCCTGTCTGAACTTTTGGTGGGCTGCAGTTCTTTGACCACCGAGTATCCACATTTGCTTCTGCCCAGATGGGAATCAGAGAATGGAAACAGTCTCAAAGGGCTGCCTTCCATGTTCAGTTGAGTCCCAGTTCCTTTCATTTTAGATGCTGTATTCATTTACAAAATTTGTAACCTGTCTTTCTGCCTCATCAGGGCTGCAAAGGCATTATAAAAGTGCATTATAAAATAATTAAAACCCAAATACACACTTAAACATATAAAAACAATAATTAAAACACAGGGCAGGAAGGTGGGACCACTGAGGGAACACCAGATGAAACAAAAAGTCTTCACCCACTGGTGGAAAGCATTGGGAGAAAAGGAGAGACAAATATCCCTTAGGGGAGAAATAGTTTTGGTACCATGATGGAGAGGGCCCTCTTCTCTGATTGTCACCTGCCAAATCTCAGAAGGCAGTGGTGCCTGAAGCAGGGCTCAGCAGCAGGTGGCTGTAGCTGGGTAGGTCTGTGTGGGAGTTAAGCAGCATTTATATCCATGAGCATGAAGAACCTTTAACTCTTCATAGTCTATTCCACTGTGAACTTCTCAGAGGGACTGTGGGATTTTTGTGGGTGGGAATCAGTGTGTTCATTAGTGATTTATCAGACACACTGTATCAGTAGTTGTGGACAAAATTAGCCATGTTCAAATAACAAATGTTTGTGTCCAGTGGCACTTCACCTAGACTTTCTTGTGTGGCACCTCACCCAGACTTTATTGGGTGCCTCACATGGGCTGGCCAGGATGAGCCCGTACCAGCCAAACGGAAAGTCCTGGAACCCCAAAGGCCTGATGAGGATGAAAGCGGGGGAAGCAGAGGAGGAAAGGCATTGAGCAATCAGGGGCAGGGGGAGGCATGATTCCCTTTAAAGTGGATTTAAAGTGGGCTCAGGAAGCAGATCGGGGAGAAAGCAGTTGGCGATCTTGACACTGAGAGAGTGGGGCTGAGCCCAAATTTTCAGGTTTTGTGGACCCTGGGGAGGTATGCTGACCTTACCAAAGGGTGGGTCTCTGTGCCAGAGCTGTAGGAGTTCCACAGTATGCTTGAATATATGTTGCATATGTCTACAGCACACAGGAATTATCCTTATCTAATGGCATAGATCTCTGATCTTGATTGCCCAGGCTAGCCCGATCTTATCCGATCTCAGGAGCTAAGCAGGATTGGCCCTGGTTAGTAGCTGGATGGGAGTCTAAGGTTGCTATGCGTAGACAAGGCAATGGCAAACCACCTCTGAACGTCTGTTGTCATGAAAACCCTATGGGATCATCATCATAAGTTGGCTGCAATTTGACAGCACTTCCCATAATCAATGTTGTAGATTGTTGTTAAAAAATCTTTTACAGTTCATACTAACCTTGTCTTAAAAAGCATTTTACTCATTCCAAACCAGAATATTTTTCATAGGAGATCTTTCTCGGTGCTTCCTAACATTTCCAGTTTTTCTATTAGAAAGATTGAAAAATGGAAACAAAAACATGATTCCCCCCACAACCCTTCTGTCTTTTTTCCAAGTCCACGAGTTACCCTTGAATGGTACTGTTGGGCAACACAAGACATTCTGTTGTTTAAGCCCCCCCTCCCCCCAATTGCAATAGGAGAGTGCCTTATGCATCAGTTCTACCATTCCACAGATCAGTCCATGCGAACCAAACAACACTGTTATACAAGCAGAGAGCAGATAGATACCATCGCTCTAAAAATGGACCAAAAAGCAATTGTCAGATGGTTCAAGCAGGCGTAGAGAGGGGAACATGCAAGAGAGGCCAATACCTGAGGTTATTAGCCAAGCTGATCTGGGGGAAGAATCCTACTTTACTCCAAATCAGTTGGAGAAGGGGTCCTCAACCTTTTTGAACCTGTGGGTGCCTTTGAAATTCTGACAAAGAGCAGTGGGCACAGTCACAAAATGGCTGTCACAGGAGACAAACTATCAGGGAGCAAGGTTATACATAACTCTAATAGCAGTTCTTCAGTGTTTCAGGCAGAAGCTCTGTCGAACACCTTCCAACCTGTCCAGTCAGTCAGAAGCTCTGTTGGGCAAAAGTCCCACCTAGCCCAACACACTTTCTTTTAAGCAATTGAGGGTGCCAGGAAAGGTGTTGGTGGGTGTTGGGACCTTTAAGACTTCAATTTTCCTTTTTAAGGACACCCCAAACTTTCATCCCAGACTTGCAAGTGAGGTTACAGTCGTTACAATCACTCAACATGTGATCTGTGTCCCCATACCTCCTCAAACGAAAAAAAAACCCCTTCCCTCTTTCAGTTCATAAAAAGCTCCTTTGCTGGTCCACTAGATGGGTTTCATTCATCACAAGTGTTCAGATGAGTAGCTGTTTGCAACCCTGATCTAAAAGTCATCTGATTTTATCTCATGCGCTGAAGCTTACTTCTTCATATTCTTAAGGCACTCTTAATAGCTTGGGCAATAATGTGTGGCAATGAGAGTCCAAAAAAGCACCTAGCCAGCAAAATATGTTGCTATTTGTGGCACGCAGAGAGTATAAAAAGTAGGAGAAAACCAAATTATTCCAGGTATACAAAATCTTTTCTATCTGGTCACCAGGAGGGAATTCTTACTTGTCCCAGACAATCAAGCAAATAGCTATTTGTAAGGCTGATTTTGCCCACTTTTTAAGTGGAGAGGGCCATTTTGTCTGTTTTCAGGCAATGCATAATATTGCTTTAAAACCATTAGTTTTGGACAAGCAAGAAGCAAGGGTACCTGCTGCTGGGTGAAACTGCTGGGAGAAGTTGTCTGAAAGGCTGGATGCAACAGCCCTTGTTTAGAAGTATTATGGAATCTTTAGTTCCCAGGAATGTTTGGTTTTTATCAGCTCATCTAAAAGGCGTTTCCATCATTCAATATTGAAACAAAACCTAACTGCCTTGCCAGTATTTACACCTACTAAGCTCTCTTGGAAGGTTCTAGAGAGATGGTTAGTATTTTATGAGATTATTTACTTTAAAAAAATTCATTATGGTGAACAGGTTTTGGGAATGTTCCTGCTTGTAGAGCTCCTGCCACCTCTGGGGCTAAACCCACTTTTTTTTCTTTCAAGGAATGTTATGATCTATAAATGTTGATTTCTCCTGGGGCATTCACCAGAACCCTGCAAAAGTTATCCTCTGTCAAGGGCTTCATATCATACATAAGTCATCTTAAAGAATTCGTTGCCACAGAATGTTGGTGGCCGGTAGGGCAGATGGCTGCTAAAGATTGGGTGGATTCCTGGGTGATAGACCTGTTGGTGGTTAGTTGCCAAAACAAGAAAGAATGGATTCTCCTGTGTTTAGTGGTGGTACACTTCTGATTGCAGTGTACTGAAGAGAAACAGGAGATAGCAGTCTGTATCATACCCCAGAGTATATGAAAGTCCCGGGGAATGGAGGGAGGTTTGGCCACTGACCATCCAATTTGCCAGCATTCAGAGGAATGGGAACAGATAAAATAGACTGTGAACCACCGAAAGGGCTTAATGAAAGCTTGGGTTTATGTGGAAAGCTACCCCAAGGTGTTGCTATGCTAGCAAGGATGGAAGCCTCCCCATCTCCACATGAATGGAATATATTCACTCTTTGTGAGCCATCTTGAGGATCCCTCTGGATCAGTAAAGGCAGAACAGAATTCAAATACATTGAACTTTTGGTTTAATCCAGCACTCTTGTTTTGGGGAGCAGATATTTGAACGCCTCTGAGGAGTTGAGATGCCAGACAGGATTGTCCTCTGCACCTGATATTTGAAGGTTTACTGCTCTTCTGTGCCAGCTATCCTGCCTAAGTGTCTTTGATGATATGTTCTTCCTCCATGGATTTTTCACATCCTGTCCCCCATTTCTCCAAAATCCTTCAAGCTACTAGATGTCACAGTATCTTTCAATCGTGAAACCTGTCACCCCGCCTCTCCCCTACCCCCCCCCCCACCTTTCACAGTTTAGGACCCTGCCATCAAATCAATAAAACATGAAAAAAGCATAAAAATTATCCAAAATGCATTTTTGCAACCATGAAGAACGTGTCTCTGAAATGAATGCCATTGTTCTCTTTTGCTGTTTGTTTAGACTCTGTGGGAGTTCCTGTTTATATTCTAGTTGCAAGTAATTTTGCATTCTCCCTTCTGAAGATTACCAAGGTAATTTCATGCTAACCTAACAAATAACCAAACCACAGCTCAGCTAAGCAACCAGATTCAACTCAGTCAACAGGATTGGCCTGGACTCCCCCCCCCCCTTTTTTTTTTTTTAATTTCTCTAAATCTGCTTTGGGCTGGTTTATTTGATTTATTTGTCTTCCTTTAACAGAGCCTCTCTTGGGTGAGGCTGTCCCTCCAGGGACAGCACAGGGGGTACAGTAAATCCTCCTCTTTCACCGACTTTCTTCCTCCCCATTGTCTGCTGGAAAGAAGGAGGCAGCCCAGAGTAAACTTGCTTGCAGAGTTCCGTTGGAGTATTTCTCCCTCTGCGTTGTTGCTTGACGTGTCTCGCTGAGGTGATAATGGTAGGGATCTGCTAGGTGGATCTTGTGCATCTAAGTCTAAGAGGAAGAGAACCAGCTGGTCAGACATGGCCCCTCCCCTACTTTTAATGCAGCATCCAGCATGGGGAACTTTCCTAATCTTAAGGAGTTTGGACTTATCCAGTTCTAAGGTTTGATCCACAGATCCAGTGAGTGGCATGCCACAACCACATGGAGGCTGGTCTCCACAGGGACATGTATAGGAGCAGCTCCCTGTATGTTTCTAGTACTTTTCAGTTCACGACTCTCACACAAAGAAAAAATTAGTGTGGAGAAGATGGTCGTAACTACATGAGTTCTCTTCAGTAAGTGTGTAAATCTGGCCCAAATATTTGGAGGCAAGAACTCTTTGAGTTCATGAGAGCAGGTGATATTTAGAATTTGCTGTAACAGTTTACTGCTGATGGTTTCTCTTTAGGACAAATATATTTGTTTGCAAAAAGCCGTGGGATAATAGTTCATTGCCAAATTAATTAACCTGGAATAAAATAGATATGTGTGATATATCCCTTGAATTCTCCCCTTCATTTAGAGTTTTCAGACCATCCCATCAGATGACACAACATTTCCAGAGAACACTGAAACAAAATCCCAAAGGAAACCGACTTCCCCAAAGTTACACTTTATACTAATGTTTGGAGCCTGGCGCCAGCCCATTACAGCCAGGAAATCCAGAGTTTAACCACTGCCTTGCTGCTGGTGAAATCCTAGGCCAGAGTTTGTCAAAAGGTAGATGCTAGAGTACTTGAGTATGTCTTACTGAAGTGCCATGAGGTCATTCATTCTAAGTAGTTTGCAGTAGTTAATATCTTCCAGTGCTCAGTGTTATTGTAGGTTTCCCACACTTCTGGGTGTTTTTGTTGTAGTTGAAATGGGCCTATCACCTAAACCCTGTGTAAGCTTCCTTGTCCATTTAATTTGAAAAAAACAACTCACCAAAGTTTTGTCCTGACATACGAACACTAGCGTGATCACAAGGAGTACTAGAGAAGTGCTTTCTGGTGTGTGAAAATGATCATTGTCTACTGGGGAGACTTCAGCTAGCTTCATTGCTGGGGCTACCTCTCACCCACCTCTGAAATTATCATCCCCCTAAGAAGGATGAGGAGAGACTGATTCTTCTATGTGTTTTTTTATAAAAGGGAATGTCTCAACTGCTACAATTCAAGGTATAAATGTGTTGTAACTCTGTTTAATTTTATAGTATAAGCAGAGTTTGTTCTTTTTTTGTTTAGAGCTTGAGGCAAACGTGCACCTACTGACTTGTACAGAAACTAAATTGTAAGTGTGTTTCACCCGACTGAATTTATATCCTGAGTTTGTGGTAGTCAGCATCCACATAAAACAGCTGCTCCCAGATTCTCTGGATCCAGATCTGTGATTGACAAGCCCACGGCATAGGAATGTCATAGTCACAATGACCATTTTCTGTCTGCATCCCTGGTGGAAGGAGGTAACCAACTTTTTACCATCTTCTGAAGGAGAAAATCTTCCCTACCTGCAGATAGGCGAACTAATATGTCCTTTTATCCCTAACAGGCAGCTGCCACAAGAAAAGGAGAAACCGAGGCAATAAACTGGCTTTTAACCTTAAAACCAGTTTAGGTGTATAGTAGTAGAAGAAGAGTTTGGATTTATACCCTGTTTTTGTCTCCTCTAAGGAGTCTCAAAGCAGCTTACAAACACCTTCCCTTCTTTTCCCCATAACAAACACCTTGTGAAGTAGGTGGGGCAGAGAGAAATCTGAGAGAACTGTGACTGGTCCAAGGTCACCCAGCAGGCTTCATGTGGAGGAGTGGGGAAACAAATCCAGACAAGAGTCTGCTGCTCTTACCACTGCACCATGCTGTCAAAAGGGAAATCCTAGACAGAAACTAATGTCACCTTATGACCTAATGTCCATCTGTCCTGGAGAGCTGGAATTTCCCAAGCAAAAGAAGGTTGGAAAACCAATCCTTTATAGTTTTGTTTTCTGCATTTTCACAACTCCGAGCTGCCCCAGATGGGATATCTTTGTGTTCGACACTAGTGAAAGGGAGATAGTGCTTCACTTTATTTTTCTTCTTTACAGTTTTTTTAAAAAATGATACATGTGTTAAAGCAGAAAATATTCACAGGTTTTATAGCGGAAGTGCAAACAGGAAAAGTCCTTTTTTTTTAAAAAAAGTCAGTGTCGTGTATATTCAAAACAGGAATTGCCATGGAAACACCACAATATTTTCTTAAACACAAAGGAGGTTGATAGTTGTAGGGCCGAGACTTCTCCAGGCTGCGTTTTCTTTGGCCTGGCACCTGTCACATATTAATCTCAACAGCCCGGTTTTTGTTTGAGCTAGAAAAAAAAACCTGACGTTGGAAAATGCTTGCTTTTTTCTGAGACACTTTCTTTTTTCTTTTAAGGTTGAAACTTGTGCTGGCAAAGGGAGAGGGAACAAATCAGAGGGCCATTACTTTAGGGAGCATCTCCATGAAAAAAGGATCAGTTGGGGGATGATGTGAAGGCTCTTAAACTGGGGTCCTGGCGAGCCTTTGCCAGTCAGAAAAGAAGTACTGACCTTGATGGACCAATGGCCTGACTCCATAGAATGCAGCTTGAAGTGTGTTTTAACACAGCAGCAGTACTGGAAATGGGAAAGAAGCACATTGGAAGGTTAACCCAAGTTCGAGTGTATTTGGACATTTCCCAGACTTCTCCCCCCTCCCACCTTTGTACATATCTAAAGAACATCGAAAGGGTCTTGGTGGATCAGACCCAAGGTCCTTCTGATTCAGGGGTTCCCAGCAAGGTGTCCATGGATGCTCTGGGTACCTGCGGACACCTTTTCTGACACCACCAAGAGTTTTTAGAAAGTGGACTTGATGAGGCTTTTGAATAGAGGAGATTTGATTGGCTATTAAGATTTTTTAAAAAAATATTATTTTGGCAGGAGCTGCCACCACAGCACTGTAGCCATTTTGTGGCTACTCCCACCACCCTGTCAAAATTCTAAAGGGGCTCACTGGGCTGAAAAAGGTTGGGGAGCCCTCCTGTAACTCAAGATTTTGTTTGTAGCAGTGCCACATATCTCATGTGAAGGACATGAAGCCTTTATTTGTTTCTGGTATTTAGAGCTATATAGCTTCTGTACATGGAGTTTCAATTTAGATCTCACAGCTAAAAGAGACCACAGACTCTTGCCACATGCTATAGCAGATAATTCCACCTCTTTATTCCACGCCTTTTATCTCTGGAGCAATCACATCAGGTTTTTTTGTTTATACCACTGGAGTTCTGTATTGTTTCTACTGCATGGTATAATTGCCTCCACATGTCGTAATTAGCCTTTGGGACTTAGGCGCCAACGTGAATCCAGAAGTGGGCATTTTCTGGAAGATGGTAGGGAGGCCCAATCTGGAAAAAGTTGTCCAGTTCATCCAGAATGCGGTAGTGAGACTTGCAGGGTCTTCGTAGTGGATGCATAGTCAACCTGTGTTTCGCTAGCTGCCCTGGCTTCGGGTGGAGCACCAAATAAGATTCAAGGTTTTTGTACTACCATTCAAAGTCCTAAATGGTCTAAGACCAGCATATTTGCGGAACCATCTCTCCTGGTACATCCCCCAAATAAATACACTGTTGGGTGTATTTATTTAATTTTTTTCTGAATTAGAATTTAATACACCACTTGGATTTTATTATATTTTAGATGTTTATTATTAGATGTTTATTATATTTCCTTGTTAGATATTTCCTTATACTTTATTATTCGATATTTTCTTATACTGTGTTGGTTGTTTTACTAGACACTTTAAATGTTTATATATGTTATGAGCGATCCCAAGCCCAGAAGGGGAGGGGTGGCTTCTTAAATCTAACCAATCAAATCAAAATAATCATTTTGGGGGTTTTTTTTTCTCTCAGGGCAAAGAGACATCACCAATTATAGGGAACCTATTGACTCTGGCTGTGTCTTGTGAGGAGCAGTACGTCCTGACACTTCTCCTTAAAGTGTGGTTTGGAATGGACTTCAGATCCAGCAATCTCTGGATATAAGGTACCAGCCTGGTTTTCTTATGGCCATTCTTTGTGGTCTGGATAGCTTTGATGAGTTCTGTTTTGGGGTCCAAACATATCCCTTCCCCACCTTAAGTCACAAGTCAAGCTCAAGCTAGAAATCTTGTTACCCAACACAAATAAATAAGTTGTCTTGAGTGCAAAAAAGTCCACTCATTATGCATGAGTAGCATCTTGTAAGCAACTTGAATTTTTTTCCAAGGGAAGAAAGTTTGCATTTCTCTGAAATGTTGAGCTGCAGCCACTCCTGCAGTCACCAAGAAACAAACTAAATATGGTGTTAAACACATTGTTGTCACTGAAAACCGTAACACGCATCTAGTCCCTCTTGCAGAGTAAACAGAGTGACACTTACATATATCCTATCCAGCTTTATTCTACTCCCTATATCTTTGCCTACTGGTTCAGGCAAACACAGAATAATACATGCAGAGCATAGAGAAGTTCTGCTAGACATTGTGGAAAAGATGCGTGACGGAGATGGGCAGGGGATGTTTATAGTAGCAGCTGAGCACTTCCAGTTTGGCCCCTATTTAAACCAAGTTAAATATCATGACTCTGGGAACTGTAGTTTTGTGATAATGCAGATAATATTTTCCTTTAGATCCTTAACTTTCTTACCAAACTACAGTATCTGGAGTTCTTGGGGAAAGGATGTAGAAGCCATGATGATTAAATTTGTTTAGTTATGTACCTGTAGCTGTTGCTGAGGGTTTGTTCCATAGCCTTCACTTTTAAACTTTCTCAAGCTGGCATCAAAGTTCCATTTGGGTTTTACCCTCAATCCCCTGTCAATCAAGCAGCTTCATTCACTTTTCAGGTGAGAGTGAAAGTGGTCTGTTGCTTCCTGCTAATCCATGCGTGAAGCAACATCTTTAGCACTTTGGCAGTCGTTTCTTGCTCAAGGTTCCCATCAGTCACGTGACTGATAAAAAGGAAGCACTTCCTCTTTACACAATGTGTAATTAACTTGCAGAATCCATCTGCACAAGATGTATGATGTCCTTTATCTAAGATGACCTTTAGGACACGTTCAGAGAGTATAGGTATAGGAGCAGTTACTAGTTATGATGGTTAATGAATCCTCCACGTACACAGGTGCTGCATTTCTGACTGTAGGCCAGATGTTTGGAACAAACAGAGATGATGTTGTGGCTACCCATCAGCATTTGATTGGCTGTTAGAAGCATGATGCTGGCAGGGGATGATGGGAACTGTAGTCTGTAACATCTGGAGGGCCGCGAGTTTGACACCTATGGCATAATAAGCCCTTACTCTGGTATAGCAAGGGGATTCTTATTGCTATCTTTATATATGTTGCTACCTTTTATATATTTATCTTATTCTTATTGCTATCTTTATATATGTCACTATACACACACACACACACACACACACACACACACACACACACACACACAACTAATTGATGGTGACCCTGTAGGATTTTCAAGACAGGAGAGGTTCAGAGATAGTTTACCATTTCCTGCCTTTTACATAGTAACCTTGGACTTCCTGGGTGGTCTCCCATCCAAATACTAACCAGGTCTGACCATGCTTAACTTCTGAGATCTGATGGGATCAGACATCTTTATCACTACTGGTTTGTTGTAAGAGGGGTTTTTGCTGTCAATAAAGAAGTGCCATATTGAATTTATCGCTTCTTGTCTTCCAATCTCTTGAGCAAAGTGGAAAATTCTTCAGGCAAGCTGTTCTTCCATGCTGGCTGCGAAAAATCAAAGGAGGAGCTCTTCTGAGTTCTGCTGAGCACTCCAGCTATGCTGTAGATCATTCTATACTTTGTTCCACAGAAAGATGATAGTAGGGTTGTATATTTCTCTGCCACAGAACAAAGCGTGCTGGATTTTCTTTGTTGTAGAATGCTCTGCCTGGGTCCTAGTGCCTACCTAGCCCTGCTCCCTCCCCCCCCCCCCCACCAGCATCCCTTGCAAGTTGTTCAACGAAGTATAAATGCTCTTGTATCAAAGTACCATGTTCAGTAATGCACAAAATAATGATTTTTACAAAGGCAGCACATAGAAATTAATAGTAGTTCTCATATTTTTTTGGGACTGTATTCTCATGAGGAAGTGTACAATTTTCTCACCGCTGCACCTCTACTGATTGTACTATCATCTTTCTGTGGAACAGGGTATAGTATGTAATTGGTCCTTTTGCCCAAGCCATAGATTCCAGTCTGTTCACTGAGCTCCAAAGCATGTAGAAAAACTCTCAGTATAAATATCTTGACTGAGCTGATTCTAATGTTCAGTTGGCATGTAGGGCAGTCTTCTTGCAGGATCTCATCACCTTGGACAGCAGATGAATGGGACTGCTTGGTGAAAGCACTGAGTGGCTGGGGAACGAAGGTGAGAGAGAAAGGAGACCTCCCCAGACACTTTGTTCTTAGCAAATGGTATGCAGATGCTGAGATTTTGTTTGTAGCAATTGAACCTCCTAGCTGTTAATGGGGCGCCTGAATGGGCAACATGTATACCTCCATGATCTTCGTCTCTCTTGATGGTAAATGTTCTTCAACCTGGGGAGGGAGATTGGTTTTGTCAGCTCATCCAGGGATGTTTGTGTCCCAGCAGACGAGAAGCAGAGAAAAACAAAGAGTCCATTCGGGGGATAACTTTCATATCATCTGATTAATTTACCACTGCTTATCCTGTAGCACAGCCCAAGTGATTGAACAGAATTTCGCGTATGGATTGAGAGTTCAGATAGGAAGTAACTATTCTGGGGTCCACAACAATTCCCTGTGCTCTTTCCTAGTAGCTGTGATTACCTGAGATATGTGAGCTGGAAATTCTTTTGGTTCAGGTCTCAGTTCAGCCATGCACTTACCCTCCGGACTTAGCCAAGCCAGTTTCCTGAGCAGCTCTTCCATCTGCCGAATGGGGGTAATAACACTGATGCAGGGCTGTTGTAAGGATTCGAAGAAGAAGGGCCTTTAATGATTGAAATGCCCTCTCCAAGCACTGCTGAGTGCAGGTTGGCTTTACCTGCTTGTTCTCTCACACCCACAGCCTGCTGGTCATGACGGCTGTATGTGCCATGTTACTGAGCATATGAAAAGGGCTGCCTTGTTACCCACCAAGTGAAGGGGCCATCGCTTAGTGGCAGAGCATCTGTTTGTCAGGAAAAATGTCCCAGGTTCAATCCCCTCCCCTTCCCCCCCTTGCATGCCACCCCTCCTCCCCTTGTATGCCACCCCTCCCTCCCCTCTCCCTCCCTCCACTAGGGTGGGTGGGCCAGGTCCAGATGCCTGGCCCCCTTCCCTCCCTTGCATGCCACTCATCCCTCCCCTCCCTTGCATGCCACCCCTCCCTCCCCTTCCCTTGCATGTCACCCCTTTCTCCCCTCTCCCTCCCTCCACTAGGGTGGGTGGGCCAGGTTCAGATGCCAGGCCCCCTCCCCTCCCTTGCATGCCACCCCTCACTCACTCCCCTCCCTTACATAACATCTCTAGTTAAAAGGATCAGGTGGTGGGCTAGCTGAGATCCCTCTAAATGAGATCCTGGAGAGGCATGGCAAATCTCAGTAGACCAGACTGACCCCGGTGGACCAAGGGTCTGATTCAGTAGAAGGAAGCATCATGGGTGGGTGAAGTGCTTTTGCTTCTGGCCACTTGAGCTTCATAGTTTCATTTTTAAAAAATGTGTCTGCAAAGAAGGATCCCCTGAAAGATTCTCTGGCCTGAGCTCTGGGTTGTCGCATCCATCTGCTCAGGCCCCAGCCTTCCACCGATCCATATTGTTAACATATTGCCTGCCATATGGATCAGCTCAGCTCTCCAGGAACGCTTGCGAGACCTGACCTCTAGTGTGACAAGATGTGAGCATGAAGGACGGGGCTGACAGCAGCCCTTGGGTCTTGGAGTGTGAAACTGCAGTCCAGCCATTTCTTTGTTCCTTGCTGTGAGCACTCTGTGTGTGTGTGTGTGTGTGTGTGTGTGTCTCCCTCCCTCTTCCGCTGCCCCAGCCTTTTTATTTTTTTATTTCCTCTCCCCTGTTTTTCCACATCCCTAGTCTGCGTTGGATCAGTGACCTTCACTCATAACCAGACTGGACAGTTCTAAACTCCCTCCCCCAGGCCTTCGATCAGATGTTTGGTTGACGGCTGCAGAGAGCTGAACAGAGGGAGGGAAAAGAGAGAGATGACAGTGTATTCATTGAGACCCTGCAATGTCTGGTCTCTGTGTCCCAGTCTCAAGACTTCTTGAACCATGGAGGAGGACAGACTCTCCAATGGTAGTTCATTGAGAGCAGGATCCTTCTTATGGTCTTGGATTCACTGCTATGGTTAGGTTTTATATCGAGGAGGTATGAATGCCTCTGAGAATTCAAAGAGTGTGTTTCTTTTAATTAATTCGCCAGCCCTCACAGACCTAGGATTAGTGTGCAAAACAACCAGAGAGTTTGACAAAGGCAGACTTCCCAAGGCCTTTGTTGGGTCCTAAAATCTCCCGATTCTGCCCACAAGGACTAGAATCTTGATTCAGAAAATCCAATCAAGGCTGTGCCATTGCAGTTTTTTCCAGATTCTGTATCTGTCCTAGTTTTCTTGCCACATAACTTGTGTGTCAGTTCTACCCAGCTGTGTTCCGGGAACCTTATTTATAAATTCTGCCCTTCCCACAGACATTAATGCCTATTTGACTGTGTATTGAATGTTTGCTTGAGTTATTGCAAAACAAAAAGGCAAGGATGAACCTTAAATTGCAGTGATGCAATAGGTCTGGTATCAGCTTTAGTTGCTGAAAGCAGAGTTGCTCATAGCCAACTTTTTTCCTTTGCTGCTCTTCTGATGATGAATTGTAGAATGGGTTCCATGATCACTTCCAGAGGGCAATTGGACTGCATAGATCTCCTTGCAGTTTGTAACTATTGACACAACTGTGCCATTTTTAAATCTTTGGGGGTGCTGTTGGACATTGCACCCAAGTTCAGAGTATAAAATGTAAATCAACTTGATGCTGTCTAAACTTATTTACACACTTTACCCCTGAACCAGTGAGTGACAGAATGTTGGTAGCTGTACCTAAGTAGCAGGCCTTCTTCAAATAGGCAGACCCCCTTTGTTCAGACTGGTGAACACTGACCATTGGTCCATTGAGACTAGGACAGTCCATGCCCCCCCCCCCCCACAAAAGACCAGGGCAGCTTTTTGACATTGAAGCACAGGCACATTTTAGACCAGCATTCAAAGTGAGGATTGGCTATAAAGACACAAATGCATTCAGTGTTTCTGCCAATTAGCTTTAACTATTCAAAGCATCCATCGTTTGGACCTCTGAGAGTGAAATGTGCAAGACATATTACCGGACGTAACACCTATAAAAGTGCAATTCTGAGAAGTCAGTTGATGATGAAAGCACAGAAAGACTAACTTTGATGTTTTTATGTATTCCTTTCGCTGCAACATTCCAGCATGAGTTAATTTGGGGGTTGCAGTCAAGATGGCTGAATCCCAAAACTTTAATTTTAGCAGATCTGGCCATAGTGAAAATGGGAATAAATCAGCCCAGCTGTTCTGATCTGGTAGACTTTCTGGATTAGCTGTGAAGATTCACATGGAGGGCTTCTTATGCCTTCTGGCTTAACTTGTCCTTAGTCTCCTGTTTTGTTCTAGAGAAATACAGAATGGCTACAAGGAGAGGCAGGATTTCCATTTTTGTGGTGTAGAATATCAGTCTATCTGATCATGTCAGTGCTAGAATCACTCACACGCTCACATATGCAGCACATCATTTTTCTGGATCAAGTACAAATTTGTAATATGCCCCTCCTCCATGCAGAAACCCATCCTATGATACAATCTCATAAGTCATAAAAGAAATGTCTGTTCCATTTCTGAAATAAAACAGTGTGATGGTAATGAAGTTATGTATTCGGCTGGACCCCAGACCTCTTCAAAGTATATTCATTCTCCCATCTGCTCCTGCTTGGGCCCTGTCTGTGCACAAATGCATGCACACATATGCGCTCACACACACACATTTAAGGCAGTGGTTTTCAAACTATGTTCCATGGAGTACTGGGTTTCCCCAACAGGAAGATCGGTCATAGTGGACACATGATTCTGGATGTCAGCTTGCCTGGATGAATTTGAGGGCACCTCTTTTTCTCATGTGGACCAAAAATGAGGTCCTATGGGCCAGGATAGTGCCCTGAGTGGCATAAGTGTGCGCCACAATTTTTTCCCCCAGAATCCTCTACCATGCAAGAGTTCCACAGTTGATAAGCAGGGGTAGAAGTTGAAAATTTAAAGCATCCCCAACTGGCCTGTCAGTATTTCTTGTGATTACTGATCTGTTTCCCTTCAGAATTGGTCCTTCTTCGTCCTTTATGAACTTTCTGGAAATGAAATTAGGTTCTCTTCCCTATCCTTGCTCCAGCCCATTACTTGTGTCCCCCCACAAAAACTGACCCCCTTCCTTCTCTGAGAATGTTCTTGCTTTTCAGCTCCAGAAAAGGACCCTGAGGTGTTTTCTCATTAAGGATGATGGTGTCTGAGAAAGTCTCACTGGCTTGTCCTGTGCTTTGGGGATAGGGTTATGGTGGTCTTGGTGGCAGAACGTGCCTCTTCAAATTAATCAGTGTGTTATTCTCCAGAAATGCTAATGGGGAAAAGCAATTAAAGTGCCCCCCCCTTTACACTCCCCCTTTTCTAAGTAATCTGTGCTAAGAGCTGGTAATGAAGGTTTAGTGCCATTGTGACGCAATATTTCAGCTTTGCCAGTTTGAATCAGAAGCAATCCAAAATTGGAAGCGAGCGTGTGTGTGGGGGTGGTGGGGGTGGATCTGATCCCCAGAAGCAACCTCCATCACCCTGGAGCTGATCTTCCTGCAGACCAGATGCTGTGGTATTTGGGACGCTGCATAGCTGCAGAACCTCCTGCTTCCACTGCTATTGCAACTTGGGAGATGCTAAGCATTTATGCCCTCTGACATTGTTGTATGGCTCATTTGCCATCTTTTGTCCAACTGTTGTCTTTCCTGTATGTTTGTTACCCCGTTCTAAAGATTCACAAAAATCATGTACAAGTATTGCCGATGGAATTGAAAAGAAGGTAGGGAAAAGCTGGTGGGTTTATTGACATGCCCACGCTTCAGTCCTATTCTTGGGCTCTCTTGACTTTGATAGGAAAGTGTTGGGACCTGTTCTTGCAATAACTGGATGCATGGTGGTGGTGGAAAATCCCGTCAAGCTCCGGCCAACTTATAGCAACCCCATAGTGTTTTCAAAGTTACAGACATTTAGAGGTGGTTTGCCATTGCCTACCTCTGCATAGCAACCCCAGACTTCCTTGGTGGTCTCCCATCCAAGTACTAACCAGAGCTGACCTTGCTTAGTTTCCAAGTTCTGATGATATCAGGCTAGCCAAGAACTGTCCAGGTACTTTGCAGCTATACACTGTGGGCCCCTGGTCCATGGCAAGCTGGCTTTAAGAATGAGCCCCCTGTGTTTTTCAGTAGGGATAACAGCCTTCCTTTGGAAGATTTCACTTGTCAGTTGACCAGATCCAGTGCTGTAGTTCTAATTGCCTTATGGGGACAGTTATGATTAATAAAAGCAATCAGAGAAAGCAAATACAAAATAAGAAATCTGTTCTGTTTTGTTAGTGTATGGCTCTGTGGATCTGTTGTGTCAACGGACAATAAAATTAAGGAAGGAATTGTATTGTGAGTTAACCTAAAGGGATGCTAGAAACCAGTCCTCTATGGCCCCTTCCGCACACGCAAAATAATGCGTTTTCAAACCACTTTCACAACTGTTTGCAAGTGGGTTTTGTTATTCTGCACAGCTTCAAAGAGCACTGAAAGCAGTTTGAAAGTGCATTATTCTGCATACGTGGAATGAGCCCTTGAAAGCTTAACAAGAACCCAGCCTCTTGATGTGTTAAAGGGAGGAGGGAGTTGGCTTTGTGGTGAAGAAAACACACTCTGTGTATGCTCAGGAGACATAAAGCAAGTCACAGGACTGAATCGTGCAGATTGGGAGGTTGAATCCTGGAAGAATGCAACAAATGTCCATTTGTTGAAGAGGACAAAGGGAGAACAAACCTCTAGGATTTGGGAGCTGGTCTGGAGGCAGGGAAACGAACAAAAGTTGATCCTGTGCATCTTCAAAAATGGATCTGGTGCAACCCCTCGAAAACTCTATCTCCTTCCAGCCCTCTTTGCGCTTGAGTCTTCTCTGTCACACAAACCCACGTGCTGCATTTCTGGAGTAAACGAGAGAAGGAGCAGGGAGAGGCGATCCCTCTGACCCCTGACTGGAGGCAAGTGTGAGAAATGCTTTCCTGTCTCTTTAAGCAGCCACACGCCCGGCCTCATGCTGTCCTGTTTTATCTGAGGTCCCACCGCATGTTATTCCAGGGCCGATCCGCTTTAGCTAATTAATAATCTGACAGGAGACACCCGAGGGATTAGCTGCTGAGATGAGTCAGGCCAAACCCCCAGCAAATGAGTCCCGTGCTCCCTGGAGGCTCTGGGGGTGACATTGGGGAAGGAGGGGCGGGAGGGAGAGGGTCGTGGCAGGGGTGGGGAAAGTCTGAAAGGGATTTACAGCTCCTGGGAGGGAGAGGGACGGTATAAGAGAAGAAAACTAACAGACCGGAGGGATTTGGGGGAGTCCGGGGATAAGTGTGGGTGTGAGGAGGCTGCACGGGATCAAAAGACACCTTCATTTGTATTTAGTACTTACACTTCACGTTTGTTGCCTGGCCTTTCACCAAGCACTTCAGGATGTTGTTATCACCTCATTTTATCCTCACCACTTCCCTGTGAGGTAGCTTTGAATGAGAGACGATGATTGGCCCACAGGCTACCCCTGGGAGCTGCATAGGCAAGCATGGGTGCAAGTGGCAGTCTGCCACACTAGGTCTCTTGACTCCCTATAGCAGTGGTGGCGAACCTTTGGCACTCCAGATGTTATGGACTACAATTCCCATCAGCCCCTGGCAGTATGCCAATTGGCCATGCTGGCAGGGGCTGATGGGAATTGTAGTCCATAACATCTGGAGTGCCAAAGGTTCGCAACCACTGCCCTATAGGACCTGACTGTCCTTGAAGCAGCATCTGTTGTAGGTTGGGAGAAGCCTCCTTCTCCATTGCGCTTTGCTTGGGAGTTTCTCCGAGGCATCTGGTTGCCCACAAGATTCACTGTGTAGACTTCTGCTTCGACCAAGCGAGGTGGTGCTGAGAAGCGAGTGCCAGAAGGCCTTTCTGACTATAGGACAGAGTCTCCAGTTAAGCCAGCGTGATGTAGAAAACCAGCGGGGTGTAGCGATTAAGAGCAGGTGAACTCCAATCTGGAGAATGGGATCTGAGTCCCCACTCCTCCAAGTGAGCAGTGGAGTCTTATCTGGCAGACCAGGTGTGTTTCCGAACTCCTACATTCCTGCTGGGAGACCTTGGGCCAGTCACAGTTCTTCAGAACTCTCTCAGCCCCACCAACCTCTCACAAGGTGTCTGTTGTGGGAAATGGAAAGGAAATGAGCTTGTAAGTTCCTTTGAGTCTCCTTTCAAGAGAGAAAGGTGAGGTATAGGCAGCAGATGTTTCTGGAGGGTATCTTTTGCTTCCAAGACCTCTAGCAGCATCCTTGCGTCTTCTTACACACACACACACACAAACACACACGCACACACTCATACACACACGCTCAAGCGGTTTGGCGTCCTTCCTGCAATCTTGCCAATTGCCCGTCCTGCCTCCTGACCAACATCATTAGCACTGGGTATTTATATTTCATTAACGACATTAAGCCAAAACAGTATTAAAAGCCAACACTGGTGATAAATAGCATATTAATAAAGAAGGAAGTCTGCAGCAGCGTGAGCGCGTGAGGTCTTTGGAACAGTCGGGGCAGCCGGTTTCAACCCCTTAGGCTTGCCCCTAGAGACTGAAGGGCAGGGGGCTTAGTGTGAGAGAAAACCTGTGGGAAGACAGCAGGGGGCATGCACAGCCAGTGCTCCTTAGAACAAGACTGCCTGTTCCTGGGACGGAAGAAGAAGACATAAAGGAAGAGTAGAAGCGGAGAGGGCCTCTGGCTGAGGGATGGAGCATCTGTTTTTGCTTACAGGGAAAGCTCAGGGCACCTCCAGAACTGAGGAGTTCAGGTAGATGTTGGAGAAGACTTTCCTCTACTCCAGACCTTAGAAGTCAGAAGTAGCTTATGTGGGCCAATAGTACTAAGCAGTTTCATCACAGAGGGTAAGGGGGGTAGAAAAGAGCCCAGGAGCCTGTGAGACAGCAGTAGGGAGGAGCGTGCAAGTCCTTTGGGAATCTGGGTATGTGTGATAAGAGGATCCATCAGTGGAAGGCAAGCTGGCACAAACAAGCACACAAGTGGAACTGCTCTGCTTTGAGACTGGCAAACTCCCCCGTAGAGACATCCTGAAGACCAGCAGTCTTCCACTGAAGCTGACCAGCCTCATGCAGCTGCTGATCCCAGTGGCTACTGGCTTTTGATCTCCAGATGCCTGCGGGTCTGAACGTGTCATAACAAATTTATGCTTTGTTTTTTTGGGGGGTGGGGGGCAGTATTGGATTGGCATTTGTTGACTGGATTGCACGGGCAGGGAGTGGCAGCAAGTGAGATGAAGGGGTGGGGGGGGGGGAGTTGCCGGCATTTTGCCCTCTTAAGCCGAGTACCTTTGAGAACTGCAGGCTGCTAAGAAGGATTAAAGTTGTTGGCTTTTTAAACACAATGGGAAGCCTGCAGAGTCCTCCTCCCCACCCCTGCCCTGTCCTGAACATATTCATTTATTGTTGTGCTGTGAGCCTTCAGGCTGTAGCGGTTGCGTGTTCACAGTTACATTCTCTCCTGACGTTTCGCCTGCATCTGTGGCTGGCATCTCTGAAGATCCCCTGAAGATGCCAGCCACAGATGCAGGCAAGTGCAAAACGCCAGGAGTATCTTTCTGAAAACCTGTGCCAGCTCCACCAGTATTCAACACGTGAAAGCCGACAATACAGCCCGGATTCATTATTATTATTATTATTATTATTATTATTATTATTATTATTATTATTATTATTATTATTATTATTATTATTTGCATTGTTTACAAAGGAACAAAGCAGCGGCAAAAAGGGCCTTTGACCACACAGGCACTCTCTCGTTTTATGTCTTCCTTTTCTGGCAGTTGGAGCACAAGTTGCTGTTCAGGCCAGATCCAGTGAAACTCTGGCCTTGCGATCATGTCTCAGGCTCCATTTCTGCATCTTTCATCTACCTTCTCCAATACTGCGGCTTTCATGGCACTTGCTCCTTGACTTGACATCACCCACGCCAACTCCTTTTCAGAAAGGAATTTTAATCAAACTTGACTGAGGAGTGCTGAAAAACACTAGGAAGTAATTAGAAATCCAAATTTATGGCCCACTGAAATATTTTCCTGTCCATTTCTCTTTGCGTAAAATGGCTCTGTTTACCCTCTGCCCCACTCTTCATATCTTTCACTCCCCTTCTGCCTTGTTCTTTCTCTAACACCATTTCTCACTAAGCTGGCGATCAGGTCTTGAGCTTTAGAGTTCTACCTGGGAGAGAAAGAACAGGCGGGCTTGGTTATGAGGGGAATTGGCTCAGGTGCCAACCCCCTCATTTGAGAAACTCCTTATCCTTCGCGTCTACTGTGTAAGCAGAAGATTTAAGCTGAAAGTCTGCAAATCAGCTCTTCTTGAGAGACCACAGTGGGTCCTGTCAAATATTTTCCTCCTGGGTGAAATGGGCTTAAAGATGCATCCCAAATTGATAACCGTTGCTTAAGTGGCTTGAATTTCCCTATGTTTGATGCTTCTGGAACGAGAACCTTAAGACCAGTTGGCACACACATGTCCATTGCTTGTTGTTTCTAACATCACGCATTGACTTGTATGTGAGACGATCTGCTGGAAGGGAATAGCCAGAAATTCCCATCTCCCCATAACCATTCAAAAGTTTTCTCAGTGGAGAGTGTGCACACATTTGACCGTGAGCCGTCAAATGATTAAAGCATGTCTCTATTCTCCTGTTTCTGCCCCCCGCCCCGCCCCCCCATATGACCTCAGTCTTACTTTCTTTGCTCTCCCTGTGGCTACACTGAAAAGGACAGTTTTTTGCCCCATCAGCGCCCGTGGGACTAGGAGGCGTCCCTGTAATTCTGCAGGGGCTGATTGCGAAGGGGGCCTGGAGGAGGCAGCAGAGCCCAGTTCTCCCGAGCTCTGCTTCCTCAGCTGCCTCATGTCAGTTCTCTCACCAGCAAGTGGGAAATTAACTCAGCATCTTCAGGTGGAGTTGGGCCCTGTGTCAGGCTGTGAGCCTCAGCAGGTGCCCAACCATTCCATATCTGGAACTGGTTCTGTCACAAGGAATATTGTGCATGTTTTCTTCCCCTGTCCCAGATAACAGGCAGTATTATCTTCACCAGATATTCCCTGTACTTTTTTTCAGATCTATTGTGACAGTCCTTAAGACAGTGGTGGCGAACCTATGGCACGCGTGCCAGAGGTGGCACTCAAAGCCCTCTCTGTGGGCACACGTGCACAGAGTTCGTCATGTGGGGGGCGGAAAATCACACACACACACCCACACACACCCACACACACCCACACACACAGGGTGGCCTGGGCCAATGGGCACGACCCGTTCAAAGTGCTGCTTTGGTTGCTTCACCAAGCTTATTCCTGAGTAACGCGTGCCTCGGAGCCAACCATTTTTTCTAAACTAAAACCTCAGTATTCAGGTTAAATTGCCATGTTGGCACGCGTTACGTGGGTTTGGGGTTGCTATTTGGGCACTCGGTCTCAAAAAGGTTTGCCATCACCGCCTTAAGAACTAGAAACTTTATTTTTTTTTAAAAAAGGAAAGCTACGGTTCTTAGCAGATTAAAATCTGTGCCCATTTCTAAATTTCACAATAATTTAAGATTGCTGACTACACTTTGTCCTGAGCTGTCTAATGCATGAGGTGATGTTTTGAACAGAATATGTGCAGCAATTAGTGCCAGTTCGTTGAGGACTTTAGTGGTGCTTCATAAGGGACTGCTTAAAAATTAGGTAGCACTCAGAGGCTTCTCAGACTAGCTGAGCTGTACTTGAGGGTCAAGGCTACCTGTAATTCCTCTGCTGTACAATGTGTGGAATTTCATAGAAGTAGAATTTTAGAATCAGTGTGGTGTAACGTATGCAAGTTGCAGGTTTGGGCGGGGGGTGGGGGTGGAGCTGAGTTGCAGTTTTTAAGCAAGAAAGATAGCTCAAGGAAGTCCACTCTGGTTCCTTTTCCTTCTCTCTGTAACAACATTGTGTATATGTCTATACATTTTTTTTCTAGGCATAATTAAAGACTTTGAGCAGTTTACACCCTATAGGGTTTTCTACTTTTATTGGATTCCTCTGCAATTAACTTTTGCATGGAGTTTCGGTGGAACTGGGATGGTTCCAGAGATGAGTTCCCAGCTCTCCCCATAACTGTATGATCGGTCTTGGGCTGGCTATATTCTTGGCTTCCTCTTTCCTTTCACTCCATCAAACCCGTCGTACCGTGGTCTTTCCATCTGCTTTGTGGAGTGTGGTGAATGTTTGAAGCTGCCTTAACTCTTCTAGCTTGATGTAATCCACTCTAATTTGCAGTGGCTCTCTGAGATATTGAGCAGATGAGAGATTTCCTCAACAGGTTATATGTGACCCTTTAACTGGAGGTGCTAAGGACTTTATGATTTCATAGCCACTCAGCTACACACCTCTCCAGTGGCTTGGGAGATTGTATTTGGTAGAAGGTAACTAAAGAAATAAAAAAGCAGAGGTCTCTTGATGGCTGCTAATCATGCCAGATAATTGAAGCCTCCATGCTCAAAGGTGGAGTGCCTCTGGCCATCAGTAGGAAGGGGGCAGCAACCTGAGAAAACCTTTGTGCTACATTTGTGGGATCCCCAAAGGCTCTGCCACCTCACTTCCTGGCTGCTCGAAATCCTACATTTCCCTACGCCCCCTCCCTTCTGAGCTTTACCAAGCATTGCTCACGTACTTCCTTCATAAGGGCTAGAAACTTGACAACTGCTAAAGATGGTTGAGATGCCATAGCAGGGTATACAGTGTTTGCTTGTGTATACAGTGCCATCTCAGTCTCCTTGGTGTTTTACAGAATGAAATAGGCAATAAGAAACAGCCTTGCCTAAAGAACTCACAGTCTAAATGACATGGTTGGGCAGATGGGCAGAATACTTATAGGCTTGGTTTGCAGCTGTGTGAGAGAGAGAGACACACACACAGAGAAAGTCTGACCTGAGATCCTGAGATGTTCTGGCTGGAGTATGAGTGTACATGCTCATGCCATTTCAATATTCAGTACTGCACCTAGCACACTGGGCGGGGGTACTACACAATGGTTCACAGTTGGAGTTGGAGCCACAATTTGGGAAACGTTCAACCCTGTTCTCTAAGCCTAGCTCTCACGACACACACACAAAAAGGCAACACATGTTGTGGGGGGGGGGGGGAGGTGTCTCTGGGGAGCTGTTTCCTTTCATGCCCTGCCGTAGCTGAGGCAGCTGTCTGATTCAATAAGGATTGTCAGAGAAGAAGCACCTTCTCGTCTCCCACCTCCAATTAGTTTTTTCTTCTGCCTTATCCCCAGCCTTCTCTCGTCCAGTGCATGCCCACGGTTGTGGATGCCCCACATGCATGTACAAGTGTGGGGGTGGTAACCATCAGTTGCATGCAGAGCAATGCATTCCAGGTCTGGGAATGTGCACCTGCAGCAACCCTAGGTAGAAATAGTTGCATTTTCATAGCATTGCAAATATGTAACTGGTGCAGAATCTGACATCATGAAAACAACAGCTTCTGTTCTCAAGGTTTTGCCATCTTACTGCGTCCTTCTTGTGCCAACATATTCCAAATTGCTCAAACACCTGTAGCATAGAAACAGAATTAAGCAGGGATGAAATTCTGGATGTGGGTCCCCTGGCAGTGAAAAGGGGTGGGAGATTTCTATCCACACATCCCTCCTTGTTGTTTGTTGAATGTTTGCGTGCCATCCTTCTTCCAGAGAATTCAAAGCAACTTTTTAATAGCCTTGCTACAAATCTGCCTGGTAGGCCAGTGGTTTGCCTAAAGCCACCTGGTAAACTGAAGATTTGACCCTCCCATTTCTAAGCTGAACACTCTCGCCGCCATGCCACACTCTTGCTGTGTTCTGGCACTAATATAAGCATGATGGCCGCAGAAATCATTCTGTTTCTGTGAAACTGTAGGATTAAAAATCTTTCCATCAAATTTGCTTGGGGGAAGAAACTAGAAACTACATTCACAGTGCAATCAAAGTATGGAACTCATCTCCGCTATATGACCAACTTGTGGATGGGGTTCTCTATGGCTATTATCTGTGATAGGAATAGCCTCTCTGTGTTTGTTGGTTGTAATCCCTACTGCCAAACACTGGGGGGCAAGCAGGAAGGAGCCCATGCTTCCTACTTCTGAGCACCCAGAGTTAATTACGTGGTAACTGTCAGAGAGTGGTGATCTAGATTGACTTTTGATCCATCACCGCAGCTTCTATATTGTCAACTCCGAGGTTTTCCCTGTATATTTTGAGTTCACGTGCAAATGCGCTTCCCCACATCTGCCTGGCAGACTTCCCCAGCATCTTGTAGGCCTCCATTCAATCAGACAGCAGCTCAGCGGAGTAAAGGAGTCTTTGCGAACTTTTTTCCCCCTTTTTCAAAGCACAAGGAACAGCTGTCTCCCACCCACCCCCCCTTTCAAATTTAAATAACCCACATGAACAAAGTTTGTCATCTGGTGAGGTGGGGGTGGAGGGGGGGAATTAACCCAACTCCAAAGCTGGAGGTCTGAAGCAGTCAGAGAACAGGAGGGAGGGGGGAGAAGGGGAAAAAAAACCTTCCTGGTTTCCAAGGACTGATTAGATGGCATGCCAAGAGTATTAAATTTTGCAGACATTTTAACAGCAATATGCTAGATAGTTGGGTGTCCCCTGAGGCTGGTGGATTTTTTATATCCTTCACAG
Source organism: Sphaerodactylus townsendi (assembly GCF_021028975.2). NCBI lineage: Eukaryota > Metazoa > Chordata > Lepidosauria > Squamata > Sphaerodactylidae > Sphaerodactylus > Sphaerodactylus townsendi. Next base: position 32,103,401 of record NC_059440.1, read on the forward strand.
AAGGTCAAAGCCCTCTTCTGCTTCTCCCCCCCCCCATCTTTCCCTCTCTCCCTTTTTCCATTCACTCTCTCACAATTCTGAATGTAGGAAATAAGCAACCAGCTACATCTGTGCTCACCAGGGAAATTGCATGGATCTCGACAGTTTCTTCTCATGGTCAAAATTTGGAGGAACCTTTGGGTTTCTATCTTTCTCTCTTTACGTTTATTTTTCAGGAAAATACGTGTGTGTGTGTGTCACAGACACATTATTTTAAAAGCAAAAAAGGCAGGAAAAGAATCCATCTGGCATATGAATAATTGAAATGGCTCAACTCTGTTCCTGTTGCTGTTCTTCCCTCTCTGTTCTTCCTCCAATCCACCCCATTCTTGCTAGCGTTCCCCCAAGGGGGTCGGGGAGAGAGGTAAAGGAACAAAGATTCCTTTGGAGCAGAGGAGGCTAAATAGCTTTTGCGTATTAGCAGGATCCTAATAGGAGATGGGCTTCCGACGAGATGCTCCAGTGTCTTGGGTGCTTGCAGCCAGAAACGCTTACTATAATGTCTGAAATAAGAGACAGCCAGAAGGTGGGTGAGTGGGTTCAGGAATGGAAGGACGATCCTGTTTGATGAACGATCTTGTGAAATCAGAAACGACTCGCACTGCTACTTGAAGTGGCATTCTTCAGTAGTAGATGTCATTCATCCTTCTTTATATTCCTACTTATTTAAATCAACATGGTAACTACTGTTCAGAGAAACAGTATTTTTCTCCATATGTAGAGACAGGAAGACTTTGGCGTTCCCTTGTTGGGTATGGGGAAATAAATCACCTGTCTTGTCGTTATGACATTTGTTCTAAAGCTATGGCCAAGAATGTACCATGTGCTACACAAGAAATAAATGTGACCTAGTCCATGTCTCCATTAGACAGAAAAGACTGAGTTGGGGCTTAGGGACTACAGGAAACTAACTCATGTAATACACTCAACTGAATACTTGGGAGGCAGGTCTGGTGAGACCTGGCTCATTAGCGAAGAGTGTGCAGAAACAATGGGGCATGGAATCATTGCCACGTAGGACTTCATTTGGAAAACTTAGGGTCAAATTCTTACCTGGCTTAGAAGGCTATCTATCTATTACTTTTTATCCCATATAGGGAGCTGTAAGTCTTAGGGTTAAAAGCAGATACCCTGAAAATCTTGTTGGACTTTAAGACTGGTCTTGAATCTAGCTCTTCCACTGCAAACCAATATGGCTACCCTCAGAAACCATTTTTATCCCCAACTCCAATGAGCTCAGGGTGGCTTGCATAGTTCTCTCTTTCCTGTTGTATCCTCCTGACAATCTTGTGATGTAGGTTAAGCTGAGAGAATGTGACTGGTCCAAGATATCTCAGCAAGCATTGCAGCAGGGTGCGGAGTTGAATTTAGGTTTCCATGGTTCTAATCCAGTGCTCTAACCACTGCACCACACTGTCTTCCTCTGAGTAACCTGATTCACAGGGTTGTTGTGAGCATTAAATGGGGGAGGGGAGAACCAAACATGTCACATTCAGCTGCATGGAAGAAGAACAAGATAAATGGTCAATAGGAAGAGGAGAAGAGAGTAAACAGAGACGGGCAAGTTGCCCAAGATAGAAGAAAGGTTAATAATAAAGATGAATTCTAGAAACTAAAGTTGCCTGTGGGCAACTGGTATTCAGAGGTATACTGTCTCTGAACTTGGAAGTTCAATTTTGCCATTATGGCTAACACCTATTGTTGAATGTCTATGGCATCAATTTGTCTAATTTTCTTTTGAAGCGACCCATGTTCGTGACCATCACCTGACGCCATGGCAGTGAATTCCTCAAGGAGGGGTGGCATGCCTTGGAAAGGGGGGTTGGAGGGGGCAGGTGACAAACACACCAGCATTGAACTCCTTGAGGTTTGGGCAGTCCTCTCTCTCTCCTCTTTTCCCTGTTCCAGCCTTTATAGATAATCAGAATCCTATTTGCTTCCTCTCTGCCTTCCTCTGAGGCTTAATAGGGCAGTTGCCTCTATAGCTGTGGCATCTTGCAGATTGCAAAGGACTTCCTTCTCTCTTCCCCTGGCTTCTGCAGCGTGTGCAGTCCTGCAGCCCCGCTCCCCTGCTTTGCCGATAAGAGGAAATTGCAGATCCAAGAGTCCGTTCAGCGCCTTTCAAAGTAGCATTAAATAATTAGCGCACCTCTCCCGCCCGGCACATCATGCCGAGCGCTCTCGGTGCTCTTGTCTTCTCCCCCCTCTGCCTTTTTCCTGTCTTGATCCCCTCGTTTGTTACAATCTCAGCGCTCGGCTGCCTCTGATGTGCTGCTTTCTCATTTCCAAAGTGCTTGAGCCAGCTGAACCTTCGCCACGCGGTGCGTCCGGAATGGAGCCCCAACTGTCTCTTTAAAACCATTTAGAGGGAAAACAAAGAACTTTAGTGCATTAATTCTGGATGAAGATGGGTCTCCAGATGACAGCCTGATCCATATTCTTCCCCGCAAGACATCTTCCATTCTCCTCCTCCCATTCCCTTCCCTCCCTCCGTCTGTCATCTTCCCTGCTTCCCTCCAAATTGAGAAGTTGCTGTGGCAAAGATTTTCAACTTTTAAGTGTCCGTAGCGATGGAATTTCTCCCATTCTTCCCCCCTCCCCTTATATAGATAGGTGAAGGTAAAAGGAAATTTTGTAGAATGTACACCTTAGTATCCTCGTACCTTTGTTCAGTGCTACCAAACGCTGCAAAGCAGTGGACTGGATTTCAGACTGTACAGGAAACCTTTTTATTAAAAGGGGGGGTGGGGGTGGGACTGTTGTTTGTCAAGTGCATGGTAGGAATTCCATCCACAGATATGAGGTTACCTTGTGCCATGCCAGGCTGTTAGTCCGTGGAAATGATGCTGGCAGGGGATGAGGGGAACTGTAGTCCATAACATCTGGATGGCCGCGAGTTTGACACCTATAGCCTGTACTAACTGGGCATGGCTCCCCAAGGCGGCAGCGACTTGGAATCCTTTAATTGGAGGTTCTTTCCTTGGAGATGATTTGGAGCACGGGTCCAACCCTCTCCTGGTGGCCGCCACGAGTTTTCAGAAAGTGGGTGGGGCTCCTGCCCTGCAGAGCTTCTGATTCGCTGGAGTTCGATTGGCTGTGAAGATTGCAATTATATTGTTTCAGTGGCAACTGCCACCACAGGGTGGTTTTATTCTCTTTTTCCCCAGGGCATTTTTAAAAATAGTACTTTGGGCCCCAGCACTTGGGCTTTCTCAGGGCGGGGGGGGGGGGGCGGGCTCTGCCCCCATGGTAGCCATTTTGCTAGCCTCCTATTTTGTGTCAGAATTGCAGATTATAGGGGGTGGATCCTGGAGAGGGCAGGGACCCACAGAGTCAAAAAGGTTGGGGACCCCTGTCGAGATGGAACTTGGGATCTTCCGCTTGACAGTTTTAAGGTGCCCTTACTGCTTTAGTGTATTGCTTTTACTGTGGCACTCTTAACAGTGGCAATGTTTTCTAATATCATCGAGACTGAGGAAGAGTTGTGTGAATCTTAAGAGCTGTCTCTTGTGGTCCTAACGAAGTCATATTACATGATCCTTCTTGATCTGAGGTTGCAAATGCCTTAGCAGACCAGGTGCTCGGGAACAGCAGCAGCAGCAGCATCAGAAGGCCATTGCTTTCACATCCTGCCCGTGAGCTCCCAAAGGCACCTGGTGGGTCACTGCGAATAGCAGAGTGCTGGACTAGATGGACTCTGGTCTTATCCCACAGGCTCTTTCTTATGCTCTTATGTTCTTACATTGTTCTTGTATTAAAGGTTGTGCCTGGCAGATCATGGGGTGGCTTTGGAGGGGTGATAGGTTGGGGGGCAGACCTGGGCTGAGTCTCCTGGCTCAAGTATGTAAAGTGGGAGAGAAATAAAGAAATATCAGAGGAGTGCATGTGTTTTGCAGTGCAATCTGAAGCCAGTAACACCTTTCTAAGCCCATTTTAGTGAACTTCGAAGGGGATAGCCCTGTAAGTGACTTACATTTTTCAGCATGTACTCTCAGAGCACTTTGCCTGCTGGAGGCCAGTTGCATACAAAGGTATATGAGGTATGTGCACATTTTTACAGGTGGGTTATTTATTGTATAACTAGCGGGCCTGGCCACGCGTTGCTGTGGCAATTGTCCTTCTCATCACAGTCCGCAACCCACACAGATGTCCATGCAGGTTTTCAATGCACATCGTTGCTGTCTTGTTTTTTTAGTATAAGGTAACCCTTCCCATTCTACAACGGAACTGTCCAGAGTGCAAATTCCCACTGTCCACGAGGCTGGTTGACATGCACAGTCCTGGCTTGGGTAAGGCAGAACTGGGGCAAGCAGGCTATCCCAATCAGGCAGCAGAGGCAGGGTGGTGAGGCGCTCAGATCGAGGCCAGCTCTCTGGGTTCTTAAAGGGCCACGTGCAAAAGAAGCGGAGACAGTAGTGTTGGTTCGCCCCCATCCCGCGGATTTTCTTAGAAGAAAAAGGCAAATTCCAGCTCACTTTTAGTAAAAGAGAGTTGTGGCGAACATGGGTGAGGAAGTGGGTAAGTGGTGGTTGGATGTGAGGGAGGGCAGAGTGAGGTGTGTGAGGATGAACTGGATGTGTATTGTGTGGTAGTAGTGGGTGAGGCACAGAGGGTGAAAGTTACCTGCGTGCGAGGGGGGAAAACCCCACCTGATGTCTCACACGGCAAAGTATGTATGTGTTTCACTTCCACTTGTATTACCTACCAGTATTACCTATTTACTGTTTTCACTGCTCATCTCTGCCCATCTGCACGAACATCCTAAGCCCTCATACCAAGCCCTCAGGCCACAGACAGGCTGCACGAACATTCTAAGGGTGACAGTTAAACAGAGGCAGCTTCATGGCCTGGTACGTCAGGAAAAAAATGTTTTACCTGGCTCAGGTATGGACTTGCAGCGATTTGAAGGTTCGATTACCTGCCCGCAACAGGGAAGGACGTCCTGTGAAAAATTGGGGGCGATCTGTCCAGCAGCTTCTGAGGGAGACCATCAGGGACAATCACACTGTTAGATTTATATATATATATATAGAAGATAACTACATGGGGCAGCATTTTAGGAGATGTCATGCAGATTTGCTAGCATCTTTTTTGTTAAAGTCATTTCTCTGTGTGTGCTTGTGCGTGCGTGTGTTACATACATACACAGACAGTGTGTGTGTGTGTGTGTGTGTTTGAAGCTTAACCATAACAATGCCTACATAGAGCAACCGTACTTAAATGTTTGCATGCATTATCTTGGTGACCCTAACTGCCACCCTGTCAACTGAGTCGACTTCATTCTCACGTGACAGATAGCCTGCTAAGACTGAGAGATGGTGGCTTGCCTGTTTTGTAGATCTGTGGCAGAGGCAACATTAGAACTGGGAACTTTTTTTTTTACCCATGACCCCTTAATGCCTGAGCATGCCAAGGCACTGACCATTATGTATTTTGCCACACATCTACCTGTCTGAATATTCTTATGTGTCTTTTGTGTATAACTGAAGCTGCTACAAGTAAATACACCTGGTTCAAAGTATTGGGGGGGGGGGGGGGCAGAGCACTCTTCTTAATTTGCTGCCTCCCCAGCATGTTCCTGTCCTTTTTTCCCCACATTTGTGGAAATATTCGTGGATAGATGCTCCAACCTGCCTCTCAAAATTAAAAGCTGAGGGTTTATTTTCTTTAAAGGCAGTGATGGCAAGGAACTGGACACAGGTGGCTACTGACTCACCCCTGTCCCTCCATCTCCTTGGTAACATTTAGTGAAAGAAATGTGTAACACAATCTCATTGTCTCTGCCCAATCCAGCTCCTTGTGTCCTGAACTCAGCGGCATCATGACACATGTTCCTTTTACCAGGCAGATGCAGGAGTGGGACGTGGCTTGACAGCGGCTGTGTTTCTTCCACGACTAGTTTCTAAGCACCAGAATAACATCTAATAGGCATGCTGGCTTGCCAGTTGAAGGTGGCAAGAACTTTCTCATGGCGAGGTGGTGTGTCCTCCATCTGAAGCAAAGCAAACAGCCCTTCAGCCAGCAGTCTCAAGGGCAAAACTTGCAGGGGATGGTGGTCTAGACCAGGGGTCTGCAGGGGCTGATGGGATTTGTAGTGCATTGCCATACTGTAGTGCATTGCCATACTGGCAGATATTGTGTGAGGTTATATACATGAAGGGACTGAACTCCTAGCCACAGAACTCAGAAGCGAGGTCCTAATCAGGCCCTCGGCTGAGAGTGAACCAGCAATTCCAGTTTTGTTTTGGGATGCACCTTCAGAAAAGCACAGGTTGTGTCCATCTTTTAAAAAGCCACCTGAGAGGATGGGAACATGGCTGTGTGTTCAGTGTGCAAACCTGAGCCTATGGAGGCCCGAACCATTCCTCCCATCATTCAGTTTCCTGAAGGCTTTGAATGATCTGAATAAGGAGGAAAGAGAACAGAAAGATGAGAATCTTTCAAAAGACATTCAAATCAGGCTCGGGAATGTATGAGAACAAAGATCTTATGTAAAGACTCCCACAAGCGTTACAAAAGCAGCATGTGAAACTTCTAGCAACCTACAAATAATGAGGTATTTATATCCAATAAAACAAGTTTGATGGGGAAATCGTTCTCTTGGATTTCCATTGGCAGCTGAGTTTCGGTGACTGGGTGTGTGTGTGCATGTGTGTTCCCCTTTCAAACAATAAAATGCAGTGCCAAAATATATTCATCGTAATGATATCTAAATATCTGTTCTGTGCCATTTTATATTCAATGATCTGCCCAGTCGTGTTGTTACAGGTCACGTTGGACCCAGGTGCTTTTTAGAATGTTGGCTGTATTGTTTATAACTGGGGAAAGAAATACACATTCTGGTTAAAACAGAAGTTCCCAAGATAATTCAGTGACTTTCCAAGTTTCGTCCATGGACCCTCAAAAGACTAGCAAAGTTTATTGCAGCACACAAGAGAGGCAGTATGGTGGTTAGAATGCCAAAGGAGTAGGTTCTGGGAGACCCAGGGTCAAATCCGAACTTTGCCTTGGAAGCTTGCTGGGTGAGTTTGGTCCAGGCCCTCTTTTGCAGTCTAATCTACCTCACAGGGTTATTGTGAGGATAACATGGAGGAGAGGAGAACTATACGAGCAGGCGAATTATAAGCAAAGTGAATGAATAAAGTTTTGTGAATCAGAGCTCATTTTAACAGATGCAGTTTGAAGCAGTGTGTGAAAGCCCAGCCTTTAAGAGTGAAGATTGGCACAATTGAATTCTCATTCATGAGGAGAAATTGCCTCCATGTAGGAAGTTAAACATCGAGGAGACGGCTGGGCTAGAGCTGTTTTCCCCGATGTCCTGATTTTCTATGTGTGACGCATTTTTGAAAATAATTTAGGATTGTCAGATCCAGGTTGGGAAATTCCTGAAGATTTGGAAAAGGGGATCCTTGAGAAAGGAGGTATCTCAGCAGAATATTGCACCATAATGTCCACCCGAAGCGGCTATTTTCTCCAGAGGGGTGGATCTCTGTAGTCTGGAGATCAGATGTGATCCTGGGAGATGATCAGGTCCCTCCTGGAGGTTGGTACAGTAAACGTGTAGTCAAATAAGAGCACACACTCACCCTTATAGTTTAAAGTTTTACAGTCCTGCCCGCTTCACTCAGAACTAGGCTATAGACTCCAGAGTACCATGAGAGTCTAGGCTATAGACTCCAGAGAAACCATGAGAGGTTTCAAGCACATATTTTAAAGTTGACTTCCTATAAAGTCTCAGTTTCCTGTCAGGAAAATGGGAGTATTAGCAATTTCTTTCTCAACTTTGTCATGAAGATGAATTACACTCAAATTAAAGGCTCTGCGGAATACACAGGTACACCCTGGCTGCAGGGTATTTGCATAGAAATTAGACATTTAAAAAGTATTTATTGTCAGGGTTTTCTGAGACAAGTGACCTCGAACCCTCGTCTTTCAAGATTGTGGTTGTAGCTCCTTTCAGACAATGCTGTGGAGTAATTTGAGAGTTAACTAGAGGGTCTTCCGCATGGGTTATCTGCCCCAAGTTCAATCCTTTGGGGAAGCGTTTTTCCCTCTCTCTGCTTCCCCACAGTATCATGGTGAATTCACAGGCCTCCCATAGTTTCCGTGGCTGATCTTTCTCATACCTAATTTGCGGTGAAGTTTTGGAAAAGATCACAGTAAAGCCTCAATGGTGGCTTTATTGGTATGAGTGGGGAACTTCGGACTTCCTGCCCCGCGTGGCAGCAGTTTTCCCAGACCTTGGCCCTGTGGCAACCATTTCCTCCCCCCACCACTGGGGGGCTTTTAAAAAAGCCAGCACTAGAATATTGTTATATCAATATACCATTTGAACAAAAGGCATATCAGGTTCTCTGAATTTTCATGTATGTATGTTAAAAAGTAAGTCTTCAGCCTTATTTTTTGCAGAAATATAAGGGGAAAGGCACTTATTTGGAAGGGAAGCCAGGAATTCAGAGAACCTGCTATACCTATTGGTTCAACAGTATGTAGCTGTAGTGATCTTCTTGTGCTATTTCTTGTTGCTTCTTGCACTCTGGTCCTGCAAGTCTTTCACAACTTCCTGGGTTTCACCAGACCCCATGACCTGCATCCCCTCCCTATGCTTGTTTGGAATAGCGGTCAGCTTGACACTGCAGCCTCCTTTTCCTCTGAGACTGCAGCTATGTATTTATTAGTCTCACCAACACTCCTGTGAGGTAGGTGAAGCTAAGTTCCAGAGATGTGCCAAGGCTGCCTTAGTTTCATAACTGGGAAAGGTGGTCTTGGGGGAGTCCTTTTTTCTCTGATTCCAGAAATTACTCCCAAGGCCTTAGAGATGCCCGTGCGACTCAGGGTGAAGTTTCTCTTACTACAGAAACAACTTGGTGATAGTTCTGCTGCAAAGTAGTCAGGGGAATTGTGAGTTAATGGGTACAGAATGTGGGATAAGCGTGGTAGTCTTGTTTTCATCCAAGCAGTTCTGCTGGTTCTCTTTGGCACAGAATTTTTTTTTCATTTTGGAGAAACAGTTTGCTCCAGGTTACTGGCAGGGAAACTGAAGAGGCAGCTGCAAAGACCTCAGTCAGTCAAGCATTTCAGAGGTGCAGCTCAGCTGAACATGAACATACCAATGCAAGTTCCTGACTTCTTTCTCATAAATGAGCTCATGAGAACGTTTTCTGGCTTCTTCTCCTGATAATCAGGAGGATGTTTGTATCCACCGTAGGTGAACAGACGAATGATTATTTGTACAACCCCTGTCTTTCAGAAAATTTCACAACATCAAAACAGGGGATGGAGTCTGAGGTGGTAGGAGGAACTATAACCCTTACATTTATTTTTAAGGTCCTGTTTTTTTTTAATTATAAGAGTATAAGACATTGAAGACTCTCTGTTTTATTTTCTTCTGTGTGGTGTTCTTGAAGGATAGGAAAACATTAGAGGAGAGCCCCAGTCAAGTGTAAGTTCACTCTGGTTTTTGTCCTTTTTAATTTAACAACAAAAAATAGATACGTGGCAGTTTCTCTGGGGAGAATGAACAGAAAAAGTGACACCTGGGGGAAAAAAAAGCTAGTCAGGTTTCCTTTCCAATCCTGCAAACTGTGTTGTGCTGCCAGAATTTAACAACAACAGCAACAACGAGAAAAGGGACCGTGGGGGTGGGGAGCACTTCCTTCATGCATATGGAGTTTTTTTGTGAAAAAAATGGTATTTTAATGCTTTCTATTAAATTGGGACTAAAAGTGGTGTCTTAATTTGCATGCATTAGCATATTTGCATATAGATCACTGAAATGGTGGATGAGCAAAGAACCTATAAATCAAAAATCTTTTAAAGGCACAGTCTCCCCATTAAAGAAAATATTGCCATATTTTCCTGCCAGTATTCTGTCTATTTGGGTGAAAACTCAGCTCAGCTGTTTGGTGGTTCTATGCCTAATTTTAAAAAGGAAAAAAATGTTGTGTGTTTAGCTGTCCTTTGCGGTCAGTGTAGGCTCTTTGACTTTTTCAAGCATGTGTCCAGTGCAAGAATTCTGGACACCTTGTATACGGATGGAAGTTAGAAAAAAGTCCAACCATCCCCAGGTTTGCACAGTTCAGTCCACACTCTCAGCTGTAGGCAAAAGTTTTCCCCAGCTTGAATGCCTAAAAGCTTTTTTTTTTTTTTTAAAGAGGGGCAGGGCTAGAAAAGTGGTCTAAAAGTGGCACACTGAATTCGGTGCTCTTTAACAGTGTTGTGGGATATAGTAACCTCTGCATTTTAACTTCAAGGGGACACAGGGGCAGGGAAAGACAGAATACGGAGGTCTGTCACCCCTTCGCATTGATATCATTTGTCCCTCTGTTTCATCTAATTGTTGAGCAGCGTTCCCAGTTCGACCAGTCAGTGACAAAAGAAAGATGTTGCAGCTTGAGTTCCCTTTCCCTTCGAAACAGCTGCCCGTCATCCTTGTAGTCTTAAGGAGCTAGATCTGTTAAGGGCAAAATAACTCTGCGCAGTTTATAAGTACTTGTGTCTTGTTACATCACATATTTCAGGGTGTAGGCTTTCTTGTTGGAAAAGAGGATCTGGAGTGATATCTTATTTTGAATCCAGCCCTCGGGAACTAGTTCTGTCCCATGCCCATAATGTTTTTTTTTCTGATGCATCCCGCAATATCTAGACTGTTACTGACCCAGGAGACTGGTGGGGAAAACCCCCTTGTATGAATAGGGTCTTTGTTCCCCTCCGGGTACAGTTTGTGGCCTTGTATATTGGGCTGAATGAAAACTCTTGGGGATGGGAGAAAGAGGGAGCCCATCCTTCACCGTTAATGAGGATCGGAAACCGATTGAACGGCACAAGGTGCTCTGCCATCAGGTTGTGGAAACGAAGGGCTGGGGGGGGGGGGGCTCTAATGGAAGCTGTTTCAGTCGAAACGGATGTCGTATTGATTGCTGTGTGTCTATATTTATATATATGATAGAGTGTATAAACTTCAGCAGATGTACGGCGCATAGATAAATAAAATGCATACTGAAAAATTAATGAAATGGGCACGCACATCCACCGCCATCGATCATGACGGCTGCCTGAACCAGGGGGTATTTTTCCCCCTCTTTTCCCTCATTTTAGAAACTTCTTTTAAGTGGCTCATTTCCTTTAGACATCTGGAAAAAGTTGTCAGGGAGGAAGGGAGGGGCAGGGGACATGCAAGACACCCTCTTCATCTAACGAAATGTCTCCAAGACAACATGGAATTTAGCATGATGGCACCCAAGCCCCTAATGCTGATGATGTCAAGAAAAAGTGTGCTTTTTGTCAGGAGGGGCATTGGTGGGGTTGCCAGCCACCTGGGATTGCAGCCGATCTCCAAATGGCAGGGCCTGGTTTTCGCTGATTGAGATTTTCTTTCAGGGAAGTTTGTAACGTTGGAAGAGCATACCAAACAATGCCTTTGTTTCTCATCTTTCCACTTGTAGCTGGGAAACCGGGAAAAATGGGTGTTGATTCTGTGTGATTTCCCCCCTTGGAATTGTAGTTCAAAAACGGTGTGTGTGTGTGCGTGTGTGCGTGTGTGAGGGGGGGCTTTAAGAAAGTATGTTTCTGTGCCCTGGCACAGTTAGGTCTCCCAGGATTCTTTGAGGAGTAGCCATGATTTATCGCTCTTTACGTGGGAAGTCCTTAATGTAATTTTAAAAAAGTTTTTCAGCAGCTCTTACTGAAAAGTCTGACAGGAACAAGTGCATGTAATTTATTTATTTAAAACCTCTGTTAGCTGCTTTTCTTCCTTACAGAGCTCAGGGCAGCTTACAAATATAAATTAAAAACATAGAATAAAATACATTAAAAGCATAAAGCTAAAATTTAAAATCACTGCTCAGACTGCTGCTAAACTGAACCTGAACACCATCCTAAATTAAAACCGTCTTCAGTTGCCTCCTGATGATCAGAGGTGAAAGGGCAGATGCAACAACATAGACTATTACAAAATTGTCAAGGATGGCATTCTTGCTTTAGAATTTGTCCCTTTTGCGAAGGGAATAGTACATGGCCAGCCCTATAACAACAGTTGCTGTCAAATCTACCCACTGGTTGAAAGGCCAGATGAAAGGGCCAATTGGGAATGAGTCCTACCAATGGCACACTGTGATAATCTAACTGGTTGGATTTCCAAATTTAGAGACTCTTCTGTATCGTTGGCCTCATCAAGCCGTTTTTGGGACCAATCCTGGGTTTTGAAAAAGGCTGCCCTTTGTGCATCCTAGTTCATAGGGTGGAAGGAGGGGGGTTGTGGTGTGTGCTCAATAGTGTTATTTTTCGTTTCTCTTTTCTTCTTGTGGTTAATTGTGCCTCCATTGTTAAAGTCGCAACGTTCCTGCGTTCCATAAGGGTCATAGAGAGTTTAATGGAGCAGCCAGTCGTTCCTTATTGGGGCAGCTGCTGACCTCCTGCTTTTCTGGGATCTTGAAAATCGTGCCGTGCCATTTTCGGATGCTGTGTTAAAATCTGTTACCCACCACAGGTCTCAGAAAGATCTGAGGCTTGGAATTCCGGGTGTTTGTTCATAATATCTCTTGGCGAAATCCAGTGGCAGGGGCAGTCTTAACCAATAGGCAACAGGGGCATTTGCCTGAGCCCCAAGCTTGGGGCCCTGACCACTCAGAGCCTGCCCACAAGGGGGATAAGAACAGCAGGCTCCTCCCACCAATTCCAGTTGTCCTGTCTATAGTTCAAGCAACTGATTTCTGGTGACAAATTTAGGGTTGCCAGCTCTGGGTTGGGAAATTTCTGGAGATGCTGGAAGTGGAGGGTGGGAAGGGGAGGTTTCAAGGAGAGGTAGGACCTCAGCAGGTATCATGCCCTTTTCTTCAGAAGAACAGATCTCTCTTATCTGGAGATCAGCTACAGATCGGGGAGATCACCAGTCCCCACCTGCAGTTTAAGCAAAACAATCCTCTCTACACCCAAGGCTAACTTCCTTCTTACAACAAACAAGGTTTGGTTCTCTGCATTTCTTACAACAGTCAACATTCACAGATATACAATAGTACAGATTCTCTAACAAACTCTGACAAAACACAAGTGAGCTATCCAGCTTTGACAAACAAAACTCTTGACAAACAAAAATCCTCCATCCAGCTTTGTATTTGAAGTACAGATTCTCTAACAAGCTTTGACGAACACAAATCAGCTATCCAGCTTTGTATTTAAACTCAAAAGTAGCACACTGCTTACACAATTGTGACTGGATCACTTTAAATGTTTCTAAACATAGTCTTGCTTACACCTTCACAGTATGATTTTTGTACAGACTAACCAAACTGTGGTAAGTTTGGCCTCGGAAATCCTTCAGCTTGGCCCAGTTAGCTGCAAAACAGCTTATAAGTCTCTGAAGAAGCTCCATGTTAGCAATATTTAGCTCCTGCTCTCTGGGATCTCAAAATGCTGCATTCTGTCTTGCTTCGTGACTCTCCTTTTGAGGACAGACTGTGTAAGCAGTGTGCTACTTTTGAGTTTAAATACAGAGCTGGATAGCTGATTGGTGTTCGTCAAAGCTTGTTAGAGAATCTGTACTTTAAATACAAAGCTGGATAGCTGATTTTTGTTTGTCAAAGTTTGTTAGAGAATCTGTACCATTGAATATTTATGAATTTTGAACTTTATAAGAAATTTAAAGAAACAGAGCTTTTTTTGGTAACAAGAGTGAGGAAGAGTTTTGGATTTATATCCCCCCTTTCTCTCCTGCAGGAGACTCAAAGGGGCTTACAATCTCCTTGCCCTTCCCCCCTCACAACAAACACCCTGTGAGGTGGGTGGGGCTGAGAGAGCTTTGAGAAGCTGTGACTAGCCCAAGGTCACCCAGCTGGCGTGTGTGGGAGTGCACATGCACAGGCTAATCTGAATTCCCCAGATAAGCCTCCACAGCTCAGGCGGCAGTTAACCTTGGGGGCCGAGTGGATTGTTTTGCTTAATATAGGTGCACCCACCACAAACTCACTGCAGTAGGGTGGACCACCTGGAGGTTGGCAACTTTGGTGCCATAAGTGACTGGTGCACACACCCCCGCCATTCCCTTGCCTTGTTTGATCCTAGTGGGGAGGTGGGGGGCTGATTCTGGGACACCATCCTGGACTTGTGCCAGGGACCCACAATGACTAAGACCGCACCCACTGAAGATGGGTAGCCAGTTTTTCTGCCCAGGTGTGTTCCATATGTCACTTTCCATGAAGACAAATGCTACGTAGGAACCTGTAACACTCCTGAGCCTATAAACTTTGGCCTCTTTTTATTTAATCCTGTTTTTGTTACACCACTTCCATGTAGTCATCTGGATTATCCAGTTTAATTTTCTGATCGTCATCTGTATTGATGATTCCTTCCACTTCTGTATCGTCAGCAAATTTCACCAACTTCCTGTTTATGCTATTCCGCCTACCTACTCCAAGGTCGCTAGTGACAACATTGAAGGAAATTGTTCACTAGACATAATCCTTAAAGGAACTCCCCTTCTTTCCCCTTTCTGAGCTGTGTGCCTTTCAGCATTACTCTTTGCTACGTTGAACAAGTGCTGTTCCTTGACTTGCTGTGTCCATATTAATTAATGCTTCCAGCATCCAGTTCTTTACATTAGGTTTTGGAATGTGCTCTGAACAGATGTAGGGAAAGGGATGTGTTTGACCCTTGGAAGCACATAGCTCCCGTTTCTGTTATGCAGAGCGAGCTGGGCTTTCACTGCCACCTTGTCTGGTCTTTGTGCCACCCACTTCACTGACTTATTGTCATTTCCTCACTATAATATGGCCTGCGTCCTGACTCTGGAAAATGGGGGTCCAAGACGATGAAGGGAATAAATAAAAGCAATAGAAGAAAGAAGCTTGTACCGCTCAATATTTCACAGGTGAAAATGGCATTGTGTTTATAATAGTGTTGTTCTTCTATTAAATGTTCCTGCTCTACTCTCTCTTTCTGGTAACACGCTTCTGAAAGGGTAACTGCAACCATTTTTACTCTGGCATAATTTACTCTGCAACAGGCAGTTCTGTACTCATTTTAAATCAAGGAGGTATTTGTTCTTTAGGCGTGATGTGTTAGCAAAAAGAAAAATTGTCTTACAAGCTGTTGTATAATGTCCATGCACATGAACACATGTGCACTAGGAACAGTCTTCCTTCCTCATTTTGACCTCATAGCAGCCTTGTGAAGTTGGTAAGACTGAGAGAAAGATTGACCAGCCCAAGGCTGCCAGTGACCTTCATGGCAGAATATGGGATAGGGCAGTGGTGGCGAACCTTTGGCACTCCAGATGTTATGGACTACAATTCCCATCAGCCCTTGCCAGCATGGCCAATTGGCCCTGCTGGCAGGGGCTGATGGGAATTGTAGTCCATAACATCTGGAGTGCCAAAGGTTCGCCACCACGGGGATAGGGTGCTCCTTCCAGTAGACACAGCCCAGACTGTATTGTATGAATGCCAATCAGAACTGCATCCCACAAGTTATTCAGTGCAACTCTTTAGGACTGGGGTAATAGGGGTTAGTTTGCAGCTCCAGTCAGCAGTGTAGTTAGTGCAGAGGCCAGGGATTTATATGTGGTTTACAGATACGTTGCCAACTTCAGATGGGAAAATTCCTGGAAGATGGGGGATAGAGGGTGGGATTTGGGAAAGGGAGGGAGAGACCTCAGTCGGGTACAATGCCATGGATCTGAACCCCAGAGGATCCATTTTCGCCAGGGAAACTGATCTCTGTAGTCCAATGACCAGGTGTAATTCTGGGAAATCGCAAGGCCTCGTCGGGAGGTTGACAGCCCTGTTTCTACTCTCAGAAGCTTGAGGTGGGAGAGTCCCACATCTTCAGTAGGTAGATCACTTTGTGATGCTCCCGTAGGTTAAAAACAAAAACCTCCCTGCCAATAGAAAGCAACTTAGCAAACCAAGAGAAGAAGGCAGGATGTGTGCCTCCCATTGTGCTTGTTTTCTATCTGCATGGAGTTCTACATGCAACAGTACCCTGAGAATCGCAGCCCATGCTTCAAAGTGGTGCTTTCTGTTCTGCCACCTCTGGCATGATGTGGCTGCTCACTTGACCTGCTTTCTTTAGGATTTCCCAGAGATGAAAAGTCTCCAAATGAATAAAGGTGAAATTCTGGAAGAGATCCTGTCTCTGGCGAAGTTTCCAGAGCAGGTAGGCCTTGGATCTCTTGAGGTATACCAAGTGGGCCTTCTTGCCACCTCTAAATTCAGCACAGGTAGAAACTTGGGGACTGCCGAGGGAGCAGGTTCAAGAAAATATGTGAAATGTGCTGAGCCGAGGAGGCAGCATGTGCCTCCCTTTCTTTGATACTTTCTTTTCTTCCCCCTTCCCCATCTTCCTCCCAGTGTTTCTAAGAGACTCTCTCGTCGGCTCAAAAAGCTACGTAGGCCCGTGGCGGCTCAACCTTTTCCTCTCCCTGAGCCCCGGTCTAATCAACCCCTATAATTTATGCAGAAAATATGATTTATATTTAATTTCACCACACTTGCATTGTTAATTTGAGATGTAATTAACCCGTCGCTATGACAACTAATTTCGTGATGCCGTAAATTACCGCCGTCTTTTCATCAAAATTCAGTTAGTTTGGCTCCTGTGTGCAATGTACTGATGCAATTAGGTTGCTAAGGGCAACCCAAAAGTGTTCAATTTCTTTTGTGTATCTGCAGTGGGGCAGAAGCTTTCTGGTGCCGTTATCCCAAAGTCCTGTTTTCTTTGGGAAAGAGAACAGGGCCGCGCGTCTGCGGAGAAAAGTGTGTGACAGAGAGCAGAAAGAAAACAGAGAGGGCCCTCTCCCCAGATATCTGCTCCCACTCTCCCGTTCTTTTTGCTTGCTGGCGTCTGTAATTGTTTTTAAACGCTTTCTCCCCTGTTGGGCGTGTGACCCTCCATTCGTCCCAGCCTGGCATCCCATACTCCATCAAGAGAGAGTCAGAATGCTCCACCGAGTTGTTGTTTTTTTAACCCACCAGCCTTAAGCATGAACCTCTGCTCTGTCCGGAGACTTTTTCCATCCTTCTGAATTTTTTTTCTCTGATTCCCTTCCCCCTCCCTCTTCCAGATCTAGAACTTGTTTATATAGATTTTTTTTCTTTGCTGCCCCCCTTCTTTATTTAAAACAAAAACCCTGTGTGTTGCTGTTGTCACGTTAATTCCCATTTTGCCAACACCAGGGGCCCAGGCAGACGAGTTACTAAGGAACACAAAATTTTAATTAGTGTATTTTAATCATTCAGGCTTTCCGAGCTAATCCACAGACCCTGGAGAATTCCCGAGATGCAGCTCTGTTCTGCTTTACCATTTATTGTTGAGTCTACTATAATTACTGTTAGCAGGTGGGGACTGGGAGATGTTTATTATGAGTTTTTCATCTTTAGTATAATTACCGGAAAAAAAACAAAATAAAAAGATGTTGGAGCGTTTTTTGTTTTCCTAGAGATATATTTTTTTCTTTTTTTAAAGAAAATATTTTTTAAAAGCGTGTTGTTGTATACATATGTAATTTGGTATTTTTCCCGCGCTTTCCAGGCAAGCGTTTCACAATTAGTTGCTGCTGCTTAAATTATTTATTTGTCTTGTCAAACGATGGAAAGCTGGCAATGTCCCCCTTATTTATTTATTTGAAAATCCCGAAACTTTTGTGCCTAGAAATTAAAATCCAAGTAGTTTCTGTTCTCAGCTGCGAGGCGGGTTTCTACTTATTTATTTATTGATATGGGTATTGCTAAGAAGATGGTCTGTAACAAAGCCAAGACCCAGAGGAGCTTCCAGTCCCGCAAGGTGGCAGGGAAGAGGGTGGAGTTGGGAGGAGCCACCCCATCTTTTGCCTGCGTCATCCCGGATCTGGCTCTGTCGTCATTTTCAAGGCAGCTCTGTTGTTGGCTACAAAAAGAACAAATTAGAGCAAACCCATTCCCCCCCCCCCCATGTCTGAACATCCTTTTTAAAAAATAAACCTGTCCTTGTCTCGTGCTGTTTTAAGAGATACCAAAGGAACTGCTGCCAACCTCAAGGTGAGGTCTGGAGAATGCAGAGATCAGTTCCCTTGGAGAACATGGGCTGCTTTGCAGGTTGAAAGGTTCTTCTCATCCCCAAACCCCTCCCTCCCTAGGCTCCGCCCCCAAATCTCCAGGAATTTCCCCAGGCAGAGTTGGTAGCCCTCGCCACCAGGATACCTGGACTGCTTGAGAGGACCAAGGAGTCCTGTGTTCCTAGCCAGAAAAGAGCTGCTGGTGCTTCCTAGGATGAGCGCCAGTTTCTTCTCTTCCCTCTGCTCCATCTCCTAATGTAATTTTTCCTCCAACCAGGCTCCTGTACAAGGAGAACCCTGCAAGGAGGAAGCAGCAGTTAGTAGAGGTTCCACATCCTCTGCCTGCTTAACCCTGTACCTCTGTCCTCCTGCTTTACACTTGAACATGGCTCACTCTGGAGGCCTTATGCAAATATCCTTCCTCCCCACATCGATAGCCCCAAGCACCTTCTTGGTCAAGTGCAGAAGCAAGTTTCAGATGTTCTGCCCTTCTTTGGTTTTTGGCCTATTTTCTGCCTGTATGTTGTGCCCTGTTGCCTTGATCCAGCAACACTTGAACATGGATGACCCCCTTTCCCGCAGGAATCTGCATGAAATTACTAAAGAACCCTAAGAGTTGTTGGCGTTCCCTTGGCAGAGGGATTTGTGCTGGTCTAAGGTGACAGAGCACCGCTACAAGCCATCTTCCCTATCTCCCATTACCCCCTTCCCTAGTACCAGGTGTTAGTTAGAAGAACAGGGAGGAAATAGGGTCCTTAACTGAATCCCTTGAGTTGCCACCTCTGGGTTGGAAAATTCATGGAGATTTTGTGTGGTGGAGCCTGGGAAGGGTAGAGTTTTGGGAGGACAGAACCTCAGCCTTTTTCTCCAGCAGCACTAATCTTAGTTCTGTGGAGATCATCTGCAATTCTGGGGGGTCTCCAAGCCCCACTGGAGGCTGGAAACCCTGTCAGCTCCACCCAGCTCCTTTGTGTAGATTCCCTCACCTTGAGAAGGTTTGTGATTTTGCTTGTGTTTGGCATAGATAAAATTAGAAATGTCTTCTTTATATACATAATATACATACATACAACACACACACTATCATCCATCCATCCATCCATCCATCCATCCATCCATCCATCCATCCATCCATCCATCCATCCATCCATCCATCCATCCATCCATCCATCCATCCATCCATCCATCCATCCATCCATCCATCCATCCATCCATCCATCCATCCATCTATCCATCTATCTATCTATCTATCTATCTATCTATCTATCTATCTATCTATCTATCTATCTATCTATCTATCTATCTATCTATCTATCATCTAATCTTTTTATTTTCCTTTTATCTATCCCCAGCTTATTTTTATCTTTTTTTTTCATATACAAATCTTTCAATTAAAAGAAATATACAGAGAGCAAAGAGAAGTATTTTTCCCTGCCTGGTGCTGATTTTCAAGTTTTCCTGGAAAATTCCACATCTCCGTACAATAAGTTCCTGGGCTCTGTTGGGGTGAGAAGGGGGAACCTGGTGGCGCAGATTGGTAAACCTGTGATGCCTGGGTGGGATTTCTTAATTGAAATTATTTGTGTCCCCCCCCCCCCCGGCCCATTAAAAGTTACAAAGGAATGCAGGAGGCCTTGGGAATTTTTCCCCCCTCACTCACTAGAAAGGATATCCCTATAGCTTAACTTTCTTTTTTAAAAACGGGGGAAATTAGTCTTTATATGAGCAGCAGCCAAGGAGTCACACTGTCTTCTTGCCCCTTGCCTTCCACTCAGAATTTGTGCTATCACAGAACACCAAGAGGCCGGGTCCCCTGTTCTTCAGTCCCATTCCATTCACTTTTTAAAGGTTTCTCTGCCGTGCTGGGGCAAAAGGTTGCCCTGAACACGGCCAGAATTCTTGATGTAATTGTCACTAAACTCAGAAGGCAGGATCCCAGCAGCTCAACATTTTTGGCCAGAGAGATCTAGGAGATCTGGAGATCTCTTGCCTGTGCAGGTTTTGCTTGGGCACTGGAGCCTTGCCGGCAAAGCAAATGCGTCAGCCTTGTCGACAGCTTAGAGGGGCGGTGCGCCTGCGGACTGTGTAGGTTGCTGACTTTTGGGCAACACCACTGCCTTTAAGAACAGCAAAGGAGCTAAATCGTTAGTCGCTGGTTAGATATGGTGCCAGGGATGGCGTCTATCCAAGGTGTAAATGTGCGGCATCTTTCCTTCCCTGAGTTACCACATTCTTTTCTAGCCCTCCTCCTGGCCTTTAACAAAAGCCCAAAACGAAGTAGGCGAAGCTGTTCCCCTCGCCGTATTTTCATTTCAATAAAGGAGGGAGCCGGGTGTGTTTCCAAGTCAGGGCCCTGAAGACTGCTATGGAAGGGGCAGAGGCAGCCCCCACCTCTGAAAGACAGTTTACTTCTGTCAAGTTCCCCCTGTTGATGGGGCCGGCTCATGCCCGCCTGCAGCCTTGTCAAAGGGAGGCCTTCGAGGGTGTGACGCGTGCAGGTCTAGAGCCTTTCCTGGCCGCTTGCAAACTTTCCCATCCTGCCTGCTGCAGTGGTTTCGGCACTACAAAGGGGTCCCTCCTGGCCCTGCACATGAAGCCCCCACCCCACTGCTCATAGGGGTGGGGTGGGTGGGGCAGACGAGGCTGGCCTCTCGGGCCGCTCATTATTGAGTCTTCAAGCGCTGGCAGGGGCACTCCATTAAAAAGCCATTTGCCTTTTGTGCTGGCTCTCCCCCCCCACCGCCCTCCAGCCGCCTCCTGCTCATGTGGACACCGTAGTCAAACGGCAGCACACATAGTTGGCAACCTGCAAAAACTGTCAGGTCCCCATAGCAACTTGCCCAGTCAGTCACTTGTTGGGAGCGACAAAGAGAAGGTGGAGGGAGCCGAGTGTGTTTCCAAGTCAGGGCCCTGAAGACTCACTTAGATTTCCTGTGAGTCTCCTTTTGGGAGCGCTTCCACCCCCTTTTAATTTGTTGTTAAAGCACATGGGGGGGGGGACATGGCAGACAAACACCTGCCCCCTCCTCCTGTCAATAGCCAGACCTGTGGGCCACCTGTTCCCACAGCCCTCCTGGCTTGGCAGAAGTCCTGCTATTACAACCAGGAGGATTCTTAATCCTCACCCCTCCGAGCACCTGGCAGGTTGCCCCCAGATTCCTCTGTGTGCCTCCTTGGCCCTTTGCCCATAGCATGAACCGCATTCTCTCAGACACACTTGGCGCTTTATGGGGGGGGACAATTGGATTCGTCCGGCGCCTGGCATAGTGCCCAAGGGGAGGTGCAGGAGAAAGAGAACGTGTCTCAATTCCTTGTTGGTGCCTGGCATAGAGACCCAGAGGCCCACCCTTCCCTGTCACTGGGCAGAATGCCCAAGGGGGGGGGGTTGATTTTGTTCAGTCTGCCTGGAGTGGTGCCCAGAGGTTATCTGAAACTGTAAGGTGCAGTGTACAGTATATCTTGCTGTAGCGGTAGCATTTATTTCTCTCTCTGGCAACTGTTGTGATGCCCCCTCCCCATATTAGGCCGGCACCTGAGCCCTCGTAAACGAAGCCCCATTTTGGGATAGAGTTTCCACTTCCTCGTGGCCACAGTTGCTTGTCTGTTACCATCCTTATTCCAGGCTGCTGAAAGATCACACTCAAGCACAGACTGTGTGATGCTATATTAAAGTGCAAAAATCCCAGGATTAAGTCATAGCGTTTACAGTAACTACAGTAGAACCTCGGTTTTCGTTGGTAATCCGTCTGAAAAGAATCTATGAAAACCGAAACTGATGAAAACGGAGGCAAACTTTTCCATAGGAATCAATGCAAATCCAATTAATCCATTCTAGGCACTCCAAAAAACATACCAAAAACTCATTTTTGGGTGAATAAACATAGTAAACAGTAACAAACAATAACACCAGGACCAGCTTCAGAGCCAGTGGACCAATGTCGCACCAGAAAGCTGTCCAAAGAGGTCTGTTTCTGACGCCTCTTTAAGATTTGTCTGAAATGGGGCAAGACATTGTCATTAAACAAGTTGCAGACATGACCCGCAACAGCTTTGTCCGGGTGATTTTTCTCCACAAACTCCTGTACCTTACTGCAAACCGATGAAAACTGAGGCAAATCGATGAAAACCGAGACAAATTTTTCACTGAAAAAAATCTATGAAAACCGAAACCAATGAAAACCGAAGGCAATGAAAACCAAAGTTCCACTGTATATCGATATATTGTTCCACTGAGGAAGAAAGTTGTTGAAAACGAAGATTGTAACTGCAGAAGCCTGTTCTGGACCATGACGACTTTGTAGATAACTATGGGTTGTTGTTTTTTCCCCATCTTGTAGCCTGCGGGTCTCTTGATGGCGTTCTCTCATCCTATGTACATTGGAGAGTCTTCGGGGGAGTTCCATACGGGATATGATGTGCACACATATTGGTTGAAGCATCTCGTGTGTATGGGGACGTTACTGGTTGGACTTGAGATTGGCAGCATTTGGTTCATGGATGGTGTCTAATCGAACTACCTTCTAAATGTGTTTTTGCAGTTTTATATATGTACGCTGCCATATTTGTACAGTGACGTAGGGGTGACCAGCTTTGGCTTGTACATAGTTTATTGCACTGCACTTTCATATTTTCGCACTTTAATACAGCATTATAGAGTCTGTGCTTTAGTGTGATCTTTCAGCAGACCAGGATGCAGTGGTTTCAGTCTCTGCTGTCAGTTGTACACTGCGCCTCATTCTTTTTCCTTTTCCATTCCCATCCTTGCCACAGTCTGATGTTTCCTTTTGGCCCAGACAGGTTTCCTGCATTGGCCTCAGATCACTGGCTTTCCATGGGAGTTGCGGGGGGTGGGGGAGGTGTCTCTCCTCTGCCTATCCCAGTGGTTGGGCTACTAGCAAGTGAATAACCTGTGAGTAGTGAATACTCCTGTGCAATCATGTTCTCATGGTGGTGCTGGCACTGATGAAACCGCTGTGTCGTTGTTATTGTCGCTTTTGTCATTATTTACATTTTTGTGTTTGAGGGCCCTGCCTGGTGAATGTGATTTCTGATTGTGGCTTCCCATGGGGGGGGGGCACACAACCACCCCAAAACAAGTTGTGCCAGGATGTTGTTTAGAGCAGCCCTCTCAGCAGAGGTCACTGTGTGAAAAATGGCTTCAGAACACCCCTGTAGCATCACACTGGCGATATCAACCATCCCTGTTTCTCCCACATTTTTTTCAGGGTATTAAAATACTTTTGGGGGGAGCAGGTTATTCAGTTCTCACTTCTTGAGGTTGTAAAGTCCACTTGTGCATAAAGATTTGAACCGGTTCTTCCCTGTACGCAACAAATCCCCAGGCAGCTGTACCCTGCTGGTCTTCTGCTTCTAAGGGAAAAACCAAAGGTCTGGTCATCATCATGAACCTTTTGCAAGACAGTGGAGTTTGGGTGTATAGCTCTTTTGCACAACAGCTCTGAACGATATGTAAATTATAGTCCCATTTCGCAGACAAGGAAACTGAAGCTGACGTGGGATGGCTGGCTCACAGTTGGCCACTAAGCTGTCAGGTTCCAATTTCTACTCAAGAGCCCTTTTACATGTCTTTACGTTCCATGACGGAGACCAATAATCCTGTGCATGTTACCATGTGTAAAGGTTATAAGTCTCTCTGTCTCTCTCTCTCTGTGTATGTTTTGGGAAATCATGTGCAAGTAAAGTATGCGTGTGAATTTCATATATGATGCACATTAGTTCCTCGGTCTAAACTCATGTATAATCTCACAGTAAACGAACATTAAACATGCAAGGATTTTATTTATGTAACAGGAGAGGGTAACCTCGAAATGTACCAGAATTTACATCAGCTAACTATTGCAACATAGACCTGTACAAGTTAGTAAAGGTGAACAAAAATCTATCAAAGTGTAGATATGTTTGTTGCCCCTTATTCTTAGGTGCCAAAAATGTAGGGTGGGTGTACTTTACTGGAAGGTGGAGCAGGGCCTTGCCCAGGCTGCGAGCGCCTTCCCGTGATCTATACAGTCATGTCAGAAATCAAATAGAACATTTTCTTTCCTGACCTAAATGATCTATGGGGTGGGGGAGCAGATGAAGGGCAACCTTATTAGTTTGTACCAGGCCCGGATCAATGAAAATGGGGCCCTGCTTAGCCTTACCTGCAAATCAGAAAGTTGCATCATTTTGGCAAGTTTCCCTGATGCGATTTTGCTGTTTTTGTCATGGAAGGTGTTGTAGATCTCTGAGCCCTTGGAAGCAATACCTCAGCCAGGAGGACTTGGGCCGAGGCTTCCTTTGTTGCTGCTGCTGCTTGCTGAGATCTCCTTTGCCTCCCTGCCCTTCCTTCAGCTTCCCCAGCAACCAGAGAAAAAAAACTCCTGGAGGGCAAGAATCTTAAAAATCCACTTGTGTCAGGAGCTGGCGCTGTCCTCGTCCTCTTTCCGCTCCATGCCAAAGCTTAACAAAGCTGTTAGCAGGGCTGCAATCCCAGTGCTGCCGTCACCCCCTCCTCCTTTGTGGGGGGGGGGTTGTTTGTTTGTGAGCTGCCAGCTTGCATGTCTGGGTTGGCACAGAGGGAATGCTGCCCGGATAGATGGATGAGGAATTTCTGGGCGTGTTGAAAGCTCAGAGGAGTGCCATGCCGAGTGCTGGAGGGAGAAAAGTATGTTGCATGAAGAGATGGCAAACTGTGGGCCACCTCCTTGCAACAGCTATATGCAGCATCACCAGCTTTTGTGTCCTGAAGTGGCTAAAGAGTGAGTTGGGAAGTCCCTGTCCAGGTCTTGCCTCTGGTGCGCCTTAATCTCCCTCTCAGGCAGAGTTCCTTTCCCCATCTGCAGCGGGGAGTTGGTGATACTGACATACTTTATGTCAGTATCTCTCAAAAGAATACTCTCATACGAATCACATGATTAAATATGTGAGCTCTAGAAACGGTAGGTAATATTATTGATTCTAGGTCACACTCTGGGTACACAAGTGCACCCACATATATCACTTTACCTTTTGTGGTTGCCACTAGTTTTGTAGAATTGCAGATTTGCAAGAGACATATCTAGCCCAAAGCCTCAACGTATGTCCTCCCAACCGTAGTGTATAGATGGCAGCACTGAAAGGGTTTATTTTGAAGCAATAGCTGCAGATAGCTCAAGCAAGTTTGCCAGGTTACATGCTGTGGTGGAATTGAAGGGAAGGACAATCCGCCCCAGTTGGTCCCCAGAGGACATTAGTGAGATTCATGGCTGTGCAAACTGCAGTCAAGTCACAGCCAATTTGTGGCAACCCTTTAGGGTTTTCAAAAGGAGAGATGGCTAGAGATGGTTTGCTATTGCCTACCTCTGTATTGCAACCCTGGACTTCAGTGGCAGTGTCTTATCCAAGTCCTAACCAGGGTTGATCCTGCTTAGGTTCTGGGAGCCTGCATGATCAGGCTATCCTGGGCTCTCCAGGTCAGAACCATGGTGTGATGGAAACCCTTGAAAATGTGTAGCATGTTTTTGGATTGAAAGTAATGCACGGGAGAAGACTGCCAAGTGCATCACAACCTGGGAGATAATTCAGTGGTAATCCCAGATAGGGTAATCATTGAGACAGATGATTATTCCCACTGCCAGCCCTTTTAACCATCATTGTCAGAAGATGGGAAATCCCCAGAAACGTCTGGACCATAAAAGACGAAGAATCCTCTGTTCTCTTCTTGTGAATTGACACTGAGCAGTTCTTAATGCCCAGAACAAAAGCTTACGCTGCCCAGGTGTTCCTTCTCTTGCCATGCAGATTTTTCTCCCTCATTCCGGATAGGAAATTGAGGGAAGAATTGGATGCACTTGTCATATGCTCAGGAGTACTTTGATTTTCGTTGTCATTTTGCATGCTTCATGGAGACCTGAATCTCAACACTGCAGTCAGTCCCCTAGGCCAAGCAGTAGTATAAACTTCCGTCATAGAGGATTAGCACCTTTCTGTATGTGCACTTAGTTCTTCTGCAGCTCATGGATTTGCTTCATGTCTCATAACATAAGTGCCTCCCAGTGAAACTGTTGGGCTCACATTCAGGGCAGCTGGAGGGGGTTCTGCACACAGTCCTCAACTACTGTACCAGAACTCATCAGCCCGTGTTGTCCTGAGGGCCAGTGTCACAGTTGGCTTTTAAAGGGGATCAGACAGATGCCTGGAGAAGAAGTTTAGCAACAGGTATTTTCCATGATGGTTAAATGGAACATCCATGTTCAGAGGCAGTGCACCTCAGTGCCAGATTCTGGGGACCTCTGGCAGGAAAGGGTTGTTGCCTTTGAGTTCTGGCCTTGGTCTTCCTGGATGCAGGCAACCAGCCAAATGCTACTGGAAATGCCACTGGTGAGAGACAGGGTGGTGTAGCAATTAGGAGTGTTACATGAGTATCTGGAAACCCAGTTTTGCTATGGAAGCCCGCTGGGAAATCTTGCGACTGTCACATGCTCTCAACCTAACCTACCTCACAGGGTTGCTGTGAGAGTAAACTGGAGAAGAGGAGAATAATGTAAGCTGCTTTGAGCCCCCATTGGGGAGAAAGGCGGGATATAAATGAATTAAACAAATAGGTGGACCTTTGGTCTGACTGAGCAGATGGTTTTCTGCTATTCTTTTTTCACACACCCCCTTTTAAAATCCTTTCTCCAGTAATACAGTAGCTGGATGAACTTGGTTTCAAAGGTTAATATAAAAATCTGGCTTGGATTACCTAAAAATTACTTACAGGATCATTAAAATTCTGAACTTTCTTTTTTGTTTTGTTTTGTTGTGGCTGTAAATTAATTT